>NC_031784.1:11008152-11282336 GCF_001522545.3 Parus major | reverse complement strand
CTCCTGCGGGCCCCGCCGGAGCTGCCGGCGGCCTCCCGGTGCTGCCGAGCCGCGGTGCTGCGGGTTTCGCCCGCAGCAGCGATGTGGAATTACCGGCTCCGTCGGTAAGGTCGCGGCCGCGGGGAGCTGGCAGAGCGCAGAGCGGTTCGCAGGGTGATTTACAGGCACGGCAGGGACGGGCTGGGATCGGGACAGCCGTCGCTGAAGAGCTCTAGGTGTGTTGGGAAACAGGTGACTGGAAGCTGGACGGCCAAGAAAACTTGCTCTCTGAAGCTTTCACGTAGAAAACATGTACCTCTTGGTTACTGTGGGACTTGGTCGAGGCCCGGGCTGTTTACAAAAAGGGGACAGATTCATACCATGCCAAGAAAAAAACAGATTAAACAGGGGCACAACTAGGAAAAATATAACAACATTATCTGAAAAGTTCTATAAATAATACACCAAAATTAAATGAATCATCGTGATGTCAAATTTATTTTTATTCCCATCATAAAATGTTGAGGACCTTGTAACAAAACTTTTCAAATGCCTTTTCTAGATCAAAGGTTACTGAGAAAAGCCCTTTGTGGTTAACTCAGCTTGGTCAGTGCTGAAGTAGCAATGACAGGCACAGCTCTTCAAGTCCTGCTAGTGCTGAGGGTGCTCCTGAAACTGAAACCACTACATTGCCAGCTCAGTAAAAATAAAAAACTGAGGCAGATGATGGAGCTTGTATTTTGGGACTTTTTGGCAGAGATTATTAATTTGCCCTCTCTGCTGAGGTTTTGATGGAATTAATACAAAAGGATAACTGGTGCCACTTGTGAGTTTTAAGTTGTGAGTTTTGTTTAAATTCTATTAATCATCTGTGAGAAAAAAAACAGAACACATCTATAGAAAAGGCTTAAATCTGTGGGGCTTCTAAGAGATTCCTGCCCAGAGATCTTGGTATGTTTTTTCCGAGTTTGGTTTAACTCCTCTTGTAGCACAGAAGTACAGTTAGACTACAAGAGAAAAGATGAATACTTGTGTCTTACCTGCTGTCATCCAAGAGCTTCAGTTGAGGGGTGGTGGGTACATCATCCCAACAGAAAAAACACAAACAAAAAACAACAAAAAAACCCCTTCCAATGATAAAAAAAGTAACTTCCAAGGGAAAAGGGAATGGAAAGCCCCTTAGGTATGGAACAATAAAGGAGTATGAGATTAAACCAGATGCTTACCTGTTCCCCTAAGAAAGAAAAAAAATCCACCTGCAAATACCACGTTCCTAAGTTTCCATGGCTGTAGTGCTGAGGACAGGGTGACTTTTAATGGCATGGAAAAACATTCCTGTGTGGTTTGACATTGTGTTCTGCTCACACAGTTGACTGCATCCAGCTGAAAGTGCCAGTGATTCAGCAGCTGTACCACTGGGACTGCGGGCTGGCCTGCTCCAGGATGGTGCTTCAGTAAGTGGCTCTCTTAGAGTGGGAAATCCCATTCCATGGGGAGGGGTAGCAGGAAGCAAATCCCAGGGAGAAGAGGTGTGTTGAAGCAGCCATGAGTTCAGTCTTAGGAGAGTAACAGTTTTTGAGATACCCTTGGGCAGTGACTGCTGCTTGGGCCTGGCCCAGCTCTCCAGCAGGAGCAAGGGAAAATATAAACTGCAGTGAACTTTGGACCCTTTTGAATAATTGACTAATTAGATAGATGCAGAATACCTAATCAGCTCTATGAACTTTGCAGGCTGGTATGCATAAGCTCATAGAAAGTGTTGCCTCTTTCATTTGTTGCAATTCAGAACTGATAGTTAGCTGTGACTTACCTGAATCCTTTCTGTGTATTCAAGTGATGGGTAGGTGTGTCCCAGTTTATGAGTGTGTGCTGTACCTGTACCACCTCTGTCCTGCTGAGCTCCAACCTGTGGGATGAGTGTTTGTGTTCCAGGAGTAGTTTCAGCTTCAAAATAGTGTTGCCCTTTGGGGTGTTTTTTTGTTGTTGTTTTTGTTTATTTTTAGTTTTACCTTTTTTTGAACTAGTAGCTGTCCTGCTGAACTCCTCTTTCCTTCCACAGAGGAACATGAGCTTAGGTGCAGGAGAAATACCTATTTAGATGTCCACTTAGTAGATATGAAGCAGAAGATTTTCATTTCTCTCCATCCCTTCTGCCAAGACGTTAGTCCGTGTGCTGGTAATTTCCCATCTTGACTACTGTAACCTCTATTCCCTTTACCTGTTTGCCACTCCAGTCTGCCCAAAACTCAGCTTCCAAGATTAATCTTCTCACCCTGCTGATCTGACCTTGTTTGCCCTGCATCCTCAATTCCAGTCCCTGTTTATTTTTCATCATTCCATTTGTTTTCTTACTTTCAGAACTCCCTGTAACTACCTCACCCCACCCCTTTGCAACCTGTCCCAAGCTTCCTCCTGACTTCATCTCCCTCTTTCTTCCTTTTATGTCATCAGTGCCTAAGACAAGCTTCCTTTGAATATTTACTGAATTCCTTTATGGCTCCTCCTTTTGAAATCCATCTATTGTGTGAAGGAAGTTTTAGTCTTTGACTCTTCTTTCTGTGTTGGCTCTAATACACTTGTACATTACACTGTAAACCCTTCAGGACAGAGTTCTATACCAGCTTGCCTCTGGTACAGCACCTGTACACTTGTAGCACTCTAAAATAGTCAAGGAACCACACATCTCCAATTTTAAAAAGTCAGCAATAAATCCAGTTAAACATTCCCTACTCCCTTCCCTTAAATTTCTGTTTTCTTTGTGGGTTGGTTTGGTTTTTTTTATTTTGGTTATTTCTTAGCCAAGCCCACTGTTTCAGTTTTTATGTGCTGTGATGTAGAGAGGCTTGGGCTACAGCACACATTTTCCTTCTCCTAAAATCTGTGCTTCCCTTCCCCTACCTTTCCTATACCATAGGTACCTGAATCATTTGGACAATGATGAATTTCAGAAAGCCATCCAGGAACTCCAGTTAACAAAGAGTATCTGGACTATTGACCTGGCCTACCTAATGCGGCACTTCGGAGTTAGGCATAAATTTTGCACCCAGACACTTGGAGTGGACAAGGGCTACAAAAATCAGGTCAGTATTCTCACCCACAGGGGGAGAGCAGGCAGCTTTAAATGCCTCAAGTATCATGCTACAAAAACTCTGCTGTGTTACTGACAGTCAGCCACGGTTAATTCAACCTACTGCCAAAATTGGCACAAGTCTGTTCCAAAGGCAGTATGATCCCACATATTGATTCCATCTTTTGAATTTTTAAAAAGTTTGCATGTAGTGTTCATGAAAGGTTCCAACCTATTTGACAGCCTTGGAGACTGAAGCCCTGTATTTATCTACAGAACAGGTACAGCCTGGGCAGCAGCAGTGTTTAGCTTCCACACTTTCCCCACCACCGTGCCTCAGCCTTGACCTGGAAGATCCACCTCTAGAGGTGAGAGGGGAACTCAGCCTCCCATCCACTGAGAGCTTGGCCTCTCCAGGACTGCCCACAAGGGGCCAAGGAGGGCCTGTAGCAGCCGTGACTATTGCAAGCTCCTGCCCAGTTTCCCCTGGGAAACCAGACCGGCTTCTCTCATGTAGGCAGCTGAACAGCCGCTGGATAGAAACTGCAACAGTAACTGACCAGGAGCCATTTAATTTGTGATTCAGAGCAAATTGTCCTGTTTCCAGTGAACTAAGGGAGAGATCTTTTATCCCGTAGCCAGTTCTCCAAATTATGCTGGCCCTTGCTAGCAGACTAAGTGGTGGATTACCCAAGGTAAACACCATTCCAGTTCAGAACTTCTGTTATTTCCCCAGTCATTTTACAGGAAGCACTTTGACACAGAAGAGAATCGAGTGAATCAGCTCTTTGCACAAGCCAAAGACTGCAAGGTGCTGGTGGAGAAATGGTAAGCTTACTGTTTTCTTTCTCTTTGGAGATTCTGTGGGCCCCTGCTTTTCTTGGAGGCACCAAGCTAAACTGCTGAAACAGAACAAAATCAAGCCCTAAGCCATTTTTTGCCAACTAGTGTCTTTCTACTTTTTCTGTCTCAAAAAAAACAGTGCACATCAAGAGCTAATAATGAAATTTGAAGAAAAATTAGCCATGATGCACAATAAGTGATAGGAAAATGCTGCTAACAGCTGACTGTGTTTTGAATTTGGTTATCCATTACACTTAGGCAGTAGGGAGTGCCTACAGCACTGTAATTGGCCATTGTCGGAATTAAAGAGAATGCTGTATGGGTACAGAACTCATTGTTCCCAAAGCTATGCAAACATGGATCTCTGTTCCCAGACAAACATGCAAAGTACAAGTTAGCATAGGAACTTTTGCCAAGGGGACTCCATGAAAGAACTGCAAACCCAAAAATGGAAAAACTACAGAATTTTCATAATCAGCAGTGAAATTCTATTGGGGAATGACTAAGCATCCAACTTGAGCTGTGTCCCTTTTTATAGGGAAGCTGGGTTTGGATCCCTGTTGTCAAAGTGGGGTAAATGATATGGGGTAAGCCAAGAAGAGAGGATATGGGGCAGCCATATAGCATTTGAATGCTGAAGTGTAACTTATATTTAGCAGAATCAAGTGCCCTTTCGAATATGTATGGAGACACTTTAACTACAGCTGTGACAGGACAAAAGGGACACTCAGTCCCTCTTGCTTTTACATTCTTAAGACTGTGGCCTTGATCAAGGCAGGGACAGAGGGCATATCTGCCTGTGCAGTTCTGAGGCTGGGGCATCAGAGTGGGGAAGTGACACTGGGAAAGATTAAATAAAAAGCACATGAGTTCAGTCAGGTAGTGCACACAGCACAGACATCTGGAACAGATCCAAGTGATGAGTTTCTCACGCATATGGAACATGCCATCTGCCACAGTGAAGGACAGCTTTTAACAGATGAGGTTATAGGTGGTGTTTGGTGGATACGTATTCTCTGTGGAAATAAAGCCTCAAGAGTATCAGGCCATTCAAAACTTGGGCTGGGAGAAACACAGCCTGTGTGACACAGGCAAATTTGGGCACATCTTAATTTGGTTAGCGGTTACACAATATTTAACCACTCAGTTGATAAAGATTTGGTGTTTCAGAGATAAGCTTTTCAAACAGCAAGAGAGAACACTTTCAATTTTCCTACCACAGAAGTCCCTCAAGTTACTAAGTGAGTTGCCAGCTCCTTTAATTCTCTTCTCTGGGGCATCTGGTGTCATCTCAGAATGTGTTACTGCAGAACCCAGAGCTGTTGCTCTGCACTGTAGCAGCAGTGAAATGAAAAGGCCTTGAATGCTACAGGTTCTGTCAGGCTTTGTCCATAGAAAAGCCTGCAGGGTGTAACAACAAAGAGCTGTACCTGTGATATGGAAGTGTATCTATAGAAATGTGTATCTCTAGAATATAGTCTATCTATAGAAATGCCAGCTGGACTGTCCACCATCACACATTTCCTTTACACCTGCCTCTTTCAATAAGCATGTCTGTTCCTTTCCTTGCAGCACAGTAACCGTTCAAGACATCCAGAACCACCTGTCCCAGGGTCACGTAGCCATTGTCCTTGTGAACGCGGTCCTGCTACTGTGTGATCTTTGCTCAAGTCCTGTCAAATACTGCTGCTTCCTTCCCATTGGACAGAAGTGTTTCTGCAGGAGCCCTGACTACCAGGGCCATTTCATTGTGTTATGTGGCTACAACAAAGCCTCAGGGAGTATCTACTACAACAACCCTGCCTATGCTGACCGTGAGTAGCCTGTCCCTTTTGGATGGATTCGCAGACTCATTGCTAATGAGTCTGACACAGCTGGACCTCCCCTCAGTGCACAGGCATTTCAAGCATCACTACCCAATTTGTCAGAAGGGGTTTTGCCATGAATCACATCACTGCTGCATTTTGTGGTGTGATTTAGTTGAAGCATTCAGATAGGCATTCCAGCAAATGGCTTTCAGATGGGTTAGTGAGAAATGCTGAAATGTCTACGTGCAGAATATAACAGAAGGGCCATTTTGGTATCTATTTGCAGCATTACTTCAGTGGGCTCTTTAAGGTGAAAAAATCTACCCAAGTGAAATGTAGCCTAAGCTGCTGGGTGTAGTCTCTATACTAGTTTGGTTTGTGGATGCTGTTACGTCCAGTGTAAGAACCTTTCACTGGCAACTCCTGAATTTTTTGTAACATTTTGTTCCTCCTTCCCAGGAACATGCTGCACCAGCATCAGTAACTTTGAGGAAGCCAGGACAAGTTATGGCACTGATGAAGATATTCTGTTCATCTACACAGACAGCTGACATCCACAGAGCACACTCCTGCTCCTTCCTGCACAGCCTGCACGGCAGCTGGCTGCTCGTCTCAGGACTCCCCTGCACACACCTCACTCCTGAACTGCAGTGGAACCTTCAACAAGGGAGGCTTTATAGACATTCACAGGACTGTAGTTCAATGCTGTCTTTACCTTTTTTTTTTGCTTTTTTTCTGATGATGTATCTGATTTTGCAATGTCTGTCTCTGGTTTTTTTTGGTGGTTTTTTTCCCGTAATTTTCAACATTGCACATTTGACAGCAGTTCTAAAATACAGGCCCAGAGCCTGTTCACTTTCAGCTTATTTTCAAATTAAACACATAAGAAAAAAGCACCAAATTTATGAACTTTAATACCTGGTAATATTTGCATAGGTTTAGGTAAACAAACAAACAAAAAGAAAATATTTGTTTCTATCTCTGTCAAAGCATCAAGGGCTGCTCTTCATCCAAAATCTATGGATTTGAAGTTCAGCAGAGTATTATAAATGGAAAAAATATTAACTTAAAATACTTTTAAATAATAAAATATGCCTGCTGGCTCATCAGTATTGTCTGCGATGTAGGAAACTTCCCATGTACCAGATTCACAGACATTTAGCATTTATGCAACTGCAATATTGGAATTGCTCCCTTGCACTACAAACTCAATCTCTTTTGGCTAAATCCTCTTGGATGACTGCTCAGAGCTCCAGATTGCTCCAAAACTTTAAGTGGAAAGATTTTATTTGCACTTGGAAGTGCTTATTGCTCTTTGCAAAAAAGCTCTGAAATGTTATGCCACCCACATGTGCCAGTTTCTGCAGAATCTGTTCTAAATATGAATGTTCTAAATATTTAAACTTATTAAGGAAATGCAGAAAATCATCATCCACACTAATGGTATATATTTTGTGTGTAAAGTGTAAATATCTGACAGCATCTACTGCATTGTGCCTAAAATGCTGAATCATAATTCAAGCCAAATTTTGCTGTTGGTATTAGTTTAGTGACCTTCTAAGAAGAGCTAAAATCAATTCAGAAAAGAGGAAATAAAAGCATACCTGCTACAAGTAAGAAGGCAGGAATGTGGATTTTTTAGCTCTTATACTACAGCTGCATTTGGATTAAGCTGCTGCTGTGTTGAGACACTAAGTGAAATGGCAGCCCATTCATAGACCTTTCCTCTGTTACCTGAGGAGCACTCTGAAGTGTAAGAAAAAGCCACTTGCTTCAGCTTCATCTATCCTAATTTCCTGTCAGTCTCAATCTTCAGTCCTGCCTATATGAAAGTGGGTAGGAAAATCAGCACTGATGTAGAATAGGAAAATTTGCACTTAAGACAGAGATCCCACATCTCTGGCATGGTTTTAGGAAAAGAACTGTTCAAGTTCTGGAACTGTGTGGAATCACAGTAAAAGGATATCGTTATGGATAACCAGTGGATATAATAAATAGGAATTGACTGCCAGCATAGAAGGTTTTTTTACCAAGATAAACATTTTCTGTTATCAGTTATCACTAACTGAAAACTATACAGTGTTGACTAAGTACTTAGTAAAATCAAGAGTGCTCCTTTGTACAAAGGCAGAAAATAGTAACAGACACCTAAAATGCAGTAGCCTTTAAAAAATTCCGAACAAAAGTGCGTGACATGAAATTCTGTGTGTCAGATTTTGCTTATCATTAGTGAAGTTTAAATACATTCTGGCACTGATGAGGAGCAGGTAGGATGTGATTTGTGTAGAACCAGTACATCAGTGCCACCAGCAGAATCCTTCCAGAAGAAAGGTACAAAACCTGGTGTAGATAATGCCTTTCAACTCCTCCAAAGTAAGTAACCAGAAGACTCCTGATCTGGGAATTTTTGTGTCCAGGGCCAAAATTGTGATGTTTGATGTAGAGAGAGTGTATTAGCTCAGTTAATAATTAACAGGTATGGAAGCTACAGGCTGTTAGAGTACTTCCTTAACCCATGCATTTTCAGGTAGGTAGTTCATTCAATACCATTAAACTGCCAAAGGATTTATCTTAGAGCAGGCTTGATTAGTTGAATAAAAACAATTCTTACAAAGGCTTATAATTGACATTCAGCATCTTACTGTTTCCGTTACCAAAAGTGAAGCCTGGGCATATAGAAAACATGAACTTAAGGGCAAGCATGGTGTTCTGAAGTGCACACACAGGTGTCACAATATTGACTGGTAAGTGTTTGGTACCCAGGGTTTAAATGCTTCAACAAAAGTGAAAGATAAACAAAGCTGTCTAAGCTAGTGCAGACAAAAGGAGAGGTCCACTATTACAACAGGATCTTGACAGCTGCTAAAAGGAAGATAAGAGATGAAAACACAAGGAAGAAGCAAAAGCCGAGTGAAAAGACTGAGTGTATGACACAAATTCAGCTGAAAAAGCAGCTCACTGCACAAGCATCCAGACCATCTGCATTTTCTGAAACTTTGTTTCCTATTACAGGATTGTCTATCAAAACACTCACTCTGAAAATGTTCTGTTGCTTTGTTTTTGTCAGGATGTCAATAGCAAAGGAAGGGGATTTTACATGCAGGGATTTTATACATAAATATATTTTTATTTGTAATTAAGCCATTCTCAATAAAGGTTAAACTCACAAATAACCATGTAACATAATGTAGCAAGTTCATTTATTAACAAGTTTAAATGTTTTTGAAAATCTGAAACTAATTAAGAAAAACAAAAGAGTTCAAATATTACAACTACAAATTTATACTTGCTGGGCTGTAAATTGTATTCAGTCTGCATTGCCTGAACTATTGCCATGACCCAAATCATATGAAGCAAAATTTCAGAACACAGTACACCTAAGAAGAACAAATCTATCATTACTACCTTTATTCCACAGCTGGTTTGTGTACTCTGCAGCCACCACAGATCCTACTGGAGTGCAGCCCCAGGGAAGGAGTATTCCTTACCCATCCTGAACTTTCTGTTCACAGTGAGAAGCATGAAACTGCCCCAGCCTTGCCTGTGCATTTGGCCAGGGTCTCTATCTGCTTCCCATCAGGGCAGTGAGCTTTGGAAGATCCCAAAGCATCTCTCTGAGCACAACTTCTGCACCTTGAAGGGGCCCAGCAAAGACACTGCTCCAGCTGTGGCTGTGTAAAAGTCAACAGAACCAAAGTGGTCTTGCTTTGCAGCACCCACAGATCTTCAAATAATGTCTGGGACATTACTCGGCTGTAACAGAACTGCATCAAGTAGAATGAGTAAGCAGAAAAAACAAATATAACCCAGATGAAAACAATTTCTGCTTCGTTTCTCCCTAAATTATGCTTTTGGGCAGAGGGTAAAAACTAGAAAGCAGAAATAGATGTACAATGCAAAATTTAGGTAAAAAATTTCATGTCCTCTGAACTCATCCTATCAACTATATCACAGTACACTGTATGTGTTTCTAGTCTAGAAAAACACTGGATGTACTTCTGGCAAGGAACAAAACTTTGCACTCATTAGTGTAAATACCAAACACTTAAGAAGTCATTTTCAGTTATTTTACATAACACTGTTTTGAATCTTATTATTTAAAATTGGTTACATGAAATTAAACTGACAACATTAAAACAGCAACTTGTGATTCACAGTAAAGCTATCATCCAACAGTAACTTCGAATTTGTCTTGTAACATTTGAGTGTAATGAGATGCTCTCTCTTACTCTTTGATGATATTGGGTATAAAGAAAGGCTGGATTGCTTCAGCAAGCTTTTCTGCATACATTTCATATCTACCAGTCATCTGGAAAGGAAAAATCAAAGCTTCAGTTCTTTCAGTGAGCTACAGAAGTACTTCAGTAGAAAATATTTCTATCCACTGGCTGTTTTTTTCTATGACAATATATTCAATTGTCCCAAACATCAAAAGTGTAATTCCCTCAAAATTCAAGATCTCCATTGCCTTAGCACAAATTATTTTTTATAAAAGAACTCATATTATGTTGCCTAGACCTGTATTTCTATCTGAAAAAAAAGCATAGTTCCACCCTGAAAAGTCAAACTTTTAAATTAACACCTTCCTGTTTTGCAGGAACTGTCTCCTCCTGTGACACTCATGTCTGCTGATTTTCTAGTTATTACAGTTGTTCTGGATAGCTGACAGTTGAATGTGAAAGGTGGACTTTCTTGTGCATCAACAATTTTTAAAATTCTGTCAATGTAGGCAAAGGGGTGTCTCTGTAATTAGGGCTTCATGTTATGTCCTTGGCAACCAAGGAACCCTGCTGCCAGCACTAAGTTTGTATATATGCCACTGACAGTGCTGGGGTTACTCTTACTTCACCCATTAATAATACAGAATATCAATGGTTTGGGCAACAGCAAGTGCTGGAAGTGTTGCAATACAGCAGTGATGTAGTGCTGTCATCCTCTTCTGAAGGGCACGGCCCACAGCACTGGCTCTGGGAGGGGCAAATTACATCTTTATTTAATTTGTTTAACCCCTTTGCTGCTCTAAGTTTAGAAAAGACATTCTATTGAATGTCCCTTTCAGGCAGCACTGGGTGCAAACTGCAGATATCAGAGCAGGTTAAATAGGCTCCTACTTGCTGTTTAGGATTTTCCGCAGTGGGTAATTTGTGACCCCTCCTCCTCATTCCCCACAGCAAGAACTACCTTGTCAAAACTGAGAGGAAAAGGAAACAGCTCTCTCCTGCCACATAAACAAAACCACAGCTGTGCCTTATGTGCCAAAACCCAACAATAGCACTCCACACCATTAACATGAAATTAAGGTGCTGAAAGCACAGGATTTGAAGACAACAAAAAATACACAATTCTACACAAATCAGCCAAAGGGCAGTGTTTTGCTTTTACTGTTTGTTTTTGCTAATCAATACAATTGCTTTTATTCAGATACCCCTCCTAAGCTGGTAGAAGCAATGCTCCATGTGCTTCCTGACACACTAAGCCTGTACTCTGCAGTAAGGGCCTCAGACTCTGGTGGCAAAGCATAACTGAGTGCCTGCCTGACTTAAAAAACTAAGAATCTCTCAGCACAACTTAATTCCATTATGGCAACAATTGCATGCCTACCACAGGCATCTGTAAAATAACAAATGTAATTCTGTTCCAGAAGATGACCTGAAATTACTTCTTGGTTTTAGTCCCTATATATGGATTAGCAATATTAGCAAAGAAATTAACCTCTAGATAAAAAATTACTATTTTTTAAATTAGAAACCTTATTCAGCACTTCAAATCCACAGAGACTTTTCATTTTTATGTCAAATTGATGTCAAAACATGTTGAACATTGCACCATACTGTAATGCACAACAGACAAATAAACCAGCTCTATAAAATAAATGTCTGCTTGCAGTAGCATGATGTTCAAAAACTGACACTCCTTGCAAATGATTACTTATTTTAAATACTAGGTGATCACTTACAAACCTACATATATTGTACAGTTGCTTTGCCTAGCATTCTGGTCTACTTTGTTATGATTCAAATCATGCTGATCTTAAGAGTGACTAGGAAAAAGTTCTAGTCTTTAGCAGTACTGAGGACTGGAACAAAAGATCTGTCTCCACAGAAGCAAGCAAGATGTTTCTTCATTCACAGAGTCTATTTCCAGAGTTGCCATTTCTTTTCTTTTTTTGTTCCAACAGAATCTTAGTGTGGTCTGTTGTAAACTTGATCAGAATAAAAAAAGAACTAGTGTTGTTTGATTAAAAAAAATAAATCTCCACTGGATCATTTTATAATATAGCACCCCACATAGCATGCACTGGCAGAATTGAAGGGTTAGCAAGCTGCTGTGCTGAGGCAGCCATTTCTCCAACCAGCACTGCTGCTGGACAAATTAAATCCAATTATGCCCTCTGGAAAGATGAACCAAATTAGCTTTACCTCAGAAAACAAAAAAATAGTATTAAATAAGGTTTGTTAAAGCCATATGGAGTGGCTTGCAGCTATCTTAATCTGATTTAGATAAATTCAAAAGTGTGTTAAGATGCTTCAGAGATGGATACAGTACACAGTTCTTTCTCTGTAGTTTCAACATACTCACAAATTCAAGAAGTTAACACTGCAAGAATTTTGCCTTCAGAAAGTGCTCAGAAGCTTGTGGGTTTGGGTTTTCACTAAATTTCTCCAAAACTGACAATTAAGGCCTTTAAGAATATATAATAGTACCATGTTAGATAGATCCAATGCCTGGCTCCACTCAGCAACAAATGCTTACATTCACTGCATAAGGAAAGCACAAACTCTTCCCCAGCAATCCTCAGAGCTCCTGGCAATCCACATTAAGGTCCCAAGGCTAAGGTTTTCATTTGAAAGCTACTGGCCTAGTTTCCCTGAATTTAGCTCCTTATCCAAATCTATTTATGCTTCTGGCCTCCATAACATCCTGTTAAATTAGTTCAACAATTTAAGCTCTGAACTGCTTAAAAAAAAAAAAAAAAAAAAAAAAAGCTGCCCTTTAACTATTGTAACATCATAGAATCATTATCAAGGCTTGTTTGTTCTAATATCATATTTTCTTTATAATCAGGCTTACCTTAAAATTCCATTTGTCACCGACTTGCCTGCAGAGGTTTAGGTCCATCTCTGCCACCAGCAGCCCATCCTGAGTGCGAGAGAGTCCTGGGGTCCTGCTGCCGTCTGGTGCAGCTACGTAACTCGAGCCATAGAAATGGCCCAACTCATGGTGTGCTTAAAGAGATTTTTAAAAAGCAGGTATTGCCATTTGCAAATAGGTATGTAACTTAACATGCAGTGTCCCACAAACCCTGACTCCATTTCTTGGGGACTCACTGTCCTTTAGGCAAGATAATCATCTTGAAGAGTCACAACATGATCCTAAAATAACTGCAGTTTTGGCCAGTTATAATTTTCACACACAGTACACTATCAAATTATCAGGAAAATCTCACTGCATCGCCTTTCAAATAATGTACCATTATGCTTTTCCATTATTAGGTCACAGGACTAAAGGCTTTGCTTTCATTGCTTTTTACTTAGCATTTAAATGAATTCTAATTGTCAAATCACACATTTTCTAAACAGCTGACAGAGATGCACGCATTCTGTTTTCAACAGAAGGTCAGAGGTAAAAACACTGGGATTTGAGGCACAGAAAAGATGTTATTTCATATTGCACAATTATGAGCTGTGCCAAAAATCAATCACATCTGTTGTACTACGAAGCAATGGATACCACTGACCTTTTTCATGCAGCTGCTAAAAAAACTACTTAGCTCCAAAACTGGCTTAAAAAGGCTCAGGCCCACTCTGGATGGAGCCACAAGCAGACATGATTTTCACAGCACAAATTACTGTGCTTCAACATATAAGTACATACAAGAAAATCTCATGGTCCTCATTGATCATCCTCTTTAACTTCCAGCGAATCTGAGAACTGGTACCGAATTCTGAACATACCTTTTCCACCATCTCCAGAAGTAAAGGCATTTTTGTAGTATTCCTGTGAAATAAGAGGAATCCATAGGTGGCAGTATAATCCCATTTCAGTCAAGAAATCCTTGCTAGCCCATCATATTTGGAAGTTTATATAAATCTACAAAT
Organism: Parus major; assembly: GCF_001522545.3. NCBI lineage: Eukaryota > Metazoa > Chordata > Aves > Passeriformes > Paridae > Parus > Parus major. Next base: position 11,268,540 of record NC_031784.1, on the reverse strand, counting down.
ATTTTTTTCTGGCACACAATCAGCCCTGTCTAAAGGGAGTCATCAGAGAGGCCTAGTTTCTGTGACAGATAGCACAGAACACAAGGTCTTTTTGTATCACTGCCTGTTGTGATACTATTTCACTTTGGGGAAAATGCCTCGTTATCCATTTCACAAGCGTAAAGAGGCAAAAGAGGAGATATTTAACCAAACATATCTTTTTGAATCACAAAAAAAGGCAAACATATTTACATAGCAGCAAGCAACAAGTCTGGGTTTTTGCTGGGAATCTAATTTTAAAAATATACACATAGCATAACTGGACTAATCTGAAGGTAAGAATGACCTATTGCATGCACTATTAAATTTCATTATAGAATTTTACAGTCCAGAAAGAGGCAGTATCTGTACAACAGCCACAAGTTGTGTACCGCTGACTCTAGGATATATTAAATTTTCAGCCATTTTGGCTAAAAGAATACTGATTTCATCAGAGAAACTGGGAGAGTTAGGAAAAGGGTGGGTGCCTATTACAGAGATTCAATTCAAGAACAGGAAGCAGCTGCAACCAAAAAGTAGGCTGCCAGCAACAGAGGCAGTTCTCAATCTCTTCATCACTGTCCATCTTCAAATCACATCATAAACCCTAGTACAGTGGTTACACAGCAGAGGAACCCAAGCATTCTACTGCTATCAGTCCCTGCTTTGAACAAACTCATGCTCCAGCCCCTGAATGAAGGAATGAAACAGTGAAGATACAAACCGTTCCTACTCTGTTGATGGGACATGTGAAGCAGTGATTGGCTATGGCTGCGTTTCTGGCTTCGATTGGCCACAGCGCCTCGCTGCAACACACAAAGAGACAGCAGGCATTCATTAATTGTACATTTCAGTGCTAAATCTAGATTCACTGTCTCACACTGCACATTTTCTGTCAAAGAAGCCAAAGCTAGCTTTCAGGAAATCAAGTCAGTACAGTGCAATTAATGTTAATCTGCAGAAGATTAATCTCAAGGGACAGTTTACACTGGTCCAGTCTGGTTCAAGAGCCATGGTAATCATAAAATTGCCAGCAGTTTAAAAAAAATGTTTCTGAGAAACGGGTATCTCAGCTTAGTGCTGAAAACTACAATTTCATACCACACTCCTAGGTGGGCAATGCAAGGTGGTAAAATAAGCCTGAACATGACCATTACCTATTATATAGCAAAAATATTACATAAAAAAATCTAAATAAACTCTCAGTTTTCAGAACACCAGCTGGATGCTGGTTAATGCTGTCTCAAAGACAGGAGACTGCTGATGTACAATAAAGTTCTGAAAGACAATCAGTTACTGGGAGGAGACTGGAAGCCCAAAATTCCTGGTGGATGAGAATGCAGGCTCCTTTGTAAGACAAAACAAGGAGACTGCACTTCCAAGACCCCAGCAAAGTGCATTTTAGGCCCCAGTGAGGGGCTCAGAGGTTCAGTTAATCCAGAAAGGGAGCAGTGGCATAGATCAGTTTGTATTTTACCTGAGTGTCCCAATAGTGGCTGAAGGGTTAAAGATGATCTCTGCTCCATTCATGCTATACATGAGCCAGTTCAGAGGGTGGTGGCGCCCATAACAGATGTTCACAGCAATTGCCCCAAACTGTGTCTGAAACACTGGGTGTCCTGTATTTCCTTCCATGTAGTAAGTAGACTACAAACAAACAAAAGAAAAAACAAACAAACAAAAAACCCAAACAACCAACAAAACCCACAACAGCAGACTTCTTAAAGAAGTGCAAAGAAGTACTTCCAACTAAAAATGCTTTTTAATCTGTAGATGGAAGGCTGAGGATAATACAATGAGATTTACAAAATCTCTTAGGCAGAAGGAAAGATGAATACAGAAATGCCAAGGCAGCAGCAGGAACATGTATTCACTGAAATTACACTCTTATACCTACTTTCAAGCAAAGGAACTTTTTTTATGCAGCAGGCAGTGCACCTCCAAAATGTGCTGCTTTCTGAAAGTACCATCACCAGGTTCAGACATGGAGAAAGACAGTGATAAAGATGCACAGATAAGGAGACAAAACATGCCACCCAACATTCCTCATACAACACTGAGGATCCCAAGGGAGTAGAGAAGTTGTAGTGGCCAGGCTGATTCCTGACAGTGTCCTTTGGTGCTGATCTGAGACAGAAGAGCAAGGGACACAATCCACCATCCTGGCCCAACGGGACATGTCTCTCATCAGGGAAGGAAAGTGCTGTAAAGCAGACCCCTCTCTATTGAAATTATCTGTTCCTTGTAACCATCACTGCCATTGTCCTGAAGGAAGTAGAAACACCTGAGGTACAGCTGGGGAACAAACCTGGGCCTCCTCTAAGAGTGTGCTAACAGATACAGGAGGGTCACTTTCTGAAACCAAGGGCTACAGGTTCAGTATGTCCAGTAAAATAATTGTCTCATGTTTCTTATTTATTATCAGGTCTCATGAAATTGCACAGCCCCTTGGGCACTGATTTGATCTCCATTCATATCTGTAGACAGCAGACCACATGGTGGGTGCTCACATAAGCCTTTTTCAAAACAATTCTGCTGAATGAATATTATTTCTTTTCTTACAATAGGAGAAGAAAAACAGGAATGCTGTTGCTTCAGGGAATTCATCAGTTCCTATTTCTTTATTTCACACCAGAGGTCACAATCCTCTCCACAGCAATAAACTGTGATGTCTCAAGAAGGATTGATTTTTGTTTATACGGCCTCCCACACATGGCTGAATAGGCCACAGACCAATCTCTTTGCCCTTTCCATTTAGTTCTTAGTGATTCAATGGGCACGATTTTAACAAGGCTCCTTTCCCATCTGCCCTACAGAGACAACCCACCAGAAATAATTTCAAATTCGGTATTTCCTTGAGGTTTAACTTTGTTGATAAAGAAAACAACATGATGAATATAATCCTTTCCTGTAGCCTGGGTGGTTTCTGAAATTGCTTTATCAGAATTGTTTAACTCAGAAGAGTGGACTTAATGCATTGCTAACAAAGCCAGCTGAAGACAGTGCTGTCTTGGGTAAACACTACCTGATTCTGTAACAAGGTAGATACAAGAAGAAATGCTAAATCATTTTAATATATTTGGAAACTATAAACAGATTGCTTTGTAGTAATTCTGGCATTTAGGATTCTAAGAACTAACTTCTTTTAGCAACTGTGCAAAAATTGTAACAAAACTCTATTTATACTTTACATGAGAAAGTAAAAATACTTTCTTTTTTTAGGTGTCTCTCATTACAGTTTCATAGCTGGAAACAGTGAGTTTCTTGGAATCTGTTGATTCTCCACTAAACATTGTCAGGAAAACTGAAAGACATCATATTTTAGCACAAGCAACAGGAATTTATTTTTTATTGGATTACATAAGGAACAAATAAAAAATGTGGAAAGTAACTAATGAATTTCTTAGTTACTACTTTTTCTAGCTAAAGGATAGCCCTGATAAAATAATATTAAATATCAAAATAATTGTTAAAAATACAAGGTAAGACTGGTGACTGACAGACTGTGCCAGAAATTCATTGTGTAGAACTCTATTACAGCTTCCTCTGGAGAAACTCAAACCAGCCTGATCAGGTCTGGGAGCAAGGTCAAAACTTTCAGAGATCTTTGAACACAAAGTTTTGAGACCCAAAAGAACTTTTTGCATTAATAAAAAAGCATCTTAGGTTCTGAAGCCTCAGTTTAATGACTGGAGCAGTCAGCCAAGGAACAAAAGCAACTGCAGGTATACAGCAGCCTCCTGTGCTTAGAAGAAATGCCTCTATTAATTACTCACTTTAGCTGACAAGGAGAGATTTAGTTAGGTAAGACAATGTATTTTTAGACTTCAGTTAATTTTTAATCCTGATCTTTCTGCTTGTGATAATTCTATGGAAGGATAAACACATTTCAGCTTTACCACTCATTGCCTTTACTTCCAGTTGAGTTTCTGATTCTGGAGGATGGCCCAAAACCTGCTGGGGGCTTCAGCTGCAATAATGTGATTAGTAAACAGAAGATGCCATAAACCTGCTATTCAGACAGAGGCACAATGAATTAAGGGATTCTGCTCGAATAAACACAAGCAAAAGGAACTGTCATTTCCAAGACAACCTCGCAGAGAAACAGAGAAAGGCTGTAAGTAATGTTCATGCTTGAACCATGAAACAATTGCCCTGCAAATTAAAGTAAGTTCAATGTGCACACATGACAAAACTACCCAAGCCAATCATGCACAACAAACATAACACAGCTGTAACTTACACAATTCTTTTAAACAATATTTGATACTTTTGAAGTTTCACTGGGCACCTAACAAGATTCAACACTATTTTTTTTCCTTTAATTCTCATCACTCTCACAAAAATTTTTCCTTTTTGAGAAATATTACTATCACTTCATCTCCGAAAAACTGATTTGACAGTAAGTGAACCACATTTTCTAGAAACACATTGCATTTCCTGCCACTGTGACTCGGACACAACCAAGAGCTGCAAGGTAAGACTAACCCGATTGTCACAATACTGAATCTTACCTCATTGAAATCTCCAACCCTTGGAATATGATTTTTCCTACTTTTGCCAAGGAGTGCTCCAGAATTAGAAATGATCACTGCAGTATTCCACAGAATTCCACCGTGCAGTTCATCTCGCTCCAGGATTGGAGACACCACAACCATATTGTACTTCTTTGCAAGCTGTACAAATGAACATGAGTACCTCTATTATACACCAGCCTGCAGTACCCCAGAATGACAGACACCACAGCCAGCTGAAAACAGTCAATTAAAAGAAAAGGTAAAACAGCATTATGTGTTAACTAGAAATGTTAAATAACACAGTTGCAAGTGAGAAATACAGCACATTCTGCCTGCCAGTTCATTGGTATATTGCCTTTTCCTTCAAATGATGTCAGTTGTTTTTTTCTTTTTTTCTTGGTTGGTTGATTGGTTGGTTTTTTACCTCTTGACAGAATTTTGTTGTTGGCCCATCCTCTGCTGACTCAGCAAATTCAGTCCAAGGAAGTTTCTCTCTTGTACAAAAAGCAAAGGGCATGGCTGGAAAACAACAAAGCATGGCACAGTATACAAAAATGTTCATGTCACTCAAGAAATACATGCTATTTGCATGAATACAGATTAAAAAAATTAACAATTAAGACCACGTTAATTAAAAACAGATTTTTAAATTTTAATACCTGTCTAGAAAACCTCCCCAAAGTTTTAGGAGAAAAATAAGAAGAGGAAAGGATCATAAAGGATTAATGAAGAAGCTCCAAATATCAAATGGCAGTCTTCAATACAACAGACCCCTCATATCTCTTCCAAACAGTTTGGCTACCTCAGACTCTTTGGTTTTTTCTTTAGGAAGCAAATCCTACTACAGTCAATTGTTGTATCTTGGAAGATTTCTACTGTTTACTTACAAGATGTAGTACGGGACACCTGTTAAAATAGAAGGCACCCGGCAGCCTACAGGGAACCACAGAAAATACTCACTCCAAGCCTCCTGGAAACACACAATGTTGACCCCACACATTGCAGCCACTCCCACCATCTCCTCAATGCGTCTGTGCAGAGCAGCCACCTGATTGCAAGAAATGTCACACTATTAAAAAAAGCCACTTGTTCTAACTCACCTCTGTGATAACCTCTAACCTAGCTAACCTCTGTGTGCCTGGTTTTACAACCATGTTCATGGAGTTTATCTTGTTCTATACTTAGTGCCATTGCTTTCAGGGGAAATAACTTGAGGTATCACTCCTGAACACTGATAGTAGAGTCAGATTCAGATTTTTGAAAGCATTTAGATGCTGAAAATAGAGAAAGCATTCCAGTGGGATCCTGATTTCATGGTTGCAACATTAATATAGCTGGAAACTCACTGCTGCTTGACTTGCAAAAAGCTGAAAATCTAAACAGAATCAACAAAAACCATAATTTTGCTGCTCATTGTAAACAACCTACAGGATGATGTTAAATCCTCTGTCCTAAGAGCTAAGTAATTATTACCAAGAAAAATCATGAAAATATTTTTTAATTAGTTTTCTAGAGTATTCTACTTAAAGATAAGCATAGGTGTAGTACTTAGCATTGCTAGTTTTGGTTGTCAAAAAAGAGTGAATAAAGAAAAGACTGCAGTGATGTATGAACTCAAAAATCGTATATTGATTTACAGAAATAGTTAACTAGTTATTCATAAAGAAAAATCATTAATTAATCATAATACTTTATTCAACCACTGTCACATAAAGAATCCACAAAATGGATTAATTTACTGAATTAATGACTTGCATCTGTGATAGGTAATCTTTCCAAAACAAACTACTTCAGAAATATTCTGTCCTGTCACTGTACAAAACTACTACTCCAGGAAATTTTAAAAATGCAGTGTTTTCTTTCCCTTTTTTAAAGCTACTCTCAGGAGACTTATTTCTATACCTATTTGTCACTTCAGTGCTGTTCTGTCCAAGATGTTAAGAGATGATGGTTTCAGAATCATTAATGTTGGAATAGACCTCTAAGATCATCAACCAAGTCCAACCATTAACCCAGCACTGCCAAGTCACCACTAAACCATGTTATCTTGTAATAAGATTTCACTCACTGCTGTACAAAGAATAATGAACACAGCTTTATTAATCTGTTTCCTCTAATGGATTTTCCTGTAATGGAACATTTCTCAATTAAAACAAGAACTGCACCTGTGGTTTCCACTGGTTGCAGTCTCTTTTGATTTTGTGTAAATGATTTTGTGTTTCATCTTAGAGGCAAAGGATTTTCATGTACAAAATGAGTTACTAAATATTTAGCTTTGGAAAAACTGCAAGCAGGTTGGGCATGCTAGGTAAACAAGAGATGTTTCTGAGAAACTGTAAAACCAAATGTGTGATTCCAGTTTCTTACAGGATGCTCTATTGCAGTAGTGATGGGTTCTGTACTGCCAGAGAATCATTAGACATTTCATGATACTGTTCCTAAAATCAACAGCTGAACTGTGTTATGTCTCAACCCAGCAGAAGAGGAGTTAGAAACAGCCCCAGTCCCAGTTTGTGTACCTGGACTGCCACTGCTGTGTCTGTGGGAAGAGGAATTTTATTCTGTATCAGTCCCACTCGAACAATACGTGGCCTTCTCAATTGCTCCGAAGCAGCTTCAAATCCATAGCCCTGTAGCTCAAAATCTCTTTCCTGAGCTGCTGACAGTGCAGCAGTTGGCAAGTCAAGTTTTCTGGATTGAACAGGAAACAAAGACATTTCAAGATGAGATGCTCTCCTCTTCTGCCCTTAATGCAATGGACCAAGGGGATGACAATTCTGTCTAACCCTGCAGAGACATCCAAGCTCCCAGGCCCCAACATTCATCCACCAGCCAAGGGCCAGGCTCATGTGCTGATCTCACCGTTCACCTCCACATCAATCTCCCCCTGTCCTCCTGTCACTTCCAGACACTAACCCCTTACTGCAGAAATCAAGGAGCACATGCACACAAGGTTCCACCTGCCATACCTGGATTATAAATACTTTCCCTCCAATGTATTTTCCTCCAACTTAATTCCTACTTGTCAGGCTCCATCACCCCGGTATCACTATTGCCGTCAGGTCTTTCATCCCTGTCCGTCACCTTCTTACACCGGCCTGCTCCGCACACCTGGATCACCTCCAAAATACCCCGGTCGCCTCCCTGCAGCACCACAAGCCCTACTTTTCCTTTCTCCCCTCAGCCCAGCCCTGTGTCTTGCATACCCGCCCTCACAATGGCTCCTTCCCCTCATTCCCGGGATGGGCACCCCCGGGGAGAGGGGGGGACGGAAACCCGCAGAGCAGGGGGCGAGCCCATACTGGTGGCGCACCTGGCCTCGCCCCCATAGAGGATCCGCTTCACCTCGGCGAGTTCCCCGGGCGGGATGTGCCGCTCCAGGCACGACTCCAGCGACTCCAGGGCTCCAGCCATGGCTGAGGGCGAGCGCGCGCAGCCCCTCAGCCGCTCGGTGGGCCCCTGGACTTTACCCCGGGCGGCCCCGTCGGTCACGCCCCGCTCCCCTCACGGGTTTTGGCGGGACGGTCCCGTCAGGTGCCGCCGTGCCCTGAGGGGCGGGCGGGGGCCATGGCCGGGCTCTGGGCGCTCCGAGAGCGGGGCCGGTCACAAAGGGGAACGGAGCGCCCAGAACTTCTAAGTGCTCGCAGTCGAAAGGAACCAAAAAAGTCGGAGAGTCCACAAAAGTTCACTTTGCGTGGGAATCCGCTGCGTTGGTTCCTGACCTATTATATGAGCACAGAGTAGAAAGAAAGAGAGAAAGAGGGGGAAAGTGAGGAGAAAAGAGGGAGGGGGGGAAAAAAGAAAAGAGAAAGTGAAGAGAGAAAGGAGGATAAAGAAAGAAAAATAAGGAAGGTAAGGAAAGGAAAAAGATCACCAGCCCTAGTTCCATCAGTCCTGCTGATGGGATGTCCAGGGGATGTGGCTGTTCCTGGCTACTTGTGACTTGTCTTGTGCTTCTGACATAACTCATCTAAATGCAGAACATCTTCAAGTGCTTTTTCTGATGATAACTTTCCAACAAAAAGGCTTGGAAATAGGTCATAAAAGGGCAGTGGTTCTCATGGATGTGTGTGTGTCCATTGAAGTTGCAGTAAAACTCGGAACATGAGCCAGTAATAAATAACTTTAACATGGATTTTGAGCCCATTATAATTGGAAATCCATCCCAAAACCAGACTTAATGTCAGATAAAGGATTGAGCCAATTAAGACCTTGGGACAAAATGAAAATGCATCAAATAAAGGACATTTCCTTCTGCAGGTACAAGGCAGACACCCTGTTTAAAGCAGTTATTCCCAGTGAACCACTGGCCATGCCTTCTGCTTCAAAACACACAGAAGTTCACAACATAGCAGCTGTGTTTCTGATTCAACTGGAACATGAAGTCCAGGGATGGCTACGCGTCTCTAAATATATCCCACTGAGTTTAAGCACTGCTTTATGTATCTGCTGGAGGATGTAACAGCTTTCAGCACTAAGCATTTGCAATTGTTAGGTATTTTGAGTTAAATATTAAGCCTTTTAGACTAAATAAAAAAAGAGTGTCAGGGAGAGAGTGTCTAATATTTAACTTTAGGTAGAAAGCGTCCAGGGCTAGTCTGGTTTCATCAAGGCACTTGGAGACACATGATTCTTTCTCTCTAATTCACTTTTTTACTGAAAAAGCTTCAGTGAAACTACTTTTCTTTCCCAAACAAGAAAATTCCTGAAGGGCAATAATAAGCAGTGACTGATACATATATTAGATTTTTCATCTGGTGATCCTAATTTTCTTTAATGGCCAATTTTAAAGGTACCTATCTGTAACATTTTGTTCTGTTCATGGCTGGCAGATCTTTAAACATTGCAGGGAGGGAGATCAATGAAAAAATCAGCTGACAATATAGGGGGGAAATGAGGAGGCCAAGTAAGTTCATTTCCATATCAGCATAGCCAGGATGTCAACAGATAAAGCATTTCTGGAGGATTCATAGAAACAAACAGAAGGGCCTGGGTTTCTCTGGGAACTGTTCAAGTTCTTTTCTGCCTGGACTGCAAATTAAAGGGAAAAACAGCAGGTCTATTTTGTATCCAGCTCCTGAAGAAGGTCACATAACTGAACTTTTCTCTTCAAGTTCTATTCTTAGTGTGAACTTTCACTGACTTCTCTATTGGTGCCTTGTTTATTTGTAATTTAGTAAATTGTACTACATGTAGGAAATGGACTTCATGGCAATAAAACTGAAGCCCCTGAAAAGAATACTTAGGAACAGTGGAGACCTGAAAAAACAGAACATTTCCTGTGCACCGTATCAACCATCCTGCAACAACGCAGGGAGGTCCAGACTGCATGAATAGGAAATGACAAGCCTAGAATTACTAATAATGATGAAAGGAGATCAGGCTATTCCATAGGGACTGCGTGTACATAAAGGTATAACTCCAGCCAACACAATAAACCTTCAAAGCACGAAATGTTAATGTTGAGCAGGAAAGTAACCTAATAAAGGAAGATGCCTTCCATATCCCAGACAAAGCATATTAGAGGGCTTGGATTTAAGTCTGAATGTTCCACCTCAGTCATTGCAATTATCTGTTAAGTAGGATGCTTGAATCCAGATCATAGTTCTGATTCTTCTTCAAACCTCTGTATTTAAACTTCCCAGTTCTGCATTACCTGGACCAAGTAATTGTTTTGGGAAACAGCTGAACTTTTTGGTATGAACCCAAACTGTAATAACTGATTTAGAGGAAAGTAAGTATTTTATGGAACAAAAACGCTTCAAAATGAGGGAAAATTCCTTCAAGACAGTTCTGAAGTGCACATGCTTTTCATCTCCATTGCCCTCAGTCAGGGTGGTCCATAAAGTCGGGTGTAGAAGTCAGGACCACACAGTGCAATCTGTACAGAAATAATTCTCGTGTGCTTCTGTGCTGAAACCCTGTGTTGCACAGACACCATCACAGAGCTAAAGCTGGGCTTTGGTAGTGCTGGTCCACACCGTGCTGTTCCCAAGAGCTCCTGTAAAACCCCACAGTAGCACCCTGGCATTAGTCAGAAGCACCCTGGAGAATGAATTTAAGAGCCAAATATCTGGAGTTCAGGCTAACATCGGGAAAGACCCAAGAAAAGATTTAAACAAACAAAGCCTTTCCACTGTAGCCCAAGATAGGAGGAAAGGCTGAACAGCTTCACAAATTAGTGCTCGTAGGCAGGATTAAAGGCAGCATTTCTGCCTGTCCTTCCTAAGGCAGTAGCAAGTATATGTTCTCCCTCTGAAACACCCAGCTTCTTACAAACCCTGCTACTATCAACACGTGAATCATGTTTCTGACACTTTCTTCACCTGTCAGTCCTTGAAATTGGTCACACAGAATTCCCCAGAGCAGCTAAATAAATGAATATCTCATGTCCCTAATCCTGTAGCTGCCTCAGATATCCCCAGTGTCATGCTGCTAGTCATTAACACCTTTCAAGGGGTTTGGGTGGGCACTGATGTGTCCTGCAAGGGCACATGATGTTGGTGCTCAGTCTAAGATTGCTTTTTTAATGCTGCAATACCCTTTAAAATTATCTTCTACAATGTCCTCTTCCAATGGCCACAAAATAAAGTACTGAATTCTACTTGCAATCAGGTCTCTACATTGCTTCACCTCAAATACAAATTCCCTTGCTTCATGTGGAAATATAACACAATTATCTTGAAACACACCTGATTCAAAACATTTCAAGTGTAAAAGACAGGCAGTGAAGGGGAATTAGCATAATAGAAGTGTAGGAGAGGAGAAGGTCTAAAATACAGAGGGAAGATAAAACACTAGCTTCAGGCTTCTTAATACACAGCTAAAAGAAGGGAATTGGTAACCTTCCTGTCTCTCCTGCTTTGGTTTAAGGGTGCTGTGATGCAGGAAAACCAAAATTCTCTGTCTTAAAGTCACTCCTTTGTACCTCCTGCTAAAAACACCTAACTCTGGTGGGGCTTTTGAGGTTTGCATTTTTGCCTTTACAGACAAAGCTCTCTTCCTAATGCTACTTAAATCCTTACAAGCACTGTTTTGAGTGTTTTAGAGTTTTAGAAATGGGTCTGTATGTAAACTTATGCCAAAGTGAATTTGAGTGAATTTGATATGGATGGAAAATTCCACCCTGCATTTAGATTACCTGTCTTAACTGTGAACTCTGCAACAGCCAGAGGTAAAATCACCTATAGAGCATCAGAGCCAAGTTATAAACCTCATCTAGTTGGCTTTGTGTCCTCTGCTTTTGACTTCCTGCTCTTCTGAAGGCTGGGTGAGGGGAAATGGATGAAAACTGAGGAAGTTTATTGTTGAGAATACGTTTTGTCTGCTTTCAGGCATGCCTGGGACCAAAGCAGTCCCCAGTCAGCCCCAAATCCGAGCAGTGAAATCTTAAGATTATAGCCACTCTCCCCTCCCTCCCACAAGAAAAGCCCAGCTCACAGTTTTCAGAGTTAATATATCTTTGGAAGATTCCTTCTGTTGTTAGTGCTCTTGTCTTTCTAGCTAGAAACATTTTCCTTGATTGCTTTGACTGAATCACACCTGAAAATGTATCTTTAAAGCATAAGAGATACACAAATTGGCTACTTCACCAATTAAAAACTTCATCCTCCCCTGGAATATGGCTGTCTCCCTGGTGCACAGGAAGTGCATTAAAGAAGTAATAAAGACTCATAAAACACATTTAGTGATCTAACATTTAAGAGCAGAGTTCTTGTTCATTACTGTAACTTTCTGCTAAATTACCACCAACAAGATTGCTCATGGGCTCAAAAGGTCAGTGTTATTTTTGCTGTTGAAATCATGGAGTCTGGGAAACAACTGTGTGTAAATTGCTGATAAACTGGAACAAAGACAGAAGAGAAAAACACTGAACATATAAGAATGCAAGTAAACCAGCAGGAAAGGAGGGGAGGGGATGAATCTCACGGACAGTTTATTAAAAGAACAAAAGAATAAAATCTGGCGCATTTGTTTTCCACGGGTTCAGGAAGCCTGGTTTTAAGCACCTACTATAAATAGTGTTCTAATCCTTCATCAAAGAGGGTAGTAGTCTATACCAAAATGAATGAATTTTAGGTACAACCTGGGAAGAGGAAGATGTCCGTCCCCTCACAGGAGGAGAAAGATCTTTTGTTTCAATCCTTGCAGAAATTAGGTATTTCAAAGTGTAAATGCTGGAGAGATGAGGAAGAGTCTGGAACACGACGTTTCTATACTGCCAGATTTCTGTCAAGAATTTTGTTACAGAATAGAATTAGCAAACATCTAATTTGGAATTGAGTACTCTGATTTTGAGAAGGATGGGCTTGAATTTATCACAGGGCTAACTTCAAAATCCTCAAGGAGTTCCCCTCTGAGTGGAAGCTCTATGTGAATTGTATGAACTTTAGGAAAGCATTTGATAGGGATATCATATTAAAAGGAAGCTTATTTGAAATTCTGAGAAGGACAGTTTTCAGTCATTTAATGCTGTATAAAGGATCTGGTTGTAATGTTATCCCAAACAGCTACCTCAGATCCATCCAAGTTAAAACCAAACACAGAATATATTGTCATTAAGGGGGAAAAAGTAATTGAAAAATTATTTCATGCAAAAAACTTGCAAATTGTTCCAGGTGACCTTAATACATGGCCCCAAGACCCATTATTTTCTAGGTGAAGGCTTTGGTTAATAGCTTGGCCAGTGGCAAAGTGGTATTAAATGATTCTATACACTGCCCTGGCTCTCAATCATATGGCTTGGGGTTTGATGGTATTCAAAGCAACACAACAAGGACCCCAAAGAGGTTTGTTTCCAGAGCTTGCCCACTGAACTGGACACCAAAGGGGTAACTTTTAGGGTAGGCACTGAATATTTTTCAGGCAGGTCAAAACCTGCACACAGCAGTCAATACAGTGCTACATTAATCTTTAGTTTCACTCTTGACAGCACAAAAGCAACATCCAACAACTTGCTTTTCTGGGAGGGCATTCATGCTGAGATTGAGGAAATTATAGTAAGGCTCGCTCACAGAGGATGAGACCCTTCCCTCCATTAGAATTATTAGGGAAAACATGTTAGATCTCTCATACAGGTCCTGTATGAAAGGACCTCCAGTACAGGTTGCACAGGCTGGCCCAAAGACAGGATATTCTCAGTATTAAAATACTTCCTCCTTAGTCTCTCACCAAAGCCATTCAGCTCACAGCTCCTCCTGTGGGAGCGCAGTTCTGTGCTAAGTGCCAAAGGGGCTTTAACCTTTCAATTGAATTTGCCCAATGAGTTGATCCATACCCCTGACACCCAGACAAAGTCTCTCAGGATTTCGGAGATTTTATACACAGGGACTTACACTGACACCCAGCCTGGAAACTTCTGCTTGGAAATAACCTGATCTGCTGTAGAATTTATTTTATATTATAGAATAACATACCCTTATTTCACAGTGAGAATATCTGTGATATTACTGAGAATACAGGGCACTAACCAGAAGTAATATCTCACTTGAACTGCAACCCAAATCAGTTGTTCAGTGTAAACAAACCCTTTTTTCAGAGATGTGGGAAGACAACACAAGGCCATTTTTTAAGGACAACTCATGGAAGGGATGCTGTGAGGCCTCTACAGCACTTTTGTGTAGTAAAGGCCGATATATCTGGCTCACAGCAACATGTGAAATTGGGCAGACGGCTGCAGCTGCACTTGGCAAACAAACAGTAGTAACATAAGCTTGACACTCTAAATGATGGTTATTGAACTGGTGTCTTCATGAACAGCCTAGATGCTGGCAAAAGGGCATGAGGAAGACAAAACAGAAGTTTAATTAACTTAACAGGAAAGGAAAAATCTCCTAGATAAAAGGAAAAGAGCCATTTCTGAGCCAAGTGTTTAAAGGGTTCTCAGACCTTCCCAGGCCACAGAGTGTCTGTGTGTAAATGCTGACTTCCTTCCAGCTCTGTCTGTGCCAGAAATAACTTGTCAATGGAGTATATCTTATTAGTGTACCTTTTGTCAAAGTTATTCCTGCACAGCAAAGTGATGCTGCTGATGTGCTGCTGGCACATGGGGAAGAAGGAAGGTGCATTTATGAAGAGTGTAACACACTCTACTCTCCTCCCTGAGCCCATACAAATGTCTGTGGACTTGTAGTAGCACAAACTTCCAAATGTGAGGCAGCACCTGCGCACAAAGGCAAGAGGGGATCTGCAAGGATTGATTTGCCTTTGCAAAATCTTGGGTATTTTCAGCATCTTTTAAAGGCTCGTTAGAAGTTTATGTCACTGGTACTGTCATTGGTGACGTGTTCCCAGCCACTGCACAGGGAACCCAGAGTGATGAGAGTGATGCCTCTGGGTCATCACGTTACAGTGGTCACACAACACGCTGAAATGTGGCCAGCCAGGCTGTACACACAGAACAGACTCACGTGGTTCCTCAAGACACAACACCTAACTGGACTTTAGCAACGTGCAAGTCCCTGGAATTTCAACTGGTTGGACAGAAATGAGAAGACAGGATGTGTTAGAAACACAAAGGCAGTAGAAAGAGGGAAAGGAAGAGATTGTGGATGACCTACTGGTGGAGATAATTTCCCTGCTGAGCAATAGTTACCATACCAACAATTTCTGAGCAAATTTCCAACAGTAACTGTTGGAAGATTCTTTCTTTGGCTTTGGGGATTTTTCTGTTTACCAGCTAGACTCCATATGAGACCTTTGGTCTCAAACAACCTCACAGTGCAGAGTCTGTGGGTCCAGAGGAGATGACAGTACTAAATTTATAGCCCTAATATCATTAAGGATGGAATGTAGTCCTTTCCAGGAACTAGTGAGACACTCTTCCCACAGCCAAAGAGAGGGGCTTTTATCTCTTTCCTTTTACTCACAGGCACCCTCCTGCCCCCCCACTGTGCTGCATGCATATAGCCATTTCCTGAAACATTTCAAATTTGTTTTCCTTAGGTTATTTGCGTCTACAGCCACCAGATGGTCTGTGTCAAAGCTGATATGTTCAACATATTATTCCATTATCCTATTAGGTTGAACATGTCCTTCCTCCCATGAGAGCTGTTAAGATATCACCCTTACAGAAAAGAGGCAGCTTTAGTCCCACTGTCACCTCCTTTCTCCTTCTAACACATTATCCTCAGTGATCCTATAGCACATAGCTAACATTTTAGACTATCTTGATATTCTGTGTTCATACTTTCAAGAAATAATATCTGGCCATTTAATATCCATCTCCCTCAAAGAACAAGCTGCACACATGTATCAGGTGTGATTAAAAATAAAAGCTCTGAAGATTTGAAAAATACAGTGATGATGCTTTCTTCTTTTCAAATAAAAATTTCCTATATCGTTTTATAGGACACTGTAATTTGAAATGATCCTCCATCAAGTTACCAGTAATATTTCCAAGACTGCTCTCTTGATCTTAAAAAGTCTTGGAAAACATCTGCAACTCAGGTCAATGACATTTAAACTGAGGAAATGGTCACCTTTGGTTTTCCTCTGCAGGCTCCTCATGCCCCTGGGAATGGGAGATCAGAAATTCCTGGCTGGTTTCCATGACCCCAAGGACTGAACTTTCTTTGCTTGAGGAGCCTTCCCAACCCCTGCAACATCTACAAGTAAGACAGCTTGTGTCAACAATTATTCAAAAGATGCTGTTTCAAGTTGGTAGGGACAGAAGGCAATGGGAGAAGAGAGAGAGAGAGAGAGAGAGAGAGAGAGAGGCAGAGAAAGCCTCAGAGATGGGGATGGAGGGAGACAGCACACAAAGGAATGAGCCTACGTCAAAGATACACAGGATCTCCTGTGGGAATTCTTAATCACTAGCAACAACATGAGCACTAGCTCTTGCTTTTCTCCAAGATGCAACTCTGGATGAGAAATACCCTGAACAAAGGACCCTTCTTTTTACATACCAAAAAGAAATGGTTTTGGAAAAAATGTATATCCCCCCTTTATTTGCATGCCTGGAGATTTTTGCTATCTGCTCACTCATCTTTTACATCCTCTGTTCCACAATGGGAAGCAGTCACAAGCATATCATTTACAAATATGTTGACAGAGCTCAGTTCCTCCTGGGCCTGGTGTAATGACAGTCACCAACATCAGTTCAGTTCCAGGAACTGAATAAAATTTGATATTTTTAAAAAGCCTTCATTAAGCTAGGCTGTGCCCTGGGAAGCTCCTCCAGTTCAGCCTCCTTCTGTGATAATCAGAAGGAGCAGTGAAGGACACATATCTCTCTACCTACACATCCACACTCCTCACCCTGACTCCACAGAGCATTAGCAGGCACTTCAGGCAGAGGTGAAGATGTGTGAGTAGGGTCCATATAGCTCCTTCAAGAGGCACCAAACTTCATAATTGTCCCAGGAAGAGACAGTGGTCACCTGTTGCATCCCCTTCAGCTATAGTGTTTTTATGATCTTGTAACATATAGGTTGTATGTTCTCCCCAGAGAAGTGAGCAGTGGCAGGTGAAAATTAACCAACATGCACCTAAAACAAAGAAAGGTAATTAATAAATCGATATTAGGGCAAAATGGTAGAGTTTGTTATCAGTAGTTGCTACTGAAAGTGGCTGATGGATCACCATTTAGATGATGGCAGAGGAGCCCTGGGAGATATTTTGGCTGAGGAGCCATCCCTGTGAGCAGCAGTTCCCAACAGAGGAGAACGGCAGTGGAACTATTACTGAGGGATGAAACAGCTGGGGCAGCCACATGTGTCTTACATGTGCTGTAACTCAGACCATATCTAGTATCTCTTCTAATCCACAGGGGTACCATTTCTCATGCCCTTTCTTGCTGGATTGCTTTTGTCACTATAAATCCAGATGTTCCAGCTTTGGGAGGGAAGAAGCAATTACACTGGAGGTCTGCTCAGCATTGCAAAACAACATCCAGTTAGGCTGTGGTCCTGAGGAATTGCAACACTTCAGAGATTCACTTGGACCTTACATTCAGTGTACAAAAAAAAATGATACACTGACTGTCACATCTGCTGGTTGGTGCTTCTCTGGTCACTTTATGTGCCTAATTTCGTGTTACCTATTGCAGGTCCTCAAAGTTTCCTTCTAGCATAGTGTAATTTTCTACTGCTAGAAAGATCCCTTCAGAAACCAAACCACTGGGAACCTCTGTATATACAAAGCTATAGTTTTCAGAGTGGAAGCTCTTGCCAAGGTTATAAGCAAAATCTGAGTGGAAAGATTCCTCACTTCCTATAGGTACATAGGAATCATGCTCTAGTCATGTTGAATCACAAGATCTTGAATTACCTGTCCTAGAGGAATGCTTACTTACAAAGCAGTGATTTAGCAGAACAATAGAATATAAAGGTGAGAGGAGCAGCAGCATACAAATACTTTCTGTCTCACTACAGTTTCAAAATGTGCCCAGCCCCTGGAGCCACAGATTACTGGACAGAGGCTGGGAGCAGCAGTAAGAGCTGCCTGCAAATGATATTCCTAAAGTGCAATTTAACCCAGCTGTTATGAAGATGGATGGATGCAGATGCACACATATTGCTGCCTGCTCCACACAAAGGCTGAGATTGGGCAGAGGGAGGGAAGACATAGTGTAATTTGCAAATAACTAATATGCCTGTGGCCTTTCTTCACCTTTGTTCACTTTATGCATTAGACAAAATACTCATATCTCAGGCAATAACCCTTTCCAGTCCTGACTCCACGTCTACCTCTTTCTTCCTGCCTCTGATTTGCCAGTGATCCAGCTTCCCTCATCCATGTGTACTTGGCCTATAAGTATGTTCTCACTTGCTTTCATAAACTTGAACAAAACTTCTAAAATTACTACCATTTTGTCTTTCAGCTTCCTGATTACAATTCACTGTTTCCATATGGTCTGGATGAACTCAGGTACATGATCAGATTGCTGCTTGTTTCTGTTATTCCTTTGTATTATTTCTATATCTTATTTTTTTATGCTAGATTTTATTTTAGCTTGTTTAATGTGTACAGCTGCTAACAAAGCATGGGCCAAACTTAGCAGCAAAAAAGATATTTAAGGTAACTTCCTTTCTTAATGTAGAAAACCATCAACGCCCAGCCTCTCAGGATGACTTACCTTGTTTAACAGTGAGCCCTTTGGGTTTATTGAACCTCCATGTCTTGTGCATGTAGGGACATGTTTGCATTTTAACCAAGGTGAAGAAAAATAGAACTTTTACTAGTTGCCAGGCCAGTGAACAATCACAGCCAGAAAACCTTGTTGCTTCTGACCACAGTTGCTCATCCTTCAGGGGCACCTGAACTAAGTGAAATACCATAACAAAGGATCGATTATGTTACAGCAACACAGGAATGTCTTCCTGAGCACCATTCCAGAATGTGGTTTGCAAATAGAGAGTGCAGAGGGCACAAAAAGCCCCACAAAGCAAGCAAACAAAGGGGAAGACCCTCCAAAAGCAAAAGGAGGCCTCATAAACATGAAATGAGAAGCCACAAAAGCCCAGCGCAATGGAAAGGGCTGCCCCCCGGCTTGCTGCTGCTGCTCTCTGGCAAGGTACTGCCCAGTTCAAATAGCCAAAATGTTAAAAAATATAGACCCCAAAAAATAAGGACCAGGGTTAGTAAACATAACAATCCCAACATTCTGAGTAATTTAGAGGCACTTTTGCTCTTAAATTGCTTAATTGCTTTTAAAAATCCTTTGTGGTTGCCCCATCCCCCTTGACTTCTTGGCACCTCCCTATAAGGGCCTTAGTCTTGACACTGAGTCAAGTCGCGTGTCCTGGTGTGTCTTGGAGTCTCCATTGTTCTCTCCTATAAAAGTGAACTGAAATGAACCATCAGAGAAGTCCACGGAAGAAGCTGGTTTACAGACCTGAGATTTCTACCCAAAACTGGAAAGGATTTTATTTCTTCTCATCTCATGCAGGATGACACATTGCAGGTGTCACCTCCTCAGGAAAGACCACTTGCATGAGTGTCCCCCAGTCCAGTCCATCCTCAGCTGAATACAAAACTGACACATCCATCCCATCTCATTGGGATATTACACTCGGTCCAAACCTGAATTCACAGTCACACACAGGCTGTGAGTCACACTGGGCCTTGCATATAAACAGCAACAAATGTATTTGGTGGGTCCTCTACAGAGTCATCTGCAGACCAAACGGCCTCCAGTGTCATCTCCAACCCAGCAGATCATTTAGTCTGAGCAGGGACCAGATTAGCCAGGAACCTGAAAGACCATAGACAGCAGAGGGAGCACTCACGGCTCCTGTCCTCAGCTCGAGCATCCTGTCCGAGTTCAACAATGCAAAACAAAAGTAAAAATGACCCCCGGTGGCCACCTGGAAAAACGGAGGTACCACTATACACATGCTGCACTTGTGGTTCAAATACTGCTGAATTATTAGACCAAGTTAATGCCCAAATCGGGTTAATGCCCAAAGCAGGGCTGTGTTTTGGAGGATGTTTCCGCCTGCTGTGCTGCACCAAGCACACAGCGATCACAGCACACGTTTAATCCTAATTCTGGTTTGTATCTAGGGTTTCACTGGAGATGTGGAGATGGAAGTGAGGTCTGGTCTGGACTGCTGGAGCCCCCAGTTTTGATTCCACCTTTTCTGCAATGCTGCTGGAATTTTCTGTGAAGGCTCCATCCCACCAGATCCCAGCATCTGACTGTCGAAAGTGGAGGCAACATTGAGCTCCCCCATGAAGTGTGGAGTCCTTTCATGACAGTCACTAGAGATGAAACATTTTGTGAGTTGAATCCTATCAATTCAGTGGCTGAGACATTCCTGTAAGTACCAAACATTAAGCAGCTAAAAAAAGAAACAGGGGTTAAATGTCAAGTTTACACTATTGAAATGCAGGGCAGATGCTTCCTAGTCTAGTATTTACATGTATTTACTGGCGTGTTACTGGTAGGTTCTTGTCAGCAGTTCTGTCAACCCAAACTTTCTAGATGTGTGAGGAAAAACTCCAATCCCTGGGCTCCAGAAGTCACCTTTCCCCCACCATGTGCTTCCCAAGGTATAGGAAAAGCAATTGCCTCTACTTGGCAAATCAGACTTATTCAGATAAAACACAAGCCCTTTAGACAACCCTTTCTGCTCCCCAACAAGCAAAAGGAAATGCTGTAAATAAGTGGAAAGGCTCAATGCTGGCACTATTTCCTGACTCCCAGCACCAAATGATAGCACAGGGGTCTGTGATCAAGGACAATATTCCTGATGAGAAACTATCTGCAGCCTTTTGGAAATTTCTTATCAAAAGAGCTCCATTTGCACTCCCACCTCAACCTCTGACCTGGTTTCTCCCAACAATGCTATTCTTTGCTCTCTCTTCCCTTCTTGCTGCTATTTGGCAATAGAAATGTCAGGGAATCAGCCAGTATATATTTGGATGCCAGTGTAGAGAGGTAGGGCCAGGCTCAGGGCCTCTGCCTGACACACCACAGCACACACCTTTTCAGGAAGCAGGAGAACATGAGGCAGAGGAGAAGAAACCAGAAAGAAACAAAAAGCTAAAACTGAAAAAAGTGCAAAACAGATTCACAATATGGAATGGGGAAAAAAAAAAAGAGGAGGAGAGGAAGAGTGCAACCATCTTCGAAACAGCACAGGTAAAAGTTGGGGAGCATAAAAAGAGACAACACATTTGAATGTATTGGAACAATAAATTTTATTCTATTCATCCCATGATCTCTGTCAGCAGTGCTGCCCCATTGCCCCCACCCACCCAAGCAGAGTCAGCTTCAATTACCTTACCTCAGAAACATTCATTACAGGAAAATGCCCTAATTGAATTAGTGCCTTTAGAAAGACCCTTCAGGAAACATCTACATGCTCCTTATTCAGTTAGCAGGGAGGGATGGAGTGGGGATGCCAGCTGAGAAGGGGATTTTATGCAAACACGGGACTGATGGACTGACAGGGACATGTCCTGCCTGTAACAGACATTGGTATAGTCTCTCAATTGCTTTTGTACACAAGAACCATTGTATTTTAGAGCTGAAAAAAATTCTAATCTTAGATGGAAAGCACTGGGATGAACAACAGGGCCTGGAGGTACCCACAGAGAACAGCCCCTTTTAATCTACGTAAGAGACAAAGGTTGGTGAGCCTTTGGAAGGTGTTTTAACTCAGGGTTTTGGTATGAACAAGCAGCTAAGTCACTTGGAGCAACAACAAAGATAATACCAGTCCAAAATGTTCCCCCTGTAGTTGGGGTTGGGAAAAAGTGAGATTTCCATGTGCAATACACAAAAGTCTTAGATGCTGCAAAATCTACCAGTCAGCTATTGGAACAGCCTCTAACATACTGGTGCAAGTCTTCAGCACATGTCCTAAAGTGCTGAACAGACATCTCAGAGGCCATAGCCACAGACATACCTCTTGCAGGGACCTGGTGTCTCACAGAAATGTCCCATTCTCCTGCTTTTGTTGCCCCAGGGAAATGGGATGCAACGTGCTGCCAACAGCTGCAAGCAAACAAGATTGTCCACACGGCAGCTGTAAGGCAATGGGACTGAGGAGAGATAAATTTCTGTCTCTGACAATAGCTAATGGGCTCCAGGCAGACTGGCAGCTGCAAAGCACCCAGTTCCCTGCTCTGGTTCTGCTGACCAGGCACCTCTGGGACTGTACTTTGAGCTGGTGAAGAAAAGAGGCAGAACAAGTCTGCTTCCATCTATTTTTATACTGCAGATCCATCTGCTTCTCTCCACAGCTGGCAAGGCCTGGAGCTCAGTTTAGATCCTCCCAACAAAAGCCTCTTTATGAGGCATGGGAATCCCCCAGCACTGTCAACACCATTTGGATTGGATTGCCCAGGCACGGGCTATTTTGGGCACCACAGGTGGTTTCTCCATCTCACTGAGCACAGGGATGGAGCCAGCAGATGCCTCACCACAATACTGCTCTGCCATTCCACCAGGGGTAAACTGAGCAGCACGAAGGCTCTGATAACCCCACTGGGTCTGGGGGGATGGGACACAAAGGGAGGAGTTCAGGGAATGGGTTTCACAGGTGAGACAGCAGAATTTCCATCATCACTGTGACTGAAAACTGCTTTTGAGACAGAAAAACAGAGCAGAGCTGATCAGAGTCTCCTCTCCATCCAGGCAGTAACCCCTTCCTTTATGCTGAGGTTCAACATCTGCTTGCTCCTGTTGGAAAGAGCTCCAAGCTCTGGGTTTCCCCCTGACACACAAGCAGCAGAAAGCTCTCCCAACCTCTCCTTTCTCTGTTATCTTATTGCATGGATGCTATTTCCTGTGTTTATTTTTCTTGTCTGCTTGGCTGACCTGGAGGGTCTCACCTGCTGGAAAACTGCCATGACTTCTCTATCTGCTACACTGGCCAAGGGTTAGCAAAAAAAGAGTTTTAGGTCACTTGTAGTTTTC
This sequence comes from Parus major, assembly GCF_001522545.3. Taxonomy (NCBI): domain Eukaryota; kingdom Metazoa; phylum Chordata; class Aves; order Passeriformes; family Paridae; genus Parus; species Parus major. Next base: position 11,245,632 of record NC_031784.1, on the reverse strand, counting down.
CTGTGATCCCTGACTACCAGCAGAGGCCAAATGCCACAGATGCTGAGGGAGAGCAGGTTCCTGTGCGTCCTTACCTGGTGACATCAGCAGATGAAAGTCTTTAGGAAAAAGAACAGGGACACATTTCACAACGCTCGGATTCATCTGGCATGGAGAGAACACAGCCACCTGGAAAACACTGAATTCATGGCTCTGTCCTCAAGGACCTCCCTTTGGAGACCGTGAACATGTCTGTGCAGCACACAGAGCACAGCTCTTCCCAGACCTGACTGACACACAGGCTTCAGTGTTCAGTGTCAGCCACATGTCACTGACCCCAGGACACAGCCTTATGCTTTTGATGGGAAGAAGGCATTAAACTCTCCCAGGGAGGATTGTATGTCCCACACAGCGTTTACAAATCAAAGGCTGGTGGAAAGATCCTCCTGCAAGGGAATCAGAGACTTCTTTTAGCATAGAGAGCATGTCCTCTTCTCCAGCCACACAGGGAAAATCTACAAGAACACACTTGCTGCAGTCCTTGAAAGTGCAGGTAGTTTTGAACCATGAAAAGGCACAGGCAGCGCCTGCATTTTGGATAAACTTCTTGTGCATTAGGTCTGGTGTATGGCAGGAAAGGAGGGATCATCTGCAAATATAGAATTTAGGATGGGAGAGAAACTGCTTTGGAAAGCAGTGGCTCAGAGAAAGCAAGCCAGAAGTGTTTCTGATTAAAAGACATAGATTCCTATGCATTGGCATATTCCATAAGGAATAGGGGATCTTGGGTTTAATTTTATTGCAGATGAATTGCTGGGTTAGTTCAGCAGACTGGAAGGCCTCAGTGCAAGTTAGGGATATTATTGTGTATTTCCTCTGGAAGGAAACCAAAATGCTGTTTCTCATGACTTCAGAAAGGACACAGCTGTAGAACAAGCAGCTGAGTCTCAGCTTTACTTGTGGCATTGAGTTACCGATGGTGGGAGAAAAGACTATTTCTGTTTTTCCAGTGCAACCTTTAGCATTTTGATCCTTCTGGAATTAGAGGAGGATCTTGAGGAGGGTCTGAGATTTTTTTTTTGTCTCCACCCTATTCTGTCAGTGCTTTTGGCATGGATATAAAGAAAGGCAGGAAACACTTGGAATACTGGACTGCTCCCAAATAGCAGGCCTCAGAAATGAGGCAGTCAGCTGTCCTTTAAGGTGCTGGGTGCCATCTAGCCCAGCACCCCTGTACTGGTGCTGGATGCTCTCCTCTTGAGACTCTGCCTTTCAATCAGTCACAATCCTTGTGAATTAACTGCAGCTGTCCCCCAGTGCCTCTCTGGATTGGGAATGCAAACATTAGTCCTCTTCTCCCCCATGTCTTTTGGATCTGCAGAATAACTTCGCAATCGGATGTGTTACCAGCACAGAACAGCTTCAAGTCAGCAGCACGATCTTCAGTCGCCTGCAAGGAGCCTTGTGTATCACAGGGCTGGATCAGGAAACCTGTGATTGCTCACAATCACATTAACAGAGAAGACAGGATGTCAGGGAATCACTCGGCGAGTCTCAGAGCTACCATTCCTGTCACCTGTGAAACCAGTCAAATTCTCTGGATGATGGAATGGTTTAATATCACAGGATCCAGTGTGTGTGGCAGGGCTGCTCAAGACATTAACACAGGAAGCAATATTGTTCAATGTCGACTTAACTGCCTGGCAGGTTACACAGTAATGTGGAAGGATGGGAGCCCGCTTGGGCCCAGGACTCACAGCCCTGCAAACATTTCTCCTTGTGGGAGGACTCTTTTTTTCTGTAGCTCAGTGGTAAAAGCTTGTATGAGCATGCAGTCAAAATGGCCTTCACCCAGCCTGGGTCAGCTTGGGCAGAGGTGCTGGGCCCAGAACACCTGTCCACAGGAGGCTTCAGCATCTGCCACTGCTCAGCCCTTCAGCACCTCCAAAATAGGAACTTGGCAAACAAAGCCAACAGAGTGCATTGCTAAGCAGAACATTCTGCCGAGTCCCAACACCAGGACTGCGTGTTACAGGGCACTTGCCAATTCCTGAGTCAACTTTATTTATTATACACAAGAAAGGTCATGACGAATCTCAAAAGATAAAATCTGTGTCTGTCAAGTCACCTTCCTTATTTTCATTGGCCCAGACCCTCATGTTCCACACCAACAATAACAGGACATGGGTTCAGGAGGCACCATGAGTGCAGCTTACCCTGAGATGGCCCAGGCTTGTTTTGCGTTCTTCATAGAACTGATCCAGGCTGCTCATTTCTCTTTATTAGGAGGTGGTTTTTTTCCTGGATGCAATCACCACACTGCACAAGAGCCCCACATCCATGGAAATCCCAAAGAACAGGCACAAGCTTTCACAGTCCAGATGATGCCAAATACCCAAATGATGCAGCTGCAAGTTCTCCAGCAACATGAAATATCTGAGATATGCTTAACTCCCAATTAGAAGAAATATCTTGGACCAATACCAGCCCAAAAAATATCCCCATGATCTCATCAACAGCTGAGGCAGCAAGACACCTCATGCACATAGATCTCTTCATTGTCATTATGAGCTGTTACCTAGGAAAGGCAAAAGATTGGAGCCTCAGGCTCTGGATAAATCCTTGGCTAAACTCAAGCAATTGCAGCTCCAGTGCTGTCAGTGTCCAAGCTGGCAGGTTTAAAGACTTCCCTGGGATCTGTAGAAGTTGCAGTCACCTCTCTGGATTGCAGCAGAACACTCCCAGAAACCGCAGTCCCTGCTTTGGAGTTCAGTGTAACAGTCTCGGACCACACAGTATGGATCTGCACTCCACGTAACCTCATCTTTGTACAGCTCACTCTGAACTTGCAGATGGAAAGTTCTTTTCCCACTCCTTGACTTTCACTTGCTGAAAAATCACCACGCTGTTCTCATACCCAAACTTGGTTTAGATTACTTTCTTTGATGTGTTGCAAGGACTCTAATTCTTGAAGTGAAGTTCTGATTTTCTGAGATCTAGACAGCACTTTCCTGACACTGCAGGATCTTAGCAGTGACTGCTGCAGTCCCAAAGCAGAGAAATGACTGCATCTCACAGCCAAAACTCCTTCAACATCCCCATCCACTGGGTCATTTCTGAGGGAACATCTCCAATATCCAGAAATGCCCCTCTTTGTTATCCGAACAACACTGAAGAGGAGATTGGGAAGTCAGGGAGGAACACAGGTCCACTTACTATTCAGCAAGACTCCAACATGCAGTGAGTCACTTCATCTGAGGTGCTTATCTGTAGGATCAGAGAAGTGGATTCCTCCCAGGATCATTCAGAGCAGGCAAAAGTCTGTCTCCTTCCCATGAATGAACACACAGAGAATCTAATTTCTCACATGGTCACAGTCAAATGCAAGACTGGAAGTATTTTTCCCGTGAAAGTAAATTGTAAGGGCCTCAGAGGAGGTGCTCAGAGCTTTTTAATGACCTGAAACTTTTTGAAACGCATACAGATACTTGTGTGTATTATGCTTAGCACCAAAGTCTTCCTGTTTGGGGGCAAAAGTGATAAGAAAGATTCTGCTGCTTTAACTACTGAGAAAAGCTCTTTAGCCAAAATCATTATCTCCCATTTGTTGGAAAAACCTACTAATCCTCCACAGCCCCATCCTGCTTCATCACGTCAGCAGCTTCCCAGTGCTGCAGCCAGCTCTTGTCTACAGCAAAAACCCTGCAGAGTCTAATTGCTCCGGGCAACTGAGCCAAGGTGTGGATCTCTGAGCAGAGATTTCTGATCAGGCCAATTGTTGTTAAGCTGGGAGCTCTTTCTGTTCTTCCAAGTTCTCTTTCTTAGGTACGAGCATTGTTCCCGCTGGGCTCCTGCAGACGCCCATTGTTCCGAAGCTCCAGCCTTTGATGCTGCAGAACAAAATGCACAGTGTTTGTGACAGGAGGGAAAATCAAAAAGCTTCTCAATTACACACTTGGTTGAACAGCTTGGGCTGCAGAGCACCAGGGTGCCAGAACCTCTCCAGAAACTGGGGCCTCCTGTGAGGAGGCCTTGAGCACAGCTCAAAGTGACCCAATAGAGGAAGTGACTGGTGGTTGATGGCTATCTGGTGAACTTTCATTTCAGAACCTCCCAATTCCAAGTGCTCCTGGATTGAACAGACTTCTATTAACCTCCTTAGACACATTTTTAGTTGCTGCCAGCTGGAAAAAGCTGGAAATTACTCTTGCTTCAGCATGGCTCAGATTTGACAGGAGAAACATCACAGCAGCATGTCGATTTCCTGCCTCCATTTCTAGACTAATTAGACTGGCAAAAACTGGGCAGAAGTCTGAAAGGATGATGGTCTGAGATGCACCAGCAGGGCCACATGGGAGGAGAGCCAGCAGGGTGGGATGGCCCAGTCACAGTTGGCAAAGCTGTTGTATTGGTGCAGTTATGGACCCTCAGGTCCTGCTGTGGAACACCTCCTTCCTGCCAGGGCAGTGGTTTGGGTGAAAACAGCTCTATTTTGTGTTCCATACAGAACTGTGAACAATTTCTACTGCCACAATGACAGATCCTGGGATGTTAGAGATGGGAGGAGTCTTCTAGTCCATTTGGTTCTGTCACTTCAGTCTGTGCTAATCTCTTCTGTGAAAGCACAGGCAGCACCAAGGAGAGAGCTCTCCAGAAGGATCAATCAATGGAGAAAGCTAATAATATAATAAAAAAATACTTGCACACAAGACCCAGCCAGCCGGATCTTCCTGGGACAAAGGCACGCACACTCTCTTTTACAAATATATTTTATTATTTTAATGCTTATTAAGAAATGTAACCAAGACAGACTCCGCAGCACCAGCGGCTCCTCACTGCCCAGCAGTCTGATGACTTCACAGATATGAAAACTTCACAGATTCAAAAAAACCTTTGGTCAACGCACTTTAAATACATTTGCATGCACAGATTCTCCCACTCCCTTCCCACCCCCCAATGGTAACTGACAGAGGGAAAACAACACCTATATTGTAAAACATTTAAATTAAAAGAGTAATCGTTTCATACTGACAGCATGTGCAGCAGGGTGCTCATAGTGTCTTGGTTTGCAGACCACAGAGAACCTCTCCACAGGACAGCACAGGAACACCAGCTCCTGAGACAGTGGGGGGAGTGAAGGATGCTCTCAGATCAACAGGTTCCAGTCTTGATTTTAACACATCCTTGTGTGAACAGCCCCAGCAGGCAAGTAAGGTGGGGGCAGAATAACATTGCCTCAGTCTGGGGATTCTCTGTCAGGGTTAGTCACCTCTCATGCAAATGAGGAACTGGCAATTTTTGTTACTCTTTATGTGTTTTGCCATAAAGACAGCCAGAAGCTCAGGGCTGGAAAGAAAAAACGCTGGAATGACTCAGTGCAATTTGATGCCCAAAACAATTTGGGAGAGAACTGACTTTCAGGCAGCTGAACTTAGCAAACACCACTGGAGACTATTGCATGCTAATGCCTTGCAGCACCACTGCAGCCTGTTTGTCCTTCCAAAGAACTTGGATGGAAGGATTTGGTTTTAAGGTAGGGCCCATGCTCATGAAGCAGAAGGGGATTTGTTATACCTGGATGTGCTCATGAAATGGAACAATGTATCTGGAAAGGACATAATCCATAAGAACCATCCCTGCCTCAGTCAATATAGACCCTACAAAGTCAATCCTGTGACACCCTGAGCACACCCCAGGAAGGGCTGATCCTTGCAGTGACCCGAGGAGAGCTGTAAGGCTGTACATCCCTTCCAGAGACCTTCCTCAGCAAGTCACACCTTGGTCTCATGCCAGCATCATCTTTACACCCCACAGCACCTCCCAGCACATTCCTGCTCCCCTGAAATCCTCCCAAACACCTACTCTACAAATGCTCCTTCACTACCAAGAATTCCTGTCCATCCTGACCCTCCAGTCTCCCGCACCTCAGAGACTTCTCTGTATCCACCAGCATCCCCTGAGGCAGCTTCAAAAAATGATCAAAGGTTCAGATTATTCTATGTCACTCCAAGTCCACCTGCACCCTAGCAGGTGGTCCTAGCTGGCCCCCAGCTGGGACCAGCAAGAAATCCTTTCTGTCTCCAGTATTCCCACCTGTCCCACCATGCCAAATTGCTTCTCAGTTCAAGAGCCGCAGTTCAAGCTTGCAGAGCTCTGAAATGTCACTGATCCAAAAGGGACTCTGCAGCACACAGCTGCAAGTGCATTTATCTGCACACACAGAAAAGCAGTGCCCTGTTGAGGAGAGAGCCCCAAGAACTCTTGGTAAAATTACTCCTGGCAACTGATCAAACTTCGTTTTTTCCAAAATTCTTATAAAGCAAATAAACTCTGGAGCCTTAAGAGTCTTCAGGGAATGGGGATATTCATGGAATGCCCACATGCCAAATGAGGCACATCATCTCTCTATGCTGCTTCTGACTTTTTTAGCAAGAAGTTCTCGTTCAATGAAATTAGTCTGCTGACCTCAGCTCCTACTCTCTGGACCCACTTCACCTGGGATTCCCAAGAAGGTCTTCTCCAGCCTCTCCTGATAGTCACCTCATTCTTCCCTTTGTCTTGCCACCATCTTTGTTTATCCAGAACAACTGGATCAGCTAAACATTCTCCAGCTTGAAGAAAACTGGGGATATGAGTGGTCCTAGGAAGTTTGGAAGGCAGGTACTTCTCTCGAGGGTGGAGAGCTGCCAGGAGAAGGAAAGAGTACATTTCGCTGATGGGACCTAGTGCTTCTTTCTTTTTTAAGAAAAACAAACCAAAAAGCAGGAAGACCTGAAATTATGATCCCTAGGAAACAAGAAATATGAAGTCCAAAATTTGTTCAAAAAGCTCCTGCTCTCCCCAACTGCTGCAGAAATATCTTCTGAGGGTCCATCTCAGCCAAATGTTTGCCAGAAGGCCTAGCATGTGGTGCAGCTGCAATCCCTTTCTTCCTGTGACTGCAGAGAGCTCCACAAACCACACTCTCCATACTCTGCCCTTCCTCCTGCACACAGCCCACCCCCTTCACACACCCTTTTCACTTCAAGTCTGGATCACTAATATTAAAAGGGACTGGATACACTTGGGGGCAGCTCAAGCAGCAACACAAAAGCTAAATTCAAGATATCTGGCAAGTCAGTAAGTTTGCATGGTGATCTCGTTGGGCAGGAAAGTTTTCCAGAGCAATCTGGAAAGCAAAACAATCCTAAGCTTGTCCATCAACATAGATCAACTTGATTCTTGGGGCAACCAAGCAAGAAACTGCCATAAGTGAGTGTGGAGATGCTCAGGAAACAATAGAAAGCAGCCAATCCACACCAGCTCTTGGAAGTCTGATCCAATGCGGTGCAAACCATCCCTTTACAGTGGCAGCTACAGCTCAACAGGCAACTCTTCTGCACTTCTGCGTGTTCCAGCACATGAGCAATGCTGGTATTTTCCCACACTTCCTTCCCTGCTCTGGGTCTTTGTGGACCTAATTGTTATTGACATGAGTGCCGGATGTAATCTTGTGTTATTCTTAGAAACATTTTAGCTCCCAGCCGAGGCCTGAAGAGAACAGCCCCCCATTTTCCTGAGTTCCTCTGCCACTGTTACAGGAGGTCAGAGAAGCTACCACACAAATAACCTACAGAAATATTCCATTAAGAAGGATCAAGAGTAACTATATCCCGAGTCACCTACGGAGGAACTACCTATGACGTCAGTCACAGGGAAATGGCTTAGTGTTCCTTAATGGTGGTATCACTGGAGTGATAATCCTCTCCTCTGACGTCAGACTATGGGGAAGAGCCCTGCCAAGAAAGCAGCAGTTCAATTAAACCATGAAGCCTATTGTTTTACAAACTGGCCTCTCCTTCTGCTAAGGACTGTGGTGGTAGCCACACCTTTTTATCCATCTCACAGTAAATTTTATGCTATCCCAGAGGAGCTACATACCCAAACACATTCAGCACGACAAATTTCTCCCCATACGTGTGCAGGGAAACTGGAAAAAAGAAAATTCTCCTCAAAATAAAACTATTTTTTTCATTTTAATAGTTCACAATATATAAAATAAACATGGAATAAGAACACGCAAAATTAACCTGCTCTTCCTCAAGTATGAAAATCCAGTTTCCCTTGGCTTCTGAAATGTTAGTGGACATACACAAGGAGAACCCAGATTGGGGGAGGATATTTCTGATATTTTCAGCTAGAGAATAAGCCTCAGATCCCTGGAATGACAAGACTTTTCATTTCCCAGTAGGACCACTACTGCTTGTCTCCCCAGAAGGCTGGTAGTACTGGACATGGATTATTTGTCTGAAAAACAAAACACAGACAATGTTCAGGTGGAATTCAAGCTGATGTGGTTTTCTGCTGTCCTTGAGCTGCCAGACTTCCTGTGACACAGAGAATTACCAAACTGCAATGAAACACCTCTGCAACAAACCACAGCAGTGTGTACACTTGCTGCAGGATAGATTTGCCTGTTCTTTTCTACAGAAAGTAAAAACTGCAGTTTCTAAACTGAGTTCCAATGCTACTGACACCTTTCAGCTTCTCAGAGCAGGAGCATCTTCTAAACAGACAGGCCCAGGTCTGTTGGCCTCTGCACCACAGGGACACATCAGGCTTCACAATAAAAAAACTGAAATCACAGGAGAAAAGGTTTTTAAACAGAGCTTGTTGGAATTCCAAAATCAGGTGAAGTATGTGAGTGGGTTGCTCTCTATCCTAAGAAAGAAGAAAGAAGTCCCTCAGCCTGGGAGTGAGGATGAAGGTGACTGAAATATGGAATATTACCTCCCCTCACGCACATCTGGGTCCATGGAAAGGATTTGCATTCTAGGAGCTCGGGAGGAGAAGCACAGAGACAGGGGGAAAGCAGAAAATGCCATCAGCCTACAAAGAGCTCACACACCCACAGCTCTTCACAGCTCTGCCCTGAGAACCCTGCCCACAGCCCTGGCCTGCAGCACCACGTCCTGCTAACAGCCCTTTTGCCAAGGGAAATCCTTGGCAAGGCTCAGCTTTGGTGATTTGTTTGACACAGTGGAGCACTAAGAAGCTATATTTGCTATGTGCATCTGGAACACTGAGCACTCAGGGAACAGATATGAGTTCTTGCCCATCTTTTATAACTTAACATAAAGTAACCTTACCATCATGTGGGGAAAAAAATCATTTGAGCAACCTGTTGCAGTATAAGCTTTAAAAACACAAACTGAAAAACAAAGTGCCATGGTTGAAAGTATCCAGAGTTCCCATCAAGCAAATTCCTTCCCTCTCCAAGCAGCTCCTGCCATCCTTCCTGACAACAGATTTTGCTATCCCCCTTCTGCTTGTTGCAGGGCCACAGTACTTTGAGGCCCTTCCCAGTTGTTCTTTGTTATTCAGCAAATACTTCCAGCCGTGCTTCTGTTTCCATTGGTAAAAGACAGCGAAACCAGCACTCAACCACAGGCACAGTACAGCACAGTGTCACAAAATCTCTGCATCAGCAGTCTCCCAGTGCTGAACCTGGAATGCCATCCTCGACCTTGGCACTGCTCTTGGTGACAGGTCATTGATGGGTAACATGTCCCTCCTTCCTTAGTCCACTTCAGTGGTCTCTTGGCTTTTCTCCAGTCTGGTATTTAGGATCATCCAATAGTCCTGGATATGGACCCCTTTCTCCACAGCGATCTGAATACACTGCTCTCCCCCCGCCCCCCAACCTCCCTTTCTGCCATGGCAGAGGTCACCAATGGAAAAAAAAATAATTCTACCAGGAAAACTTTGAAAGTCTCATCAGGAAACATCAGCTGCAGCAAAGGCTGCTCTTTCCAGATCTGAGTAAGATACCTGGGCATCAATCAGCTCTTCACTGTGAAGCTCCCTGTTCAGGCATGCATCTGAGAGAATCCCATTTTTGCAGGAATGTGGGAGATGCCCATTTGTCTCCAAGTCCAGAGCATTTCCATTCTGGTGCCATTCCAAGCCAGCTTTGCATTTGTTTAAGTCCTGCTTTTCAGGATCCCTGAGGATCTCTCCATTGGTGTATACCTCTAGCGCATACTCACTGATCCGTATGCTGGCGTTCTCTGCATCCCCACCATGGGTGGAAGTCCTGGAGCTGGCTGCCCCTGCCTTGAAGGGCTCCTTCCGGCCTAGGATGTGCTGGCTGATGATTTTTCGGAAGGTGTATCGGAACTCCCTGATGCGGTAGGCATAAATTAGGGGGTTTACAACCGAGTTAGCGTGAGACAGGATAATAGCCAGATACATCAGCCAGAGGGGAGCATGGGCACAATTTGGGCAAAAAAGGGTAAAGCAGTTAATAATGTGTAGTGGAAGCCAGCAGACTGCAAACAGCCCAACAATGATGGCTAAAGACTTGGCTGCATGGACTTCCTTCTGCAACGTGGAGCGGGAACGTTCCCCATGTACCATCTTGTTCTCCATCTGCTTGAGCTGGCGCCGGGCTGCCATGAAGATTTTCAAGTAGATACCAAACATGAGAAGGAGGGGCAGGAGCACACAGGCAAAGAAGTTGTAGTAGACCATGTACTCCATGGTGACCACGGCCTCGAAGAGACACGCCACCATGCTGTTGCTGCAGTTGATGGGAGAGGACCAGTTGGAACCCAGCTCTTCGATCTGGGCACGCTTGTGCCACCCCAGCATTGGGGTCAGGCCGATGATGAAGGACAACACCCAGCAGATGGCAATGATGCCTTTGGCTCGAGAGCCGGTCACCAAGCCATTGTACCTGGAAAGCAGAGGAGATGGGAGCTATATCAGTGTCATTCAACAAGCTTCTGGCACCCACACAACCTCACAATGGCCCCTTGTTCCAGAAGACAGTGAGAAAGGCACCTGCTTCATCAGAGGGGCCTTTGCACTGATGTGCAGAACCCATGCAGCACACCAAGGACATGGTGACACTGTCTGCCACCTACTTCCCTCCCCTTTCCTTTAAGCAGTGAATAGTTGACAGAAAAGCAGGGAAATTAGTTCAGTTTCCATCTGTGCTCCTTCACTCCACCAGTCCACTTGGGAGTGCACATAGGTCTTGCAGCCTGGCTGCAAGAACCAACAGCACTGCTCTGACCCTTGTGATGAAGACACTGTGGGTCTCTTGCCAAACGCTAAGGCAATGTCTCCTTCCTGGCAAAGGAGCAGCCTTTTAGCATGGAATTGTCTGTCTTTGCAGTAGATCAGTAAACCAAATAGCACAAAAGAACCTGGAGGCACAGTGCCACCACCCTTGTGTCCACATTCTGGTGTGCTCCAGGGAAATCCTGCTGGCTCAGTTGCAGCAGCCAGGTTGGCATTGCCTGCACGGCACCTCACTCTGCTCTTCAATGGCACTTTAAGGAAGACCAGCACTACCAACCTTCTTGAAACAACTGAGGCAAGTCAGCCTTTTTCCTCACCAGCCCAGCTAAGTCAGCCCCATGTCTTTCTCAAAAAGGAGGAATTAATATGAGGACAATTCTCTGACTACAGGTGTGTCGTGGGCTGCACTGCACACACCAAAGGGACCTCAGTGGTGGAGGCATTGATGCCTGGCTGAAGCCAGTGCTCTTAACAGTTAACTCTCCAAGATCTGTTGAAAGAAACAATAAGCAACATGGTAAGAATCTGACAGTGCAGCAGAGACCTTGGTTTGGAAATATCAGCCAGTTTCCAAGGCCTCACAGGTTACTGCGAGTCCTGAGCTGACTCCACCAGTTCTTCCCTCTGAAAATGTAAATTAGGGCAGCAGTTTAACATTTCAATGCAATTTCCTTCCCTGGGTAATGCTCAGCATGGAAAGTAGATGGCCAGATTCCCACATTGTGCAGCGTGGGTCCCACACTGTATTTGACCCCGTGTGTCTGTGATCAGACGGTAGCGCTGGGCTCCCAGTGTTTACCCAGTGCTCCTTCTCCCCCTGTCCCCTGAATTCTCACTGAAAACAAACATTACAAGAAATAATACAACAAGCCACAGAAATCTTTCCATCTCCCAGTGAAATAATTACTCCCACAGGTTCATGCTTCTATCCCAATGCAAGTTTGAGACAGGGGAGAAGAGTGGCTGCTTTTGCACAATAAAGAATGGAGATACTGCACATGCTTGAAATCCCTGACAATGGGTCTTGGAAAAAACAAGACCCATCAGGCTTAAATTTCTCTTTCTTAGTTGCATTTCAAAACCAGAAAAGAGTGAGTGGATAACGGAGCCAACCACACAATTCCCAGCACGCAAAACATACCTAAATTGCCCTTCCAGAAATGAGGAAGGAATTCAGCTAATTCTGAGAGAGAAAAAGGTTTTTTCCAGCAATTAGTGGATCCTGTCCAGTGCTTAAAGGATGCAAAGGGCACGGCATGAGTGGTAGCAGAGAGCTGCTCCATTCAGACCTCATCAACACATCAAAACAGCATCTGTGCTTTGAAATGTACACTCAGGGAGCAAGAGAGTGGCTGAAGGCCCTTGAAGCTTGGAAAAACAACAAAACAAAGCAAACAAACAAAACTAAACAAAACCAAAAAAACCAGACCCAATCCCCCCCCCCAAAAAAAAAAAAAAAAAAATCCACAACAACCGTCAAAACCTTGCAGCCCTGGAATTAGCTACATCTTGTCAGAGGAATTTTGAAATTGCGCAGCTGTTATCCCACGACTAGAGATGTCCCTTCCACTAAAAATACATTCACTACTCCAGACAAACACCCCTCCAAGACTGCCCCCTCCCTCTTTTCCTCTGGGGATTCCCATGCAGGAAGCTTTACGAGGCTTCAGAACAGCACTCAACCCGAGCAGCTTCCCAGCTGCAGTGCATTGTGCTGCAGTGTATGTCCGTAACACCTTGCGCAGTACCTCCAAGGGTCAGGACAGAAAGCATCTCGTGACATAGCCAATGGTCTTGTGTTGGCCAGGTACCCACTGAGAAGTGTTAATTTGTTTAGGAGAGCTTAATTTCTAGGATCCACATGAGGCAGCTCTGACTGACTTGGCGGAGGTAGCATTATAGTCCAGATGGGTTTTCCTGGACTCTTTCCTCTTATCCACATTGAGGACTTTGTGTACGTCTCCGTGTACTTTATCTCAGTATCTTTCCAGGCTCACAGCAGCCAGGCCAAAGCCACTCTCCATATCCTCAGTGCTGCAGAGCTCTACAGGGTAAGTTCAGGGCTTCCCAAACATATCCTCTATCCCAGGAGTTGCTGGCACCATGCAGGAGACAAAACCAGCTGAAAGGAGGTGGTCACACCCGCAGCCCTCGTTTTGCGTAGCTGGCAGGTGACTTTGCAGCATGTCTGATGTGGATTGTCTGTGCATCAGCAGTTCTACTTCCTGGAAATAACACACTTGCACTCACACAAACAGCCACTTCTGCTCGTGAAATTTAAGGCACAAAGGACCTGAGTGCAGAGCACATGGATGCTCATGGTGGCACTGGATGTGGGGATAGAGTCACCTGCCTCCTCTAAAAGGCAAAACCAACTTTTCAAGCACATGAAAATGTGAAAGTTTTCACCTAAAACAGTTTCACCTGCCCTGCTGCTCTCCCAAGCACCCAGCTGGCAAAATGACTGCAGGAGAGCAGCTCCTCTGGGCTGCATAGAGTAACGTGGCTGTGGATGTGACACTTCTGGGTCCTTGGACTAAATTCTGTACCATGAAGACAAATATTCCTGCACAGAGTCTCTGAGACTGGGTGGAAGACAGTGCTGGTAGTCTGTCCAGAGTGTCTTCAGGAAGAAGTTAAAACCTTTCAATCCACTGCATGATGTGTAGCTGGCCTAACTCACCATCACCGTGTCCAGCCATCCTGCTGCTTGTCTTCCAGACCCTCCTTTGGTGGTCAGCACTGCACATCCTCTGTCAGGTGTGGAGTGTTTTTCAGACACCTTTACTGCATCACCCAGAATGCCTGTGCTCAGCTGAGGGCTTTGATATGAATTCTAGCACTGCTCCAAGGTGCTTAACAAACCATTACAAAACACTGCTCACCAAACACATCCACTCAGCAGCCCACACCACAGGCAGCTGCAGCCATCAGGGACAGGACCAAGCAGAATATTCAATTCTTATTACATGTATGTGGAAATGAGAGACCTGGCAATCCCAGATCATCCAGGAAATCTGTGACAGGGCAAGAAATCAAACAGACCTTCCCCTGTAACAAACCCCTCAGTCCAGAGCCTCCCTCCTCTATTGCCAGGTAATAGTGATGCCAGTGATCCTGGTGTTTGTCCATGCTATGGAGACTGGGGAGGTGGGCACAGATGTCCAGCATTATCTCTTCTCTAAACAGCTGAAGCAGGAATGGTGGGCAGACACAGTTCTGCTCATGACATGATCAGCTTCTTGAATAAAACCTTGGTAACAGCAAGTTCTGTGCAGGCCACGAGGGCACTGCTTTCAATGCCGTGCCCATGTTAAAAGGAGGGGATTTACTCTGTTCTCACATTAGGCTGAACCTGCCCTAAATGTATTTAACATGAGCATATGTAGGAAATGCATTCCATAAAGTCAAAAGGTTTATGGTGAGCAGGGAAAGAAATAAGAATAGGGAAAGAAATAAGAATAACTTGGAGCCACACATGGCTCAAAGTGACAATAAAACATTAAAATCCTGATTTGCTGGTTTAGATGCTCACTTATCAGCATTTCAGAAAGGAAGCCTAGGGAATTGAAGCAACTACTGAAACAGGCTGCTCTCAGCACAAAGGTCCCTAGCACACCCTATACTTCATTCAGGGTTAGTGTTCATCTCCCCTATTCTTCCTAGACTTTGAGAAGCCAGTTCTTCATGTCCTCTGGCAGAAAACCACCTCAGAACTGCAGTTTAAATCACCACCACATGGGATAAATCAGTCCCAAGGCTCCAAACGCCAGGGAGCTGTATCTTAATAATGTTTCCCCAGAGAAGCACTGCAGCAGCAAAAGCAGCAGAGGAAAAGACCTGCAGTTGGCACTGTATGACCTGTGTGTTTTATGCCTGAATCCAGCACAGAGAGCAAGCAGCAACCTCAGTAACCTCAGCAAATTTTGTGTTTGGCTGCAGGAGGGAAAATGTCCCCTCTCTTTCCAGTGTGTTGGAGCCACCTGTCCTTCCCCTGGGAATGTCTTTACACAAATGCCTGCACAGGAGCACGTGGCTGGGCATGGTGCCCACAGAGCCTTTGCTGGCACCACGGAGCCTGGAAAGCAGCAATTGTTCTTGGCCCAGGGCTTCATCCTGGGGCTCAGAGTCACAGCCAGTTTTGTTCACAGCACCTGAGGGTTTGATATTAGCCAGTGCAGGTTTTCAGGTACCTGCCATGTGAGAGACCTCATTTTGTCCTAGAGTGAACAATGGCTCAGGCTCCCTTCCTTGGGAGTGCCTTACTGCCGCTTGCAGAGTGTTACATTTGTATAAAACCTGACAGAATTCAGCCAAGTGCTTGAGAACTTGTGGAAAATTGACCAAATTCTACAAAATGTTTAAATTGTTTGAAAGGCAGAACACCTAAGATATTCACAAATTCTTTTTTTATCCATTTTAAATGGATAAATGTCTTTTCTCATTGCAGTTTTTTGGAGGAGGGTCTCTTCTCCACAGAAAAATAATTGGAAAGGTAATTAATAATGTACTGAGGGGTCCAAAAGCAAGCAGTATCACAAAACTCACTATTCTGCCTTCTTAGTGCTGACAGTTTATTTCTGTGAGAATACACATAGGCAGTCATCTTCATTAGGACAAATCAGACATGAAATATTTAAAGAGAAACAGAAGAATAAAACAAATGTATGGTCCTTTTTGGTTTCACTAGAGTGAAGGAAGCCTGGTTTATTAATGAATTGGCAAATGAATATTAGGAAAACCTGCTGGTATCTTTCATGTCCTGTGGGGAGGAGAAGAGGCCTTCCCAGGTATTAAAGGATGGGGTTAGAACAACACACTGTTAATGGCAGAACTAGCTTCAAATTGTTTGACCCATTTTTAAGACAAACTGGTATTAGAAAAACAAAAAAGCCATGAGGATGTGGGCAATCTAAATTATACCACATTTCCCTCTTCAGATAATCAGCTTTCACTTTCTCAGCATGTCTGAGGCTATAAATCTAATGCTTATTCATCCATAAATTCTAAAAGGGAAACACAACCGACAAGTTCATCACTCCTGCTGTAAAAGGACAAACCAGCAGAGGACAGGGAGGAACCCATGGATCTACCTGTGGGTTTCTGCATCCAGTCAATCCCTCTGTTCCTGGGGTGGAGGAGGGTGTGCTCTGTTTTTTCCAAAACAAGATAGTGAAACCGGTGTCATGCCCAGCACTGATGTAGTCTGGTTCTTTGAAAAGACTTTACCTTGGTTGTTCCAGGAAATTACATTTTCGAGGCAATATAGTTACATTGATAGCCAAAAACATGGGCAGAAATCCAGATTTTTAAAATCCCTTTCCTGGCAAGTCATCCTCTAGCAATAAGAGTGCTTAAACTGTCAGCAGACATCCTCAGAGTTAGCTCGTGAGAGATGAAATCAAGACATCAGCCCTTCTCAAAATCATTTCAGAGGCAGCTCCCAGGGGCTACTCAACATGTTTCCTTGTACCATTTATCATTATTTTGGTTTATAAACTGAAATAATCTATAGCAGACCTGTAGAAAAGTGGAGACAATCCAGTTTATAGGTAACTATTATGGACAGAGGGGATTTTTTCTCTGCAGTGGAATGTAACAGTTATTCCTTACATCTCCATCAAAACTAGAAGCTGTAACAGGTATGACCAATGGGTTTGGAAATAACCCATTAAAGTTAATGTTATAGCAGCACAAACTTGCTGAGGCGAGGCTTCAGGAAAGACTTGGCTGCACTGGTCCACATGGAAAGGCAATTTCCGCTCTCCAGGGTTCCCATTCTGGTTTTGAACAGGAGGTTTGTGTTAATTGATATAAGTGCTGCATGACCAAAGTATTCAGAAGAGACAGAACTAAATTGTGCAGATCAGCACACGTGATTTAAGCTCAAAAAGAGTGAGGACGTCCAAAAACTCAAACTTAAGAGCACAAAATCAGAAATTAGTTCCATTTTTTCAGCCACATCAGTTGTTCAGGAGATGAAGGCAGTCTCTCCATTCCCAAGAGCGTGCTGCATCCTCCCAAGGACAAGACAGGAAGGAAGGAGACTCCTACAGTTCTCCTGCACCAGCCTCTCCAGGGGCTTCCTCTCCATCTCTGGAGCTCAGTGAGTGACTGAGCATTGTCACAGCAACGCGGCGCTGCCTCGCGCCCACGGGCACACACAGCCCATCACAACGACATGCTCCTGCAAAACTGAACTGAGCAGCAACCCCTGTGAGTGTGGCAAAACTTCCCCTTGTCCCATGTCAGCCTCCCTGCTTGCACACCAAGCAGCAGCCAGGCTGAGTCACTAAAATGTCCTTTTCTTTCTTTAAACTGCAGAGACCACAAAATCCCCATCTGCAGGCGTGGCTTGGGACAAGCCTGCACCTTGACCCAATCTATGCTGTGCTTCCAGAGGCAGTGCCTGAGCCAGTCCAAATCTTCCTAAGGCCCATTTCTTGTCAGCCTGCTGCTTCTTCTCCCTTTGCATTAAACAGACCCCTGAGAGAAAACCCCACCTCCCTGCCCCCAGCCCTGCTGCTACAGCTTCAGGCAGAACCCACCTCCTCCCACGGGGAGAGGGGCAAGTTGACCTCACCCCCTTTCTGCTCTCCACCATCCTTCTGGTGCCACTGGCTGCAGCTCAGGGCACAGTTTGCCTAAGAATGGAGTGGCAACTCCCAGGCAGCACCTCTGTGATGTCATGGACACCCATCAAAGGAGAGAGTAGAGAAGAACAGGAAAAAGAAGCATCCAGAAAATCCACCAGCCAAGGCAGACTTTAGGACCTAGAAAATTTGCTTTCAAAATACAAGAGAAAAAGCACTGATCCTTATTTATCTTTTCCTTCAATGATTCATCTCCAGACCTGTGGTTTTTAGGGATGTTGAGCCCTCACCACCACAGCCCAGCCCATGCTTACCTGAGGGGTATTCGGATGGCAATGATTCTGTCGATGGCGATAGCTAGGAGACTGAAGATGGAACTCTGAGTCAAGACCAGGACAAAGCAGGCAATGAAAAGGCAGCCATAGAAGAAGGCACAGAAGCCAGTGCTGATGGTGATGGCAAAGGGGATTGCCAGCACCCCCACGGCAATGTCAGCAGCCGCCAGGGACACCACAAAATAGTTGGTGACGTTCTGCAAGTTGCTGTTCAAATAGACGGCCCAGCAGACCAGGATGTTCCCCAGGATGGCCAGCACTGCAATGATCAGTTCCAGGATGATGTAGGCTATGTCTGAGAGGAAGTCGTCCTTCCCATGTACTAGCATGGTGAGAACAACCAGGCCCAAAGCTCAGCGTTCATATCTGCAGAGCACTGAACAGCCAAGACACCTCAAAGCTGCCCGGGGTCCGTGGAGTGCTTGGCTGCCAGCCCAGAAAGGGCTCACACACACCTTTTGCTCCCCATAGCTGTTCAAGGACTTTACAGTAGCTGGTGACAAGAAAAAAGCCCCAGGGTTTGCCAGCTCCAGCAAAGTGGATTAAGTAGGTGCAGAACAATTCAAACTCCAGCAGACAAACGGACAGGAGAATCTCTCTTGGAGACAGCCAGTGCTCCCCAGGCCTCAGAGTCCAGCAGGCAGCACAGCACAGCAGCTGTACTGTGCAGCAGTGTCACATTGGCTGCGGTGCTCTGTTTCCTGTTGACAATCCCCCTTCTAGTCATGGCTTCCTGTCATCTCCATACCTACTAGCAACATCCTCTGGTCCTCTTTTTCACCTTTTCCCGCCAGGACTTGGGAAATACTCTCTTCAGCTGAAGCAAACATTGAACTTCTTCACTTGCAGTTTCCTCTAAAAAAAAAAAAAGAAAACACCAACCACATACATTAAGTAATCAGCTCTATGGAGGAGATGGAGAAAGCAAAATCTCATTAAAGTGGCACATTAAATTGATAACGGATATTAAACAGACCTAGAAGAAGACATTATTGGCAAAATTCTCACATTTTGTCTACCCTGAAAGCTGCGGGGCCAAACCCAAATTCAGGAAGGCAGCGTTTCACAGTGCTGATGAGAAACAAGGGACGTTTTGTTTTTGAGGCTACCAACTGAGCTGGCACTTCAGCAGCTGCTCCATAGCCCGCCCTGAAACACGAGAGCCCCACTAATTATGTCCTGGCAAGTGCTGAGGCTGCACAGAGGAAAGGTGGAGGAGCCTTTCACACACACCTGTCTCCCTCTGATCTGCAAACACCGGGTTTGAGCCATCACGTGCTGCCCACCCTCACATGCTTTGCCACAAAAGTGCCGCACCAACACGCTGCTCTGCAAGGACACGGACCCTCATTCATAGGGGAGCTGCACTGCTGGCACGTGTGGTCACTCCTCTGTGGCCACACCTGTGTGGCCTCCATGTATCCAGACACTGGAACAAGATCCATGGCAGGGAGAAGTGTTCCAGGTGTGCCAGACAGGGACATCTTTGAGGACATTCCTGCTGACCATGCACGCTCTTTGCAGGGGCCTCTGCAGGCTCCCCTCCGCTCCATTATTTTTGTTCATGTAAATCTGTATCCTACAATCAAACCATTTGTTCCTTATACCTGCACTGTCCACAGTGTTTGTTGCATCCAGGACAGCATCATCCTTCACCTCTAACCAGCCAGAAACACGACCACCAAAACACACTCTCCTAGAAATACCCACGCAGGCACAATGCCAGTGCCATGGCTCAGGGCTGCCTTCGAGTTCCTGCAGTGTCCTGCACACAGCTCTGGGACTAAAGTTGGTGCTGCTTGAGAGGAAACAATCCTGCAGCTGCATTTCATACGAGCAGATGCACATCACCTGCATGCCCTTGCAGGTCACCTCATACCTCTGCTTCAGATATGGGTGCATCTCACCACAGTTTCAGCAAAAAATACAGAAAGGAGAATAGAATTCCCTGAGCTTTGTGCCACAGTCAAGAGATAATTGCTTGCTGTCCTCGCCTGTCACTTCCAGAGTGGGTTGCAAACCTTATTTAGCAAGCTTTAGCAATAATATTTTCTCATTAATTTAAGAAACAGCTTGATACATCAGAGGGCTAGGAGAGAGAGGAACACAGCACTAACTGATAAATCACCATGTAACATGAACCTCCAAAACACACGATTTTTGAGCCCCATCCACAGGTGATCTGGCGTGGTCTCACCCATCAGGGCTTGATGCCTTCACAGTTCACTCTGTTTTCAAGTCAGAAACCTAATTTCTCAGGATAAAATAAAAGGGTAAAGACAGTGATAATAAAAGAAAATATGATTAACTTGTGATTCACATCTGATCTCAGGAATATAATCTAATTTTAGACCTTTCATTGATTTAGAGCTCTATTGCTAATGCTGCATTTGAAAGGAAAGTGAATGATTCTTGGTGGTTTGGACATGCTTCAAAACCCTTGCTTTTCTCTACCTTCAGCTATCTTGTTTCTATGTTTTGTTTGGTTTTAGCAGAAGAAATCAACAGTAGAGATCAGTGTGTGATGTAGCTATCACGAGGAAGATAAAGATCATCCATTTAATCTTTTTTAAAGAACAAAAACCCCAAGAAGTCTCTATGTTGTCTATGCTCTTGCAGCAAAACCTGCAGTTTTTCAGTGACTTCCTAAAGATGGCTTTTACTTTCTTGGATTTCAGGGATGTCAGTGATATTCCCCTGTAAGCATCTGCTTGTCCATTACAAATCCCAACAGGTTTGTTTCAAAGCAGCAATATTGAAACCTCACCCTCCAGCCCAGCTTCCAGGGAAGAGGATTAGAATTAATATAAGATAGAAATAAAGATCTGAAGGCAGAGAGAACAGAAGGGGCAGGATGAGAAATAAACAATGCTTTGTGCATGTGTGTGAGCAAGAAGGGAGGAAAAAAAGACAGGAAAAAGCTGGTAGGAGGAAAAAACAACCTAACAAAGGAAGCAGCGGGCAAAACAGGCTCCTAAGAGGAAGGGGGTGCAGGACACAGCTGTGCCTGAGACTCAGTTGGGTGTGAGCCCCTGAATCCCTCAGCAGGACAGGGTCAGGCACAGAGTGGGAGCACACACCTCCCACAGGCTCACACCTCCCCATGCACAACAAGAGCATGTTCAAACTCCAGTACCAGGCCAAGTTTAGAAAAATGTAACAAATTGCTCTGACATACTTGGGCCAAAACTACTGCTGAACCCACTGTAATTCCCTCACAAGAGATGGAGTCAGAAGAGCTGAAGGAAGCCCTACCAGCCTGAGAACTGGGCACCTTAATCTTGATGCTCACAGTCTCAAGTCCTGCTGTGTTGCTCTTTCCCATCATGTTCACAGCTTATACACCTCAGTGAAGAGGATCAAAGCAAAATTACTGGATATTCTTCCCCATTTGAGAGCCCCCTGCAGCAGGATCATGAATCCTCACTAATCCTAGATGCATTCTCTTTAACCTCTTTCAATGGCTCATCTCAAATTCCAGCAAGACATGGAGGAAAGTTAAAACTTCACTGTGGAGGTTCTGCACATACCAATGGCTCAGAACAAAGCTGAAATTTCCTACACCTCTGCCTGGACCTGAAAAAGCACAGTGCTGGAATCTGAACCTTGATGACTACATCACACACTATTTTCTGACACAACAGAGCTCTTAACCTTCTACTTTGACTGTTTCATGGTCTGATGTTAAATTTGAATTTTTTAACTCCGAATTTGTTTGTCCCTCACTTCCCATCTGTCTGCACAAACAGTGGCCTGATCTTCATCCCAAGCCCCAGTCATTTATTCTGAAGCAATCGGAATGTTATGTCCAGAAAAGGACAGCATGTCCTTCCACCCTCTGCTCTCAGATGGGCTGGAAAACACTTGGAGTTCTGCAGAGCCAGCACATCTCAGGGGAGAAATGGCTGGAGCAGAGCAGGTGGCCCAGCCATGACAAAACAACATTTTGTCTCTGCTTCAGTGCCGCTGAGTAGCCACTGACATTAGAAAAACCAATTACTGGCCACACAACCCCAGCCTCACCTGCTGCTGACAGAATGTGCCACAACCTGGGAGGGTTCATGTTCAACCTGAGCTCACTCACCTCTCTCACAGTGTCAGCTGCTGTAGTGCTCACCTGACATAACAAATCTCCATTTCAGGAGTATTTGCAGCTTGTTTTAAAACAAGAGCAGACTCAGTCTTTCTGCTTATACAGCTAGAAATTCACTGCAAGGGGACAAAATGAAATACAGACCACCCAGAGAAGATGACATAGATCCAGAGGCAAAACGAAATTTATTGTAGAATTGTCTACTTCATGCAAGACCCAAAGGCTCAGCAACCAGGTCTAATAAGAAAAAAAATTAATTAACAATCTGCTTTACTCACTGGGGAAGTGTATATTTAACACCTCAGGCCCTTGAGGGATCAGCATGGCAAGCTTCTTGAAACTTAAGAAAAATAACCTGTATCACCCAACAGGCTGGACAGCTGCAATTAGTATTTCTTTATAAGCCCTTGTTTTATTTTCTTAATTCCTTCTTGATACCCCAGGCTATGTTCCGGCCTTTCCCCCATTATTAAATAAACCTTTTTTGTCATTCACAAACCTGTAAACCTGGTGCTCTGTTCGTTTGTAGTGACTTGGAACACTCTGTTCTCTCTCATATTTCAGTCCCAATGAGAAACTCCTCCTTGAAAATTCAATAAAGCATCTGCACAGCACGTTCCCATGAAGCAATTCACCAGCAGAGCCTAAGCAAGCTTTAGTTTGGCATCTCCAGTTGACTTTGGACCAAGGTGCTGCCCCTTCTCTCTCCTGAGTGCCAAAAGCATCGAGCTGAGCCCTTGGCCACTGCTTGGTTCAAATCACCCACATCAGACAAGCTCATCTCCTGCACTTGGCCCCTCTGGGCCGAGTCCATCCTGCTTTGGGAAGCTTTGGCTGCCCGGGCTCTGTCAGCTGGTACAGAGCAGACGCACCCTCCGTGCCTGCCAGGCTCACAGTGCCTGTGACACTTCAGTTTGACAGCTCCTCTCACGTATTAGCAAAAACTCCAGATGATCAGCAGCCCTTAGGGCACCCAAGACAGTCTGTGGGCACGTAGGTGACAGACTGCAGCTTCCCTGGGCCCCAGAGGGGCTGGTTTCTGTGTCTGCTCCAGGATGGGGCAGGAGAGGCAGCAGGCAGCTTCAGGGGGCCAGGGGGGTGATCATCGAGGCTCATTCCACAGATCACAATCTTGCATCTCTTTTTGACAACATGACCCTTCCCAGGTACCAGCCACATGCAGATTACCCAATTCCCTTAGGGAAAATCCTTGAATTCACACATGGCCCTAAGGAGAAAAATTGGTGCTGCTAAATCATTTGTTTCCTGCTTTCCAAAGCCTGGAGGGGGAGATGCTTGTCAGTTTTTATCCTCCCTTTGAAATCCCTTCAGCTCAAAGAGAATCTCCCTATCTTTTCAATCAAAGATTCCAAGAAATCTTGTCTCTCCCCACCGCTTCAGAGGATCAAGTCACAATAAACGAGCCAATGTGCTCACAGGCAGAACACAAATTTGCAAAACAACCCTGGCTGTAAAACATAATGAAAACAGGTGTCCTTTGGGGAGAGGGATAGGGAAGGCAGCAGGAGCGCTTCTCTGTGTCGTTTAAGAGCTTCCTTTCTGTAGTTTGGTATTTTCTGAATACTTCAGGTAGAGCAGCTTCCCTGGGTCCCTGACTGCTCACACACAGCCGTGGGGAGCATCCCCAGCCCTGCCTCCCGTGGAAGGATGAAGAGCTGGGGCTGGGTGGGGCAGGAAAGAGGAGGAAGGAGCATCACCCACCTAACCAAGACATACGTTTTCTGATTCCTCTCTTTGCTTTGTTATTGGCTGCTGCCTAAATGATCTTTTAGGTCATCTGCTTACAGTAATAGGAGGAAATTAAATATTAATAATAGACTATTTCCCTCTAGACTGCTCTTTGTTAACAAAGAACGCAAGTGAAACAAAGCAGGCAAAATTATCAGCTCACCATGCTCTTGGTTTTCAGGTACCTGGAGCACTTGCACTTTCCCTCAGCCCTCCCTGGAGGCCCTTGCACTCCTGCCTGTGTGGACACCATTGCAAGTGCAGAACATGGGCAGGTGTGGAAATGTTTGTTCTATCAAAGGGCTCCACATGCCAGGCTGACCCTTCCAAGCACCGTTTCAGATTTTATTCAAAATATCATCTGAGCCACTGATGCTCTGACTGCAAAAATGCAAGGCCAAGGAAATTTTGGAAGTACAGACTCTGTCTCCTCTTGGGAAGTGAAGTCTGCTGTAATATAAACCTACAGTGGGGTAAAACAAGATTTCTGCATAAATTCGCTTGAAATAATCAGTAAAATGAGAGCTTCAGCTTTGCTAAATTTGGTGTAATCCCCTCTTACAAGAAAGCAACAGTTCTCAGGATTTAAAACCTTCCCTTCACGTACTTGAGAAAGGCAGAAGAAATGGCTCTTCAGGGACCTGCACTGTGCCTGAACTTTATTTGTCAGTTTGAAAATGGGAAAGAGGGGCAACAATTCTGTTTTAGATTTCCATCCCTGCTGCAGTCCAGGCCAAGAAAGGAGGCTGTACTCCAGCAACAAGCATGGTGAACCTGGGTGTAAAGTCATGATTTACCAGAGACACCCAGACTGCTGCATCAGTGACAGCAACCAAAACCGTGACAAAAGCACACCCTGCCAGCCTGTCCTGTGCCTCTCTTCTCCTCCTGTTTGTGCCCATTAGAAAAAAAAATTAAAAACCAAAAGTGCCCCAAAAGCGAAATCCCACTGGACAATAAATAAAGGTCATAACACAGATGAGCTGGCAGACAGGAATGGATAATCCCAAACCAATATTGCAGCTTTGCCTCCTGCCCTCCAAGTGCTAGAAGTGGATTAATTTCTATTGTGGTAGCGGAAGATTAGAACAGAATACATTTGACCACATTTTTTTCCTAAGTGGATGTTATAAATGTTTAAAAGCAAGAAAAAAAACTTCACAGTAATTATTCCAATTCTAATGGTCACAAAAAGCCAAGGAGGGCGAAACTAAGTAAGGATGAATGACCAGCAGTTAAATTAGCCAGATCAAACAAACAGAAGGGAAAACAGCTCCCCTGTGCTCACCAAAGTCTCACTGGGCAGCAGGCATGATATATTGCCAAAAGACACTGAAACATGTTGGATTTTGAGCAAATTATTTGCACTCAGGACAGCTGATGTTCATTTATCTATGGTGGTACTTCTAAAAATAAAAAAAAAAAAAAAGAGAGAGCATTTGGATAGGCTTTCATAAGGCAGACAAGTAAAAAAGCATAATTAAAACCATGTACCATGGCCAGAAACAAGTTACTACTGCCAATATCATCCACAATGTCTCTGAGGAGCCAGTTTTCCTTTCCTGTGTGAGGGAAGAACTCAAAGGCAAACTCTGCCTCCTCACAGCCCTACCAAAACCAGCTGTGTTCACACATGAGGAGCATTTCCTTCAAGGACAAAATAAGAGAAATGAGGAAACAGAATATAAAGGAGAGGTGACCCACTGAGGAATACGGGCAAGGGAAGAATTTACTCTGAAGATATTTATCATATTTCTAACGCATCCGTTCTGGTCTATTTTAAAATAATGGAGTAGACCTCTCTCCAGATGTGACTTTGCCTCTCTTTTCTGTACGAAGTTTCCAGACAGGCAGTGGAGAATTGGGTACATCTGTTAGTTTTCTTGCATTTTTATCCAGTTATTCCCAGGCCCTATTTGCCTTCTCTAAGTACAGGTTTTCTCTCCACCATGCCCCATGATCCCTTCTCCTGCTCCCTTGAGCACTGTCCTGCCTGTTTGCATAAACTCTGATGGTGAAACAAAAACTCACCCTGCTGCAGGGAGAGCTGTTCTAGCAGGTCAACCAACATCCTTCTACAGCAGAAAGAATCTAATTCTTACTGTCTCTCTCTAATGTAACTTAAAATGTTCCCCAGCTGTCCTTCCCTATCCTGAGGAAAGCATTGTACAACACTTATCCCAAAAGCAGGCAAAAGCCACAATAACAAATTTTCTGTCCCCTGAGTTTGTTTCCAGTAACTTTCCCTCATCCATTTTGTAGGTAAAACTCTGACTGCTAATGTTTATTTGCTCAGTATCAGCCTCACCATCCTGCCAATGCTTCTGTCGCAGCCTCAAAGCTATTTAAGACATTTTTTAGGACTCTGCCACCCTCTGTGAATAAGGAGTTGATGCCCTGATGATGCCCCGAGGCCAAATGTCCTCGCTGTCATTCCCTCTCCTCTTTGCTGTGACTTGCACCACACTGCTGTCACCCTTGTCAGGTGGCTTGCACTTCCAGCCAGCCACACCGACACCAGAGCTACTCAAAGGGACTGGTTTTTTTCCCCCAAGTCCTTGATTATAATCTGATTTATTAAGAGCTTTCCAGTGTCACCGTTACTGATCCCAGAGTGTCAGTCTGGGCTTGTGCTCTGAGGACTCTTAAGTCCTTCTGTCATTTCCTCAGCCCCTGTGCTGTGGTCAGAGCACATCCTCTCCAGTGACAGCCCCACACCTCTCACGCTTCCAGAGCCGCTGCTGGGCCGGGGGGGAGAGCACAGAGCTTCTGGGGAAATGACACAGTCATTTCAGCAGTGACTTCTGTCCTTCTACACCCAAACATCACACTGGAGAACCAGCAGCCATTCATAAATCACTCCAGAAACCATTTTACTGCATTTGCTGGCTGTTCATGAACTGCTGTTCTTGTCCAGAGGGAGCAGAAAGGAGAGGAGAGCAGCTGGCAGGACCCCACTACAGCAGAGATACCTCCACCAGCCTTGGCAAGTGGCCCTTGTGTCCTATGAAAACTTAAGATATTTTACAGTCGCTGCACAACAAGACATCATAGAAAAGGCCCATCTGTAAAGAAACCTGCATTCATTTCTCAAATGCGTGACAACCATGAGCCTCATACTTTGCCAAACAAGGACAAACCAAAACAGACCTCCAAGGCAAATTCCTTAGGGATGGTGACATTTGACTCCAAACACAGAAGATGTTAGTCAAGCAGAGATGGATCCCAGAGAGGTGCTCAGATACCCCAAGCCTTTAGGATGGTTTCTCCCACGTGGACTGTGCCCATCTGTTGCCTGCTGTAATCATACAGCTGGGCTGAATGATGCTTACATTGAGGAAAATGAAGATTTCCATTCAGGAATGGGGTAGGAAAGTTAACAAGAACCCTAAATGAATCATAATGGTCAAGCAAAGTTTGGATCAACATTTCATCAGACACAGGATGACCTAAAAGAAAGTATTCACGTTTTTTAGGTGTTTGACAAAGTTTTAAAAGGTCTGCTAAAGAGGCCTGAATTTGTGATTATCAGAAACAGTCCCAGATTATCCCTGACTAGGCAGGCACCAGCACGGGTCATTTCTTTGCCCAAATCCAGGCTGCAGAACATTTTACAAAATTTTTAAATATCAATGTGCTTCCCCAAACATGCTCCAGGAGCTGTAATGGTGCTGGTGCCAGCCCAGGTCAGTCTGATGCGATTTTCCACCATCCCATTGAACCTGGGCACTGATCTGTGGATTGGACGTATGTGGAAACTGTAATTATTCAAATCAATTTCTATCACGTGCCTCTCTTCAGAAGATTTTTATAAAAAGCCGCCTATCTCCTAGGTGTCTTTTATCCAGGGGAATGTTTCCTATGGAAAATCCCAGTCTGTGCCCAAGTGTATGGATCTCATACTGAAACCAAAGTTGTTATTATCACAGAATATGACATTTAACCACCTACTTCCCTTAAGTCCTTTCAGCTCAACAGCTGATTCATACCAGGATCTGACAATCCTGTTCTATTGGGGAAAACTCAATAACGAAAATGATAGGGCTGTTTGTAGAGGACTTTCCCAGTACAAGAAGGGGGATTTGCATAAGAGGCCAATATCAGAGAACAGGCAGAGAGGACAGGAACATTTATGCTGCCCTAGTTAGAAAAAATAAGGCGGGGAGAAGGGGAGACAAGAAGCAAGAGGAGATACACGACAGTGCAAACCCAAACCAAAACATCTCCAACAAAGCAAAGCCAGGAGAAAAACAGAGGAGACTCTGAGGTTTGAATACTGAATGAGGAAACTCCTAACAGGGAAAACCAAAGCTCACCATTCCCGAAGGGACGCATTAAAAGCTTGCGCTGCGCTCCGCTCGGCAGCGTTCGACGGGCGAGGGGCTGCCCTGCCCGGGGGGATGCTCAGACGGGACCCCGCGGCTCGGGCTGGGCTTCGAGAGGCTCCAGCAGCCAAAACCCCCCCGGGAGGAGCGGAACAAGGGCCACGGCTGCAGCTGGGAGCCACAAACACCGCGCACGGGGAGCAGGGAATGCCGTATCGCAGCCTGCCGGCAGATAAAACAGCCCCAAGCTGCAAGGAGCAGAATGCCGGAGTGCTTTCCCCGCTGGAACTGGGAGCAATCACAAATGCTAATCAACGCACAGACAGGAGCTCAGCATGTCACCCGTCACGTCTCCAAAGCTCCAGGAAAACCCCCCTTTCCTCTCCTTGTATCAGAGAGGGACAGGAAGATTCCTTCATCCCCTGCATGCCTTTCCCTCCCCCTGTCCCTGGCTCAAATCATCCCTGCAAGAAGTTTCCCTCCCTGCTAACTTCTCCATTGTCTCAGGTGCATTGTTTGCAAATGTTCCCTAAAAATGCTTTGTAAAGTATTCTTTATTCCTTTTTCAGGTCTTTCCACATCCCTGTGTAACACCTGGACTTTATCTTGTTACCTGTCAGATAGTGATAAACCTACTGCATGTAACCCCTGACTTACCATCTAAGATAAATACAATTTGTCTTGTAGCTGTCATTTCTTTTCAAACCCTGCCTTCCACAGCTACATTTGTAGTAGTAAGAAAATTACTTTATTTGGGCTTGAAATGTGTAACTTTTAAAGAAATAAAAATTTTAAAATCCCAATCAGCAAGAGCCCCAGGGCCCAGGTTGAGAAATGAAAGAGATCACACTTTTACCCACTCACATTTACCAAATACCTGCATTCTGTGAAGTGCTTTGAAATACTCTTTGCTGATTGTCTGTGGGTTGCCCACTGTGGTCAGGATGAAGAACGAGTTAGAGCAAAGGAGGTTTAAGCTGGACATCAGGGTATTTCCTGCACACCAGGAAAGTGAGGGGTCTCCACTGCAGGTCTTGAGGAGCAGGATAGAGAAAGATGTCAGGAATGAAAATCCATAGCTGATCCTGCCTTTGGGCAGAGGTCTGGATTAGATGACCTCCAAGTGCCTCCTAAGGATATTTTCCATAATTGAGAATTGTATGTGCCATCTGTCCATTCTGATCTACAGAGATTTACTGCAGAAAAAAAAAGTGCAATACAACCAGTAATTATTCCTGATACAGATGCAACCTTTGTGAAGGGAGAGGCATCTTCTGACTACAGAAGAAACTGAAGCCTTCAGAGGTTAAATCACCTCCTGTGCATCTGCCCAGACCCTCCTGCCCTCCCAAGACAGAATGCTGCCAGTTCTTCACCCCTAACAGTCCAACCCTCAATATTCAGCTAGAGAAGCATTTCATTAAGTGGCAGCTTCTTCAGCATTTTGGAAATTATTAGAGAGGCAAGGAACTGGTGCTATTTTGTTCAAGTAGCTTCACCAAGGCTGCTCAGGTGCACTGTGCAAAACCTGAAGATGGTCCATGAAGCAACCAAACCTTCTGGTCCTAAATACTAAATGTCCTGATAAAGGGGAATAACCCTCCATTGATTTGTGAGGATCTTCTCTGATTCCTTGACACACAGTTCAAGATCTCTTTCCTGGTTTTTACTTCGGATTCCAACAAAAAAAAAAAAAGTTTAATAGCTCATCTCCATTTTCAGATGGAAATCACACAATAAAGAACAACTTTGGGAGTTAATCACAATCCAGATTGAATGAGAAAATGAACAAGCAGAGCTGGAGTCTGTTTGAGCTGAAGACAAACTTTGCAGGACACCAAGAGATGTTGGCACCAGCTTTTGGATGAAGAACACCTCACTGCCAGCTGTGCAGAACTCAGACTTTCCCCACACTGTGCCTTGTCCCATCTCGTGTGGGCAGAAATGTCAAACCCCAGCGAAGAGCTGAAGCAGAGTGAAAATGGTGAGAAATCTGTGAAACCTTAAACATCCTGTACAGATGAGAAATCATAGAGCCATCAGTCAGCCAGGCAGAAAGGAAGTGGTGAAGGGAGAGGCTTTCCTTCAACACAAGATGGAAAAGCAGCCAGGCTCAAAACCAAGGGGGGACCAGACCCTTCTGAGAGACAGGACTGAAAGGAAGAGTAAAGATTCCCCCCAAACCTTCTGCAGAGCTGAGCTTTTCCCAGTGGTTCTTAGGAGAACCCAACCACACGGCTCTACATGAAATCCATCACTGAAGATTAAACCTAAAAGATGAAGAGCTTTCAAAAACTGCTTACAGTCAAATGCAATAGCAGCAGCAGCAGCCCTCATGGAAACATCCTATTAAAACACCAGCAAAAACAGAAATGCAAACATGAGAGACCTGGCAGAACCTTTCCAGCTCAGACCTTCAGTGCCTTTTGCACCCACTGGTAGGACAGAGGCTAAATACATCATTATTGGGCCAACATTCCTGGTACAGGGTGATGCTGGTTCTATTTTTTATATATAAAAATACACATGGAAAGACACAGATTAAATACACACGAAAATTACAAAGGTACCATATGGGCACCATTAAAAAGGAGACTTGCTTGTCTTTTTTTTTTTTTTTCACACCCTGCAATAATAGGTCATTTTTATTTTATGTATACACATACATGTTTGCAGTTGGTACCCACATGTTTTCTCTACAAATTCAGAGGTTCACAGCTTTCCTGGTTAATTCAGGATTTAATCCATTTGCCACATTAGACAGGATTTTGTTTCCATAGTTTTTTGTGGTACATGATTACATTTATATTGACTTTTTTATTGAGATTCAAAATAAGGTATTTCCTCCACAGAGATAACTCAATTGAAATATTTCTCACATCCTTGCTGGTTGCTTTATCTAATCTTTTTCTACCTCATTTGGGCAATATATTCCAGAGGTGTCTCTAACTGCAGGGGCTGACCATGCTTTCTCTCTCTGTTAGCTTCCCTCACGCAGAAGAACGAATTTGTCAATTACTCCAGTTCTTGAGTTACATGTGCCTGAGACTTACCAGCCTGATAAGAAACCTGAAAACAAATACATCCAAAGACTGAGTTATCTAATAGTTGGCCATCTGCTTAGGAAAATAATTTTAAGTAGTTACAGCAATTCTATTAACTATTTACCAAGTGAGTCATGTTGTTCTCTTTAAGTTAACCCTTCCTGTCTCTGTGGGCTCAGTGCTCCAGGCAGTTTTGAAGAAGGTGCTCAACCACCTTTCCTCCTTTCAGGCTACAGCAAAGCCTGCAGTCCCCCTGCACCCGAGATCCCCCAAACTCACACTGTCCAGGGCACAAAAGAGCAATAAAGCAACCGTGACTCTTAGACCACACGAACGACCACACAGAAAATCTCCCAGGAGCATCCCCGGCGAGGGCACCACGCAGCAGCACCGACACAGCGGGATGGGAAGGCACCTGCTGCCTCAGGCCAGCCCCGGGCAGGGCAAAAACCTGCATCCACATCCTGCCGGCAGCTCCGGAGACACCCCGCACCTCCCAGCCCGTCTGTCTGTCCTCCTGCTGCCCTCTCCCCCAGCACAGGGGCGCGGGCCCCTCGGGGAGCGGCGGCTCCATCGCGGGGTACCGGGGCTGAGCGCTCCCGGCCACAGGGAAAGGAGCTCTGCTGGGGAACTTTCAGCTGCTCGGCTGAGATAAGGCAGAGCTGGGGCTTTTGGGGGCAAGGAATGGGACAAGATCGCACAGCTTTGAAGCCATCTATTCAGTCCCTGCCCTTTTCCCTTTAACACCACTGTGAAGTGCATAGAAATCTCCTTGAAAGCACTACGGAGAAGTTTGCAGGATGAAGGGTGCTCCTGTGGAATCGCTATTTTATGATTAAGCACAAATATCCGCTGAAGGGCCGGAGGAGGGCTGGGTGCAGGGAGGCAAAGTCCAGCACCTGATGTTTGAGGGAAGACCCGTGGAGCAAACATCTTGGAGCGCGGGGGTGTGTCGAGGGACTGACAGTCGGGAATCAGCACGGACTGAAAAGCACCGGCTCCGCGGGGGAAACACCATCCGAGCCGGGGCAGGAGAAAGCGGTAGCAGGGCAAAATCGCCCCGTCTTGAGGCTGGGGGCTCGGCCGCACCGAGAGGGCAGGGGGAGGCCACTTTTCAAATTGGCGGGACAGGCAGGAGAGGGAGCGGACGCCGCAAGGGAACCCGAGCCGCGCACGGCGGCCACCGGCGCCGGGGACCGCCGCGCTCGGGATGCTCCAGCGGGACGAGCCCCGCAGCCCGCCCCGGCCGGGAGGTCCCGCTCCGCCCCGGGAGCTGCACCCCGGGCCCCCGCCGCCCCTCCCCGCGGGCCCGCCGGCCTCACCCACCTGGCCTCGGGGCGCTGCTCCGCTCCGGCCGCGCCCGGAGCCGTGCGGCGGTGCCGGCGCTGCCCCGCTCCGCTCCCGCCTCCGCGCAGGACGCGGCTGCCGCGGCTCCCCCTGCAGGGCGGCGCGGGGCGGGCGCGGCCCCGGGAACGGCCCCGGGAGCGGCCCCGGGAACGGCCCCGGGAACGGCCCCGGGAACGGCCCCGGGACGTGGGGCCGCGGGAACGGCTCCGGCCCCGCTCCCGGCCCCGCTCCCGGCGGGATGTGTGCTCGGCAGCCCCGCAGCTTTACCTGGCGGCCGGACGCGACCCGGCGCCGCGAGGCTCGGTGCCAACACGGACGGGCCGGAGCAGCATCCCCGCAGCGGGGCTGGAGGAGAGAGGGCACTTACTTGAGAGTCCTCGCTTGTCGTGAGGGACCTGCAAGTGACAGCAGCGGGCTTTGACTGGGCTGGATCTGCATACAATGAAAGGAGGAAAGAAAGGAGCGGAGAGGAAAGAAGAGAAGGAAAAGGAGAGGGGAGAGGGCAGAGGGGAGGGGAGGAGAGGAGGGCTTTGACACTACATTATTTTAAGCAGCTACTTCTTTCCAGGCTGGAAAACCCACCCAGCGAGTCGAAGCCTGCAGCTGTAGCACACAGGGCCGTGGTGGCACCGGGGGACATCGGGTCAGGCTGCACACACAGAGAAACTTCACTTTCTTCCCAGCTGCCACTGCTACCTACGGAAAGGCGCCCTGTGTATTGCCACTCTGGAAGTGTTTTAAGAGTTCTCTGCAGAGATATTGACTCTTTGACAGCAGTTTCACATTCCCAGCGGGTAGGAGGCTGTGGATCCCCCAGCACACAGCACATTTCCTGCCGGCGGTGCCCCTGGGGCTGCGCCTGTCCCCAGCCAGCTCCCGCTCCCCCGGAGGACTTGGGGACAGCCATGACTCATCTGGTAGAAATTCTCAAACAGGGAGAGAACCTCTCAAGAATTTCATCCCATTCGTCGTTGTGGGTATCTTCTAAGTTTTTTAACTTCTATTTTTCAAGTTTACCTCTTAGCGAGTAAGTAATCCACGTGTTCCTATTGGGTGGACATTGCAAAGAGGAAGGAGCACCAGCGTGACTCCACGCTTCCAATAAACCCAATGGCAGGTCCCAGCCTGGGACAGACTGATCCAGCCCAGGCCCCTCTGTGCAGGGACTGCCACGGTTTGGGTGTCGTGCAGGGAGGTTTATTCTCGGATTCCCCACTCGGAAAGCATTCCCACATCACCGACACCCAGCACTGCTCTCGCTGCCTTCCCCGGCAGCAGCGGCACCAGCGATGCTTTTACATTTCCTTGGTGTAACAAGACAGTAGGAAAGAAGGAGCAGAACTGGCAGCAGCTCCTTCAGTGCCAACCTCAGCATCTATGAGCATCTAAACATTAAAAATTCAGCACTGGCAGCAGCACCTGGCACCTGAGCTGCCCTCCCCTTCACTCTTACCCCAGGCTGGTTCACGGGCTGGCTCAGCCACGCAGCTGGGAACTACAGAGAGCAGTGAAGGCTGCTCCAAACACAATGGGAATCCTCTGGGGAGCAAAACAAAAAGTAATTTTTCCCAGGAAGTTACAGAAAAAGCTGGAGTAATTTACCACACAGTAATATGAAATGATTTTAAGGAACACATACACTGACTAGCCAAGTGAAGAGAAAAAGCAAAAGTGGCAGATGAGAAAATTAGGAGCCTCATGAAAACATGCTGCATAAATGATAGCTTTAGAAATGTCACCTGCCTACATGATGTTTACCAGAGCTTTTTTAAAAAAATAACACTAGGAATGGGATATTGTTCATGTAATGGCCTCACATCTGCCCTGTACAAGAGGTAGTACTGTCCCACTGCTAGTTGATATTCCATGAAATTTGAAGCTGTGCAATTGTTTTTTAACTAGAGGGGAAAGTCAGAATCAGCTGCCAGGCCCTGCTGCTGCTGATTCTGACTTTCAGAACCTGGTGGTGCTCCTGTCCAGGGCAGTGTTTCCTGTGTTGCAGAGGCTGCCTCACTCTTTGGCCCAGATCCTCAAAGTCATCCAAATTACTCTCTCCTACTGAAATCAATGAAAGCTGGAAATCAAAATACTTTTAAGGAGCAGAGATGCAGTTTCTAAATACTGTTTTGTTCCTGAATACATTAAACCCAAAGTTGTTGCAGTCAACCCCCTTTGCTGAACTGCCAGACTGGTTCATTCCAACCATCCCATCCTCAATATATCACCTTACAAATTTCCCAAGTCACAAATGTTGATCATCACATCTTTCTTTGAAGGAGCCCAGAAATGCATCATTGGGTGTTTATTTTCCCAGTTGCAACTCTTTGAATTTTGCAGCTAACCAATTTTAAGAGTATTTGATGTAGACTACATAGATTTATTTTTAAAATCAAGTCATAGAAGATCCGAAGCAAACATCCAAGTACCTTCACAGGACTGGCTGCTAATGGCTCCCTGAGCAGCTTCTAAAGCTTCTTAGAAATTACTTTCCCCATGGAAGTGTTCTGACACCAGAAGCACCAAACCAGCAGTACCTTCCCTCGCTGGCCATTCCAGTTTGGATGGCATATCACATCCCCACTGTCACCAACTGATTTGTACAGCTGGGAACTCTGCAGTGGTTCAAGCTGTTAAAATCAGTATTAACACCTCCCAGAGCAACTGGGCCAGACCCTCCCTGTGTTCTGCATGCTCATTTCTCACTTCTGCACAAGTAACTGTGTTTATAATGAGCAGCTGCTGTTTTATGTCCTATTGAGCAGTTGGACAGGATAACTTCCATTACTACAATAAGATCTGAATAGATCTGTTACCTTTCTTTTTGAACTAAAAAATGAATTGATTTTCTAGTGGTTCTATGCCATTGTCCCTGTCAAGTTTCAGACCATAATTCTTGTGCATATTCCATGTTCACTGTCCTTTCCTCTGGGTATTTCTACTTATGCCCTCCCTTACCAGTGGCCAATGACAGTAAATTAACAGTAAGGAATACAAACAGCTTTTATTATATTTTTTATAATAAATGCAGGGGTGGTAGCAGCAGGAGTGCAACTTCCCTTGGTCACTCTGGAGAATAAACCAGCATTACTGTGACTGCTGTGCCCAGGCAGAAGAAGAGATGACATGAAGGGACAGGCTGAAACCTCCTGGAAACAAAAGAGCTTCCAGCAGCCCCCGCAGCCATGGGAAGGTACTGCCACACATTCAGAGCTGGCTCGGAGCTGAAAGGAGTCCAGGACTGCAAGGACAGAAATTAAAT
The DNA here is from genome assembly GCF_001522545.3 of Parus major. NCBI lineage: Eukaryota > Metazoa > Chordata > Aves > Passeriformes > Paridae > Parus > Parus major. The sequence goes on along the minus strand of NC_031784.1, from coordinate 11,209,841 downwards.
TTTCCTGTTCTCCCATGTGGAGCCAAGAAAGGCTTTCTCATTCCTGGAAAGCAGAGCTGCAGTAACATCCTGTTCACTTCTCACTGAACAAGCCAAGCTCCTGAGTTTTGGGCAGCTGAAAAGTAGTGATAAGAGTATTTCCACTCCTCACACTCAGCAACTCAGCTCAAGCAGTAAACTCTAGAAAGCCTGTGCAGAACAACCCTTGAAGTGCTTCCTTCAAAAGGGTGAGAGCAAAGTAGATCAAAACCTCACACTCGAGACCTGTTGTGAAACTCACCTTTCTCTTTGCTGACACCTTGGGCACGTCAGGGTGCCCTGGCACACGAAACAGGCTCCTAACCAAACACAGCCTGCCACCCTGGGAAGAAAAATATCATACCCAGGTACCATGTGCAGGACTGAAAATGATCACTTTGCCTAGGACAATCGGGAAGAATTAATCATATTTTAAACAGAAAAATATTTCTGTCTTTACAAAGAGATTAATGCTTTATCAGTGTTGAGGCTCTTCTCTATTATGAATATTTTCTTTCCAACCAGACTGAATTATTTAATATGTGCAAAATGACATTTAAGGGATGCATATTTTGCCAAGAACATCAAAGTGAGTATTGCATTAGCACACGTGTTCAATGTTGTTAAACAGGACGTTAAAAATGTTGTGTTCTAACCTGAACACATCTCATTCCCACAAATACTGCCTGAATCTCCTCAAAAGCAGTGAAAGGCACCTGTGTCTAAAAGAAGGGATAAGGGCACAGTTACTCGAGGTCCTTTGGATACACCAGCAAATTCTTTGACATTAAAGACAGATAGAGATAAATATATATAAATAAAAATCTGTATGTGTATTTGTATATATATTAATATTTCACTTACATTGTTCAACATTAAATATTAAATTTTTGAATCAACACTGGGGAATTTTGATCTTTCTGAAGTGCTATTGTTAAGGGACATACAGAATTGTGCTGGCAATGTCCATGGCTAAAATCATAATGCAGGACACTCCCATGTCAGAGACTGAAGCCTTTTAGCACAAACTGTTCAATTCCAGCACAGGAGGAGTTCAGCTTTAACCAAAGGCTTAAGAAGATGAAGTCAAGGTAAGATTTTCCCTCAGAGGGTAATGCAAACCATACCCCCAGCACAGTCTGAATCCAGTCTGGGTCAGGAAGGAAGGAAGGATTTTCAGTAATTTCTTGTCAGGAGTCGACCACTCTCCGTAAAAGGCACTGCCCAAACAAGACTCTGGCTTTATTTCTCTCAATGCTATTCAGCATGACAGACTATGAGATGGAATTCAATCTAAATTTAAGCACTCTCTGTAAACTATTAATAGAAGAAAAACTGGTAGCATGAATCATCATGTGGGAGCTGCAGAGCAACAGCTAAAATATAACTTACCTTTACACAATAAATGAAGTGTTGGAGTTGAAAGGCCCAGCAGAAGTCACTTGATTCTTCTTCACTTGAACTATTATAATTTCATTGTGAGGAGCAATGAGAGGGCAACTCTTATTTAACTTGACAAAATACACATTGTGTATAAAACCCAGCTTTGTCACAACACAAATTGGAGACAAAAAGTAGCTGCTGACCCTGCTCCCCACCACTCCCTGCTAGGGAATAGCGTCTGCTGGAAATGTTGGTGCAAAATGACACAACTTCAGAGCTTTATGGAGCTGAGCTCATGTTTTAGCACCCCATTTCAATGCCAGCTGTACCTCTGGCCAAGAGCAGAACGGCACCAAACCTTCCTTTTACGTTTTGTCTCTGCCCAGACCAAAGTCCAGCTGTATTAATTTTGTGGGGGGGTGTTTTGCAGCTCCTGAATTGCAAAGCTGCCAATGCAAAGCTGTGATTTTGCAGGGACAGCCCTGGCTGTGCCCTGGTGCAGCCCATGGACTCTGAGTGTGGCCCCATGGAGACACAGCCTGAACTCAACACGGTGGCATTCTGGTGCTCTGTGGGATATTTATTTTTGAAAAATATGATATTGTCAACAGCTCAGTGAAGTTGTCTCCAGACTGTTATGTCTCCTTCTCAAGTTTCTTTCATTTTTAAGAGCTTAACTTTTGGGCTTCTGGCGTGAGGAAAGAGCCTAAAATGGTTTAAGAAAAGGACATAAACAAGGGAGTGAGCTATGCACAGCACTGCAGAGAAACACAAATAGTGCCCCACACTATAGAATCAATGCAGATGTCTAAAAATGTGATGAGACCATCCCTGTGTCCAACCCTATTTTCAAAATGAGATTAAGAAGGTTCCAAAGAACTGAAAACCTTGAAGGACAAAAACCATTTAATAAAAGTCAACGTTGTATTTTTCAAATAGGGCATTTCATATACAGGAATTCAGTTCTACAAAAAGGGTTAAACAATGGTGACACACAGAAAATAGAAGACAAAGGCTAATAAAAACCTTAACCTGGATTAGAATTGGTGGCAAGAGTCCCTCATCTGCTTCTTTAAAAATTTATAGACTTTTTTTTTTTTTTCTGAACAAAGTCTTGCATGGGGGAAGTTTCAAATCAACTCTTCTAATAGAAATGAAACTAATAAAAATATTTAATTAGACATAAATGCTCTTCTAATCTTGAACAGAGACACTAATTAGCCATTTTGCTTATTCAAGGTGTTGGGCTGCAGGACCAAGCAGGAATTCATGGAAAAGGTACTGGAGCTTCCTCAGTGCCACCTCAACTTTCTGAGCAAATGCAAAGGAGAATTCACTCAGCCTTATGTGCTGAGGATGGAAAAGAAAACCAGTTTGAGTTATGAGAACATCTGAACATGAAATGCTGGGCTCAAGGAGAGATAGTGCTGAAAAAACAACACAGGGAGCTGAGAGGGGCACAGAACTCAGCTCCTTTTTTATTCTTTTTTAAGTTCTACCAGTAGCTGCTGGCTGTGAAGAGCTTCCCAGTTAAGAAAGGAGTTAACTTTCAATGCTAAGGGTGTCCTGTAAAATAATTCTGTGTGGTAATAATGCACATCTTTGTGAGCCTCTCTGATCTCTGCACTTGGTAGAACTCTGTGACAGACACGATTTAATCCAAGTCTCTTCTGACAATCAAAGCAATTGTGAAACCCCTCAGCACAATTTCAGCACAGGTTCTGTATTGCTAACTTAGTTCCTCCACAGAATTTAACTGCAGAAAAAACATGACTCCAATATCAGCTTTTGTAATTTAATACAATGGAATATTATATTGCTGTTGCTTCTGAGGTATTTATTTTACTATTCCATATAGCTGCAGCTTTTTGTTACAGTAAGATCTTAAAAATTAATGAACCAACTTTATTATATTCTACTTAGACACGCTTATGGAGCTGGTTTCACATTTTAAACAAAATTTTTTAGTGACAGCTTGGAAGGCAATCCATGAAAATACTCTGGTGAGGGAGTATTACTTCAGTGGATATACTCAAATGTTTTCTTAAATCAGGTGTGTTCTTAAACCACACACCTCCAGCAGCTCCAGACACTGCAGGAAGGGCTGCAAGGAGTTCTTGGGGAGAATATTTCACCTCAAAAAGGAGGAACAAGACACTTTATTGCAGAATAACGTTACTGACACAAAGACTTTCCCGGATTGCTGAACAGCCAGAAAACACCACACAAAATCTCAAAAAAAATTTAAAAAAAAGGAAAGGGGAAAAAAACAGAGGGTAGAATTAAAATACCTATACTAGCCAGCGCCTTTCAAAACAATATTTACAATAATTTGGAGCTCAGTCCAAACCTCTGGATCCAATTTATTCCAGAGCACTTGAAATTAAAGCTCCAAATCAGCATTTGAAAACAGTTACCATCCAGGATCATTTAGACCAAACCAGGTTTAAGGTGTTCTAAGCTTGATTTTCACCTGGAAAATTCATGTTTAGGCTTCTGCTTTAAATAGCCTGAACTGTCCTAGAGATTAAGTCCCCAACCTCTCTCCAGCCCAACTCCTTTAGAGACAGAGAGGGAGTGAGCACACAATTGCCTTACTTGGGTTGGGCTAATTAACATTTAAATAATTTTAATCCTGTAATGTATTACAGAAGTTGCCCAATTCTCTGCAATTTCCTTTTCTAGAACAATACAGGCTGAGCAGATGCCTTAAACACGTCCCTCTTATCTGGGGCATTCACTGTGTTATCATTTAAAACCCTTTGGGGGCAGATCCTGTAGGGGCTGCTGCTATCCCAAGAGAGATACGACTTCCAAAAAAATCCTGAGCTTATGGTGCAAGAAAACAAACACAGGTTCTGCTATTTGCAACCTTTATTTCATGAATAATTAAGAAGAAAACATGGCAACATTGGCAAATTGAAGGCGTACATACTAAATACTCATACAGAATACATTATGGAGAAAGTAAATGCCCAGGTCTTTAGTGGTCCTTGCAAACTGAAAGCATATTGGGTCCTCCAAAAGGTTTAGCTTAAACACAGGCTTGCTGACTTTTCTAGCTCCAATCATTCCCAACTTGTGCCTTTCAAACCAGAAACAGGGTGAAATACAATTGAAACATTCATTCATTTTCCTCAAAGCTGTATTTCTCAGCTCTAACCAGAAGCAAACAATTTTTTTTTCTTCCTTGCCATTTAAATATATACACTAATAGATCAGCCTAAGTATTCAAGACACAAGCACTTGTTGAAACACTTTCCACGTCACTCAGAACCTGCAGGAGAACACATCTGTGCTCACACATTTCCACATGTGCACGTGGGTACGTCTGTACATTTCTGCAAAGCCTCTCTCTGTGTAAGGTGTGTGTAAACCATTCAAAAGGGTTCTGGAATAAAGCAAAGTACTTGCACTTGTCTAGAAGAATTTCTAAACCCATACACAGACTGACATACAGCAGCTGTGTTTCAAGGAAGAGTAAAACCAATACAAATCAGAGAAGGTGGAAGGATGAGAAGAGCTTTTAGAATCACCGGGTTTTACATCATCTTTAAAGGCCTCACATGGAAAGTGAGCTTTAAATGAGCTACTTAGGAGATCCCATTACTGGCTGCAGTGTCATCTCAAACAAGGTTAATCCTTATCCACTACAGTGCTGTGGAGTCACACTGAGGCATCAATGAAATCCTGTTCTTTCAGCAAGTCCAAAACTCATCACACTTCTGTCAGCTCTGCCTCACACCTGAACTGGGAGCACCCTCGTCCAAGAGGGGAGGGTACCAATTAATGCCCTTCTGGGTTTGATCAGGAGCTGCCCAGTACTACTTGTGATTTATTTCAGATACACTGAACAACTCTTGATCATTACTGACCTAAAGTGAACTTACAGTCTGGAGGCAAACTAGTCTGTGCCTTGTTTAGTAGTGTTATACTTTCTTCCCATTAGATAATATACAGAAAAAACACATTTCTGTTCAAAAAAACCCTTCAGATACATATAAAAGTGCTACTTATAGACAGAAAAATTAACCTTACAATACACATAAAACCAAAAGTTTTATCTTACTTTTATCAAACTGAAATGTTGTAAGTTACAAGGATTAATTACTTGAGCGTGTTACATGTATTTGTGTTCTCCTAGCTGAACTGATTCCCAAGTAACCATCCTAACTGAACATATGCAATAATTGGAAACCATTAAAAGCTTCCAGAGACATTGCAACAATGGAACAAAACAAAAAAAACCCCAAAACAAAAATAAAAAAAAACAACAAAAAACCAAAAACCAAACAAAAAAAACAAAAAAAAAAAAAAAAAAAAAAAAGGAAACAAGAGCCCCTTGCTCCCCACTTGTTAAAAGAGTTCAGAATCAAAAATGGATTATTCCATTATTGCAAGTGCAGTCCACAGTCAGAACAGGTCAGTTCATGAGCTGTGGAACTGGGACTGCCAATGGCTCCTGTGCAGCAGGAAATGTCTGCTGGGCTCCCTCACTAGCACATAAATACACCAGTTACATGCAATTAAAATAAAACATGGATCACTAGGGTGAAAATGCACATTATACATTGCTATGCTGGGGCAGAGCAGGTTCCAAGCCTTGACTTCCCCAAGCAACTTCCTCATATTCTAGAACTATGCAAAATACAAAAGCCTTAGAAAAGTGCAACAAAACTAGCTTTATGACATTTTCCTTTCCGTTTCCATAAATACAATCTCATAAAAATATTATTAAACAGAAGCATACTTCCCAGTGGAGAACTAACAGGCCACATTTCAAATTTCAGTGAATGATTTTACCTAAACTGAAACCCCCTGAAAATAGGGGATTAAAATGAAACCAGCTTAATTGTATCAGGCTGCTGTAATTTTCTGCCAGAAGTTTATCCTACTGCTCTGCATCCCCAAGCTCTGCTGGGATTGATGGGAACTTTCTGTGCAACTCTGAGGCAGACAGTGGCCTTTGGGTAAGGAATATTCCAAGCAAAATCTAATGTCAGTTGGAAGGAAGTCATCTGGTATTCATAGGTTTTACTAAAGTTTCACTGGGAGGAAATAATTCTAATACCCCAGAATGAATCAGCTGAAGGAGACAGGACAATGGCTTTGTCAAACTGAGTTCAAGGGTGTTGCATCCAAACAACTGACAAGTGTAGCAAAAGGAAAAAAAGACTTGTATTAATTAACAGAAATCAGAACTGTACATACCTCGACCTTTTAAGTTATTTAACATTAATTATCCACAGCATACTTGCTAAATATTCCAGATGCTTAACATCTTGGGTTAGATAATTATAGAGTATTCTACAAGACTGATTCTGAAATCAGGGAACACAACAGAAGAACCTCAGATGAAGGAGGGACAAGCAAGCCACACAGTAATTTAAAACCCATCCAGCCAGTCTCCTGTGAATGCAGAAACACTGTTAAAGATATCTTGCTAAATAGGGACAATTAAATGTATTAAGAGATGTCTGTGTTTTGCCAGTCAACACACACTAACTTGGGAAAGCACAATGGCATGTCCAGAACTCATGGATGATGAAGACACTTTAATAGCTCTTCTTAGCAAGTAATTTCTCAAACTGGTTAATATTAGCTTAAAGAAAGGGATACACTAATGGTAGCTAAAAGAAAGGAATTGCAGAAATAGAGCTGTGCAGAACATAAAAATCAAACAGAAATAAATATTTACCAAGTCAAGGGAAGGATCACAAACAAACTGTACAGTTAACTCAGTCCATACATGGACATGACTATTTTAAGGTCCTCTTTCTAGACCACCTCAGCATAACTCACAAGAGGCAAAAATTAGCATGAAGGTGTACAAATGGATTCCCTCCCAGAAGAGTTTTGCCCCTTAGGAGCTCCTGCTTGGGGCTGTGTTAACTGCAAGAGGCAAACCAGAAGTGATGTCACCACAGGAGTCACAGGAACACGGTTTAAAGGTGTCACTGCATCACTTCAGCCTTGGGAAGGAACCATCACACACCACCTGAACTCCAGGCAGTGTCCCCAGACCAGGCACAGGCAGGAAGAAAAACACCCACAAGTTCTCCAAATCTCCAGTTTCCCAAATAATCTTGGTTAAAACTAGGCTGGAATAAAAACTGTGCCCTGGGCCAAATCTGTACAGAAATAGAATTGAGTGAAAATAATCTTCTGGTGATGCAGAAGAACCCAAATGTCTGGAGTGTTGAAACTAAAGAAATAGCTAAAAACTTAACACTGAGATCAGGAACAGAAAAGAGACTCCAATGTCACAGCTACACAATTCACAAGGCAGATCCTCAGCAGCATAAACCACTGTACTGCACCATTACAGGAGGGGTCCAATTTATTTCTCCTCATGCACCTAAAACCAGAGCATCACTGCTGTCAGGGACCTTAAAAGGAATTTACACCAATAAATTAAAGCAGAGTTCATTTAGCTCTGGGAAATTAAGGGCCTTCTAAGACATGATGATGAACTTGACAGAAAAACACAACAGTGGAAATATTTCATAAAACTGGAGACAAAAAATTATCAGAAACACTACATGTAACTTGAATAATATATTATGTGTAAGAGATGCAAAAATCTAGCTTTAAATCAGAATAGATCATAATTATATACTATATTCTGGATGAACTATCCACAAACACAAATTTAAAAGGGAAAATTTCAGTCAGTTTTTCAGAGGCATGGGAATAAGATGTTTTTTTGTGAGGGCCAGAGATTCACACTGGAGATACGAAATTAGTGTTTCCATTTAAACAAACAGCCAAATCAAACTGGATTAAACAAAACCAACTGGAAAGCAAATGAAGTGTAACACCTATGGAAGTGTTTCCATCCACAGCATCCAGAGGATAACACAGCTGTACCTGCATCAGGATATCCCACAGCTCCATTTTGTTGCCCACCCCACAGCTGGCCATGAGTAACCCTGATATTCTACAGCACAGGCATTTGCAAGGCACATAGTAAAATTTAAATGGATGACAACAGATTCAGTACATTCAGAAATATCTTCTGGATTAAAAGGAAAGTAAATCAGCATCAACTTGCACTTCACATAAAAAAACCCAACAAATCAGGCTGTTTCAGGATTAAATATGAACAGAAACCAAACACAACAGTATATTTATTCCACATCCAGAAGGGCTACTGCTATTTTTCCTCTTGAACAGTTGAATGTGGTTTGAACCTTCAGAAAAAAACACATTATAGAGTGCAGCAGGGCATTGTGTTTGCTTTAGATCTTCCACTGCTTCATTCCTTCCACCTGGCAGCTGTGCAGCACCTCACATGTAAAGGCTCAGACACATCAGGACACAAAAACCTCTTCACAAAGCCCAGGGTTCCTGGGCTGGATTCACAGAGTTTTATCAGATCACACCAAGAAGAAGTTTACAGAGCTCTGAAGTTCATAACAAGATCCCTTCTATAATTACTGCTAGCTTTTGTCTCTCTTCCCTTCTGGAGACCAGCAGCTCGCATTTTTAACAGAATGGATCTGGCAAATGTGATTTCTCCTTTGACAAATGGTTACACTCTCAGGGTTATTGCATTTAAGGATTCTGACAACATTCCAGGTAAATCAAGATGACCATTGGACAGGAAAAAAAAAAAAAATCAACTCAAAGTTTGAATTACCTCACCAAAACAGGTCATGAGTGAATTTAGATCAAGAAATGCTATCATTTCCATTAGAAAAATATTTTTTTTTAACTCTAAGGCAATGAATAAGACAATCATAGATATCTGTTCAGAGGATAAACAGAAGGGTTTCTTTTAAACACCGATTGGCAAAGTCTGGAATTTAACAATAGGAGGATAGAAAGCAAGACAGCAGTAATGTGTATTTGCACTAAGACTATTCTTATTAAAACTAATGAAGTAAAAAAAAATTAGAAGAAATATAGAGGAGAGGAAAATACATTTCAGACTTTTATTAAAATCTATTAATGAAGATCTTTCACTTGAAACCTCTCCTGCAACAATTGTTTTTAGATTACGTTGGCTCCTCAAATGCACCAATTAATCTGAGGGTATCTACTTCTAAAGAGCTGTAAGAATGTTTGAGACACTGCTGCTCTGAAAACTTCTCCAAAGGCCCTCAGCAGAGGTTAAGCAGCTGTTTTGCAAAGTTCCATAATTCTCACAGGCACATATCAGTGTAAATGTGTATTCTTATACAATGCTAGAGACATGCTGAGTTATTACTCCTCACGTGGGCTATGTTCTTCAGATGATGGGGTTTTGGATTTGGCAATACTTCTGAGTTAAATCTGTGCTTTTATACCATGAAGAAGTTTCACAGATGCCAAGCACAGTTGCATTCACTGGGTTAACATCTATGACATTCAAACTGTCCTTAACAGTCGGAAGAGCACCATAGAACAGATTTATTTTCTTTACAATGGGGTTACTGCTGAAAGAGCCTGTGCTTATAAATAGCAGCTGTTACAGAACTCACTGCTCAAGTCAGCTTCTGCTTAATATTAATGAGATTTTCCGTGGCTGAACTGCTGGTAAGTGTTCAGAAAAGCAAGAGGCAGAAGCAATGACAGAGTGAAGTCTCCCCTCGATTTGACAAACGAAATTACAGCAAACAGCTCGTGACAAATGGAGCCATGAAACCGCTGGGAGCCATCAACATTCCACACCAGGCCCTGAAGTGCCAGGACATATCAACTCAATGATCGCTAAGGCACTTAAACTCTTTTGCCCAAGAGCTGCTAAATGAATTCAGGTACATTTTCAGAAAAAAAAGAAGTTGAGCAGACTAAAGTTTCTCAATTCCTTCCTTGTGACAGTGAGTCATTTCCATGCAATATTTGAGACTACTGGGTGTACACACATTACATCAGTTCCTCCACAGTCCTTCCCAGAGAACATCTCACCTTCTGTCACTCAAATGAGGATGTGCAAGACCAATGAAAAACACAAGAAAACATGGCAAAGCTGGATTTTGAGACAAACTACTTCATTATTACATCTTGTTGAGAATATCTTCTCTGCAAAGGAAATGCTATCCCAGTTCCAAACTTCTACCACAGATATCCATGGCGTGTGCTCGTATTGCTGTAGAGGAAAGCCCGGGGTGGCCGCGTGTGCTGCACAGGCAAAGGAGGAAGAGAGCAAAGAACAAGCCAGACAAGGGGTGATGATTGATTCATTTCTGTTGGAGTGGAAGCACAGGGACTTTACACAGATTCCTTGAAGTGTAGTGTACCCTGAAAGCCAGGAGCTGCATGTGCTAGTCTTTACAATCCATAAGATAAAGATGAAAGCCACATCATTGTGACAGAGGTAGGCTTATAATGAAGCTTTAGAATGAAGACTTCTTCTGTGCCAGATTTTCTGAGGTATCAAGAGCACTTTTCCCCTCAATTTGTCATTATGGATTCAAAGCTTGTTTTCCTAGAATATTGTGCACATTTTAAAGGATGGAAAATAGCTATATAGGCAGTAACTAAGTTACCATTAAGAACGCTACTGTTTTGGGCTGCCATATGCTGTGGGTAGAATATTCAGAGTCTGTGGAATCAGGATGCTACAGAAAGTTCAGTAATATGATGCCATGTTATCCTTTTCCTTCTCAAAGCTTTATCTGTACATTCAGTCTCCTATATGCCAGAGGAAGCATTCACCTTACTCTCCCAGCAAAGAAAGTTTCAGGAAGTCTGACTGGAAAGGCAGCACAGAAGTAGTTCAGGCTCTTTAGGCTACATAATTAATCTGAATAGCTTAATTACTTGGGTTATTCCAAGCACTGTGGCAACAAGTTCTTGCTTTTAAACAGTTGTTTCCATGCTTAGTAGCTGAAGCGATCTGAGGCAATCCATGCTAGTGTCACTGAAGTTGGAGGGGACTCAAATGTTGCCAGTTTTCAGTGAAATGGGGATTAGCATTTCAGTAAGATTTCCATCTGGTAGCTCATGTTGGTTGTATCCCATGGATCTGACGAATGATTAGGGTTCAGGTTTCAAAGTATTTGTAAATTGCTGTAACATACAGCATGACATTCTGCCAGTCTGGACGCTCAGTTCGCACCATTTCATTGATGTCCTGTCACAGAAAACAGATTGGTCAAAATCAGGAATGAAAACCCTGAGAGCAATGGGGCAGTGTTTGCACACATTCCTGGGAATGGTAAATCTGTCAAGTTTCCACAATTTAAAGTACTGATGAGGAAAGCTCTGTTTTCTTCCATATATCTTGGTATCACTCACAAAATGTAATGAATAGCATATCTGTAGATAGTTCTTTTGTTGACTTAAGATTGAAATGCCTGATGCTGTGCATGCTCAAGCTGTCCCCCACTGAGCACAGCTGGTACAATAGTCAGACTTTAGTGTTCACATAACCCTGCACCAGCCTTGCAAATCAACACAACCTACCCAGGAACTGTGAGCCATGGAATCAAGGCCCAGATATTAATTAAAGTTCAAAATTCCCATCAGGTTAAGCATCAATAAATAATTTACTCCCATCTACCCTTTCCAGCACACGTACAAAGCAAAACAGTGTGATGTAGTTCCTAGTGATTTCTGGTTACTGTAAGGCTCAGTTTGATGCAGGAATCTCCAGAACTCAAAAGAGAAGTTGTGAGTTCTTATAGCTGAACACCCTTCTTGAGAGAATGAATAACTTCTACTTGCATTCCACTCCTGTTTGCATACAGCAGTTTTCACACCTTTATTAACCCCTTAGTCATGTAATATGGATGAGAAAAAAATCCACAAACCTACACATCACACAGAGTGTGCATGTAGGTATGTAAATATATACTGAATTCTTCAGATGGATACAATTTGCACTCAGACTGAATTCCATCCAATTTGTCTGTTTAGAATATCTATAATGAAGTACATCACAAAAAGGAAGGGCAGACAGCAACCATTTGAACTAGGGCTGAGTTATACAAGAATTTCTGCAGTTATTTTCCACAATCTCATTCTTACATCAGCACTTGGTAAGAAACTTCCACATCTCAAATCAGTGCCAAAGTCAAAGTACGAAAGCCCAGGAGTTACACTGCCATTGTCAGCAAACACAATGCTGGGGGGGTAAAAGCACTGATAAGGATCAAGGAAAGTGTTATTTTTAAAAACTCTGTTGTACTGTTGGTTGCTAACTATGGCAGCTTTGTTAGAATTTAGGTTGCAAAAGTATCACTTAAATCTCATTTCTGATAATGGCCACTCCAGCTGAGATTCTGTGATCACTCACAAGGGTTTCGGATACTCCCAATTCCACACCTTCAGAAATAATCCTGTCCTAGTGAACACTCTACTAATTCTTTTATTCTAAAATTTGTGTAAGACAACTTTAAAACAATCACTAAAAAAACCTTACAACTATTTGCAATGATAACAAATTAAAAGTGTAAACTTAGGCAGCAAATCTCAACTTTCACACTACACTGAGAAAATGGAACAAATTACATTGCTTGATTTGTAGCTCAGAGTTCAGAACAATCACAAATAATTTAGAAGTAGGTCAGAGACAGGACAGATTTAATGGATTCTTGAAAATCTTATTCTCAAACAATTTCACTGCTGTTATTAATATTTATTTTCATATTGGGAGATACGTGTTGGTGGACCTTCCTTTCAAAGCTTAAGTGGTCTGTATTTCAGTCATTATTTAGTGCAGTAACATCTAGCTGAGCTCATCTGCTGCTATTTTTAAGTATAAACATCCAAGTCTTTTGAGACTACAAAACAGAGTAATTTTGATTTTTAGAAATGGGTCATAATTCATTCAATATGCATTTAAATCTTACCAGAGTAGATTTGATGCCAACACTTTCAGCTGCCTGAAAAGCCAAAGTGAAATTTCTTCTCTGCATGAGATATGAAAACATGTTAGAAAACAAGGAAATACTGTTTCAAACACAACAAAATGGTCTTAAGAATGTTCATAATGATACTACCACTTTTGCAATTCAAAAGAGCCATAGGAATGAATGTTTTAATATCATCCAAAAATTTAGAAAAAATTTTATTAATTGCCTGTTCAGAAAATAATGGTGAATATAATTGTCAGTGAGGACAGCTGAATTATAAAATACTAATGAAGAGATTATTTATTCTCTAAAAAGCATAAATAAAGAAAAAATCACTTCATGCATTAATGAAATAATCTTTTGTTTTTAGGATCTATTATCATTAATTGTACATCCTGGGCTAACCAGCAGGTAGGAACTGTGGCAGACCAGAATTCACAGAGGTGGATTTGGAGCTCCTAGTAACACTGGGGCTTTTAGAACTCAAATTAGTTCATTGGTCTTTATTAACTCATATTAACAAAAGCACTGCAGTGGTGGGAAGGGGATTTTTAATGTCTTACCTTGTCCTGGCTGTTCAGTTCTTGATAGGGAATATGGGCTGGGAGGTAAGTGTGGAGAACTGCACAGAAAGCCAGGCCATCATTCCAGCTGCTGCTGAAGTTTGTGATGTCAATATTCTTGAAGGGAAAAAAATAAAAGCAGTATTAAAACTGTAATCTAATAATTGTTACATGCTACCAATTCATCAATACTTCTTTTTAATACCTCTGAAGAAATTGGCTGAGAAAATGGACAGCCCAATACCAAAGTCCTGTGGTAAGAACTGCACTACTAACAGAGAAAAACAAAATAATAAAGTGCTAAGAAAGTCAGGTTTTTTATATATTAATTTCAAATAAATATTAAGTCCTCTCTCAAAAAAAAAGTGCGAAATGTGTGCCTGAGTGTGTGCTAAAAGCCATAAAATGTTGTGCTAGAGAAGGTAATGGATCTGGTGCAACTGGACACCCCAAACAGAAAAGGAAATGAGTCAAAGATGTGTACCCCAAAGCCCTGATCAGACAATGTGCTCCTATCTCTGCTCATGTTCACTCTATTTTCTGCTTCTACTACAATCATATCCAGACTAAATTTCTAAATGATGAGGAAAAGTATTTTCTCTTTCAAGCAAACTATTTCTCCATAGAAACTGATGTGAACAAGATCACAAAAAAACCCTTCCATTTGGAAATAAAGATGTTCCAGCAGATTTAGTGCTGACAGTAAAGAGAAACTTTGGGATTGAAACTGAAATTGAAAACTGCTGTCTTGCACTCTTGATCTTTTAGTTCCCGTAGGAAGCTCAGTGGCACTGGTAAATGCATCTCCTGAGACTCTATAAATTATTGTAGAGTCAGCCCAGTCCAAAAGAGTTATGAACAAGATGCCTCAGTGACCTTTTAAATGACTGTATATTTGGCTGTTGGCAGTCAAACAATGTTAGAGGGGCTAAGTGGATAGCAGTCAGTTTAAACTTTAATTAGGAAACAACCAGTAACAACAATATATCATATACTTTTACACTTTGATGGAGAAATATAAATATGCTTTAAAAGCTAACTCACTTAACTGGACTCAAGCAGAAGCTTAATTTTCAAAGTTTTAACAGGAGGAACTAAAACCTCCAGTCACAGAAGTGCAGGATCACAATCACCTGAGCCAACCTTTCACCTGACAGCAATTTAATCATCAGCAGCTATCTTGGACAAGACACTAAACCTGGTTATTCCTAAGGCAGAAAACTCCACCCAGGGCCAGCGTTCTGCAGTCCAGGGCACTTGGAGACTTCAAATGAACAACAACCACCGACAGAGGAAAAAAACAAAACTCTGGGCAATTTCTAGAAGAATGTGAGGGAAATCTTGGTTTCCTGCTGAGCTGTAGCTGTTTAGTTGTGAAGTGGCCCCGTGCTCTGGTGTCAGTGTACGTGCTGGGGCTCACAGTGCCCGCGGCTGGAGCCGCTCCCGCTGCACACGGAAATGGTGCTGGAGACCCCCGGGCTGTGGGAACAGCTCTGCTTCCTCCAGCCACATGGCTGGGAAAATTCAACAGCAAAAGGGAAAAAAATGGAGAGAAAAAAAAAATAAATCTCTTTTCTCCTCAAGAGAGACAGGAAATTGGATTTAAATTAATGCCTGGTTAAAACTTTCTCACTGTTACTTAAATGAAGGAAATACATGCAATGCATAGTATGAGGTTTTAAGGGAAAAAAAGGGAAAAATGTCAGATTGTTAAAGTCAATAAATTTCTGCATGTGTCCATTTACAAAAGTCACTTTTTGGAAAGCTCTTTCCTCCTACCCTGTACCCAGTAAGGCCTCAGGCTCACATGTGTGTCAGTAAGATGGATAAACGTAGGGAGAGGAGCTTTTTCTCATCACAGGAATGTGTGGCAAGCTGGTTATAAAAATCAGGTGTGAATGATCATGTTTGCTTTGCTACACAATCCACTGAGGGAGAAAAACTCAAAGCTGGTTTTCATCTCTTGGATGAAATGTTCTCACTCTTTCCCAGAGATGACCAAGTGATGTGGGAAGGGGAGGAGAAAGATGTACACTGGCATTGCCACAGAGAAATTACAACATGCAAAAGTCATCTTCCTTAAAAAATTACAATTGTATAAACTAAAAACTTCACTTTAATTATTACGAAGTATCCATAGAATGCTTTATTTTTCATCTACACATTAGGGAGGGAAAAGGGCCACTTAAAGTGCACCTACAAGTTTGGTTGGTTCTCAAACAAAACCAAACTCAGAATACCCTATTTTTCTAAATCATCTTGTAGGGTCCAGCTTTTATTATTAAGACAACAAGCAGAAAACAAACCCATCATCCAAGAATTTTAATGTATCCAGAGAAGCTGAATTAAATACAACGGAAGGAAACAATTAAAAGGGACTGGTTTTTGTTTCCAATTGCTCTAAGCATTATGAATTATTATTACCTCTCAGACTAAAAGAAGTATAATATTGGGCAGACAGTAAAAACACAACTAGAAATGGGACAGATTGTCATTTAAACTGAAAATTTAATTTTTCATGTAGGGCTTTGAGCACATAACTGGCACATTTAAATACAGCAAATTTTATTTCCTAAATGCTTTTAACTACTTGTGGTTTTTTTGAAAAAGCTTGGTCAGTATAATGAAATCAATCTTGCATTAAGCTCTTATTTCTCAAAGAACTGATGGTAAACAGAACATCAGCCTAAAATCTCTGACATAATTTCTTCTTTGTTACTGCTTTATTAAGTAATTGCCTCTATTAAGAGAATTCTGCTGGAATCTAATCTAGAATTATTCTTCAAGACATTTCAGACCACAAAGTATTAAAGAAACTGAAGGACATATTTCCAGATAAATTGTCAAATGAAGAAGAAGCTTTTCTGGAGAGAAATTAACTAGAAGTGGATTTATCATCCCTTGTCTATCAATGATTAATAGGTGGGATGGGAGTGAAGCCACCTTTAGTACTTGGGGTGGTTGGTTTTTAAAAAGGTAATTGTAGCAGAAGTTAAGCAACAGACCACTGTCATAAAAAGATCTGTGGAAGACACATTCCAACCAGGAATAAACAACAAAGTTAAAAATTTTAAGACTTTTTGGAGACAGAACATAGAAAGATAAAGTGAAAAAGAGATGGCAATAGAACAACCTGGTAGATGCACAACTAAGAAGTATTTCAAGCATGACTCCAGCCCCTATTGAACTGGAAACTCCAGAGTAGGAGCAGCCACCACAAAATGAGGATTCCTTTGAGCTCATATAGAAAAAAAGGACTAAAACCAGTATTCCCCATGAAACTTTTTACACTGCTTAACAGGCTCTGCATAACATCAGTCTAAGACCTCTGCAAACCTATGGCTTTTCTAAAATTCACCATTTCAAAGTGGTTTTAACCAGCATACTGCTAATTTTAAAATTTTCTCCTATTGCTTTTTGCAATAATTCTAAATTAATAGAGGGTCTTCTAAAGTCAGTGAAAATACTTTTAAAAAAAAAACAAACCAAGAATCAGATGTTAACTATTATAACCCAGTAACTCCTTACTTTTTTTTTTGTCCCCCCCCAAAAACTTCCACAGCTAAAAAAACCCACAAACATCAAGAAATCCAACTACAGAAAACATGGTTTCTAACTTGCAGTTACAAATTAAGAACAAAGTAATTTTAACCACTCTTCTAGACATATCCCCATCTTCAATCTCACTGAACTGTGGACACCAGAGCTCCAGCTGAGGACCATCCTGCCCAGCAGCTATTTCTCCACCCCTTGCTCTGCACAAGGAGGAGATTCCCATATCCAAACTTGGTTTGGCTCTCAAAAGAGTCAGGACATGAAGAAAATAAAAACATGTGTCTATGTCTCTGTTGTATTAGTTAATTAAATAAGTGGGTTGAGAAAGCAAAACCATTAATATGATTATGTGCTATAATATATTAAAGCCTTAAAACAAGATTTGAAGTTTAAGTGTACAGACTTTGGCAGGCTTCTTCCCATGGCAGAAAATTACTATTAAAATGCTTTTAAAAGCTTTTAAAGATACTTCCACAAAAGAAAAGAGTATCCATTATAGAAGATTACAAAGGTAAACTACAACAGAACTGCTGTCCATGCTTCATTGAATCAGGATTCACTGACTTTCAAATCATGGAATAAAACCATGGCTGTAGGTGAGAACATACAAGATGTAAAAGTATTTCTGGAATAGACTTTGCAGCAGTCCCAGCTACTGCCTCTTCAATCCCAGCTTCTGGAAAAGCAGTAAATGGTAAATATAGACCATCAAAACCCTTAAACACTGACTGCTAATGTTTTTTTTCTACAAAACACATGTTATTTTTCAGTTTGGGCACAAAGAAGACCTATAAAAGAAGCAGTCATTCTCACAAAATCCAGTAATAGCTTCAGACATGAATGTACTTAAAGGTACAGACAGCTTCATAATTTATTCTAAATTTTGTCATAATTAAGTTGAACAAGTTGACATTTCTCTTGTATCAGAATCCAATCCAAACACAAAAAGGAAGCATGTCCTTCCATAACTCAACAACTTTTGGCTAAAGCATCAGGTTAAACCAAAGAGAGAAGTGTTTTGGCATCCTGACTGCTCTGATGAATCAACCAGACAGCACAGAATGCACACCCTGGAGTCAGTATTTGAACACAGGCTTACATAAGCACAGTCATGTCCTTTTCTTGTGCATTTTTAAAATCAATATACTACTTTGAATGGAATATGACCTAGCTTAGTGTTGATAAGTTTTTTTAAAAAGTAACCTGAACCATTTTTTACTTCTACTTTTGTTGTTCTACACTTATTGCTCAAGCAGAAATGAAAGCGTTGCTTGATTTCAAGGTGCATTGAGCACAGGATTCAATTTTTTCTAAGACTTGTAGCTTTGATATGTACAGGAGGTAAAACTTAGGTCTTTGAAGGAAAAATATTTCCAGAAAGCAAGATTGCATGAAATAGAGGGTAGGTACTACAGGGCTACACTATGTGTATCTGTACCCAGGAAGTGTGTAAAGCTTAAAGAAAGTTTAACAAATAAATTAGTCTATTCTTGTTGCTATTTTGTGACAATTGCTTTTTTGGTGTCAGACTTCTGGAAATGAATTATCTCTCAGAATGCTGACAAAAATGGAAAATGAACTGAAATACTGGTGGAGATAAGAATGGGTAAGGATGTGTGTATCCTGTTTGTTGCTCCTCTTTTAACATGAAACATGCATGCTCACATCCTTTTTGAGACGTTTATTAGCTGTGCACACAAAATGAAAGTAGCTGTGTTCCAGTCAGGGTAAATGCTCCATAACAGCTGGATGGGATTACTTTATGCTTTGAAGATATCTGGAATTTATGACAGTTTTATGACACTGCACATATTTCAGAGGAGTCAGGAGGATTCTCTCCTCTGAAAAATGCAGCACTTGGCTCTGCACTCTGCAGCAGTGTCAGATCCTGAGCAAAGCTAACACACAATGAAATTTCAAGTATTTTGTGCCTGTTGATCTGAAAACTAAAGGTGATTTGCTTCTCTTTTATCTAAATGCTTATCTTGAGAGCAGCTCTCCTCTCTCATGGCTTAGAGATCTCTGCAGCCCAGAATACAATGCAGCTCAGTAACTCAGTGTGTGCAATTGTGTCAAGACTGAACAGGCTCTGGGTGGAAGTTAATACAGAACCTGCCTCTGCTAGTCCTGCACTGACCTTCTGCAGATCACCATTCTCCAAACCTGAGCTCCAAGGAGAAATCCTGCCTGCAAACAACACTCAGGCAGCACATTAAAAGCTACAATATAGTATGAGATGAAGTCATTCAGGTTTTTATACTGGTAATTTCTCTTATTTTCACTGGCTGTATCAACCTGATTTTTTTACTGAGGTCTTGAAAAAACATTCTGAACACAGTTAAATATTAACAACTACATTTAAAGGTGACTATTCATTTATTCCCCTCCAAGTTTGCTTGAATAAATCAAGAAAAGTGTACAATGAAGTAATTTACAGGGCTTTTTAACAGGGTTTATTCCACTATAATGGACTGAAATTAAGAGCTTCACCACACTATCATATTTGAATTATTTAGCATTCACAAAGTTTCATGCTTCTAAAGCAGAAATAAGTACTTAAGACTTTTAATCAAAAGCTTGAAAGCAATTTTCTAGAAGGGATAGGAAAGCAGGAGTTATTTCTCTTCTATTTCACTTGAACAGACAAAAAACCCATACCAGTTGTAGCAGACAAGTGCTGTATTCTCCATAAGTATCTTGTGAGTAAAGAAAACCTTCTCTCTTTGAAACAGGACAGATTTTGATGTGGGTTTTTTTTGGGTTTTTTTCTTCTTTAGTATTTTATCCTGCTGTCATTGATAAGGATAAACCAACTCCACCACACCTGGTATTTAACAGGCGAGACCACTGGCAGCTCACCTAGAACTCTATACACCTTCAAAAAGTTTTAGAAATTAAGATTTGTATTTAGTTACTTGTGTGATTACTATTTGTTACTATTTATTAGCTATTTTCCACTATCCTGTGCTAAGTATAATAGCAGAGATGAAAGGCAAAACAATGCCAGGAGCAAAGATGTTGCTTTTAGAAATGGAGCTTTAACTCAACGTGCATGGTTCCATCTTCCCTGTGAAACACCAAGAGCTGAAATAATTTTCTATAAATACCTTTCATGCATTTATGCATAAAAACCTACAGCTGTGAGACATCATCTCCAGGTGAGAGAGAGAAAAGACAAAAAAAGTGATCACTGTTGGCAATGGATGAAGAAGGAAACACACCCCGAAAAATACTAAGTATGGGTGGTTTACCTAAGGATTGGTAGTTAAATATGAATAGGACAAAATTAAGAAAAGAGTTATTCTAAAACAAAAGGCTTCTAATCCTTTCTTTTCTTTTGCTTGTTTCCAAATTATGGTTACAATCTTCCAGGTCATTTTAGAACTTGTTACAGACTCAATTTGCAAGTATCTATCCTTTAGCCTGCCATATTTGCAGCTAATATTGGCCAAATTGGTAATATTGGATAGAAATTGGTGACTGGATAGAAAGTGACCTACTGCTCTTCCTGGAGGAAAAGGTTGGGATATGTAGGATTCATGCTGTGTGAGGCTCCTGCAGCAGCTCAGAGACAGAGGAGGGCTGGGCAGGCAGCATGTACCTGCAGCTCAGAAAGCTTGAGCTGGCTCTCAGCCAGGTGCTAAAGCAAACAAAACAACAGTGGTACAGAGGAAAAGTAGAAGTTCTGTTGATAGGAAGTGCAGGGGAGAAAAGGGAACTGTGGCAGTGTGAGACACCAGGAAGAGCTGGAGGTAAAGAGGGTATCCTGTCCATGCTTGGATGACAGGGAAGAAGAAGAGCTGAGTACCTTCAGCAAGACTGAATGAGGAAGGGAGATGTTCATTACCCTGATGCTTGTTTCCTGTTTGTCAGTTTTGGACACACACAGTTTTAAAATAAAATTAAAATGAAGCAGAGATTCATTGAAAATAAAAAAAGATCTTTATCTGTTATTGATAACATTGAGATGCCAGAAATCTGTACAAGCACTGTTCACAATGAATACAGTGCTGGGTATGTTTAAAACATTAGAACACCATCAACACGGTGTTCAACCAGAACTGAATTTCAGGGGATGCTGAAAATAATCAAATTCTGTACAACAAAGAAATGAAAAATGAGTGTGCCTAAAGCAAAAGCCATTCTTCTCCCAGAACAACTTAATATAACCTCCTGATACCATCTTACAGTTTCAATGAAGGCATTGCAGTGGCTCTGCAGATGCTCTGTGTTTTCCCAGTACCGTGCTGCAGGTTCAGAAGCAAGTACAGAAAGTCTCAAATCCTATCCTTTAACCAGTGCTTATAAAGCTCAAGGAATTAGAAGCAGCAATCTGTGGAATCAGAAGCATATTCTTCAACGTGCACACAACTACAGAGTGAAAAGTTTGGAATAATTTCTATCACTTTTCCTAACCAGATTAACGAAGCTGTCAAATTCATCTTTCATTTCAAGACAATATGGGAAAATATTTTTGCACTTAGTTCGAGGATTTATAAAGAAATATAACATCCTGCCTTTTTTAAAACGTGGGGAAGGAGAAAGGCTCTTTCCACAAAGCTGCTTATCCTCAGAAATAGCACAGTTGAGTACCAGACGTGCCACAGGAAGAGGGGGAGGGCTTATATCACAGCCTGGCCATTGTGCTGAAGGAGGACTTTTCCTATGGATGGGCGACCATCCTGTTATGCGGCTCTCAACTTCCTCCTGCATTGTGAGGCTCAAGTCATGGAAAGAGTAAAGTTCTTAAACTGAGGATTGTGTTGGGAACTCCAAACACTTTCAATACAACTTAACCAAACAAATACATCATGGTCAGACTATTAACATCCTGGTTTAGTTTGCTGAAGCCACTATTCTTTTGAAAAAATAACGTAATCAGGAGAACTCTGGACAGTTAGTTATCTTGTTAGCTCTTTTGGCTTCTGATAACATTTGGACTAAGTGAAAAAAAAAGTCTCCAACCACAGTGGAAAGCCAAGTTCAAAATGCAAGACAATGCCACCTTCACAAAACAAACTGTCCCTAAGAGGCTAAATAGGAGTGCATTCAAAGATCCAAAGAAAACCCTACGATAATTACCTATTAAAAAAAAAAAATCTCTGAAATCTGAGAAACAGTACTCTAGCTGCATTTGGGAAACATTAATTTAAACCTTAAGTTGATAAAGTTTCAGCTCCAGTTTCAAAAGTACAACCTGTTAAAGGCTGATTTCAAGTGCCTCTTTGGGAGGGCAGCTGCTCCCTTAAGAAAAAGCTGCGGAGCAAAGTGACAGAGGAGCTGCTGGTGCTGGAGCAGCACTGGGAGCACACGTTCCAAGGGGAGGGTACAGGACATGCCAGGGCACCCAGTCTTTGCAGTCAGGTGTGGAGCAGCCTGGCCTGTGCCACAGGCAGGCTCCACTGCCTGGCAGCCACTGAACATGGCATTAGCAGCTCTGCAGGTACCTGGTAGCCCTCTGTTTTCTTCTGGCACCACTTCAGCAGGGCATTCCTCTTGGAGCCTCCATATTCTCTTGCCAGGGCAGACAAGGGATCTTTCCTCTCTTCCCTAGAAACAAGGCCAGAAAAGCTTATAACACAACAGAAATAGGTATTTATAAAGGCTTAAATAGAAGGACAAATTCTTGGCACGCTGAAAGTAGCAGGATACAGCACTTCTGACTGAAAAACAGAGCACACAGGAATACCAGCAAAAGACTTTTTAGTTAGTTTGGAGTAATTCTTTCATTAGAAAATCATCCTTTTCCCTTTAAGCTTTTTTTTACTAGGTCTTTCCACCTCAATGATACTTCTTTCTAAGAGTTTGAAAAATTAAACTCACAACATAGTAAGTTCCAGGCTGAACCATTAAGCTAACTCAAGTGACTTTAGTTCATATTTAGAAAGAAAATAAACTGATGCTATCTCTTTTGCACCTCATGGCTGATTACAAATGTCACCTTGAAACAACAAGTTTGCATATGAGCAGCATGGTTTTATTAAAAGAACATTTGCCTGAGACCTGGAGTTCTCAAAAAAGAAGGGGGAGATCTATGTAGGCTGATCTGCCATTTGATGTATTAGCACAATAAAAGCAGTCAATTAATTTCAATTCCAGTTTGTCAAGCTATCTTAAGTAATTTTTTCCTTAAGAAAAGATTGGGAAAGAAAAGAACAACCTAACTAAGTTGGCCGTTTTTTTCATGAGCCTTACATTACAAGCATCTCTTTACCAGGCTTCATAAATGAATTGTTAGCTTAAAAAAATATATATTACAGAGGCTAATACTTCTTTAGTGGCCTGGTTACATAATTCAGTATTTCTATAGATACTATAATAAACAGTCTTTGACAAAAAGAGCAAATACTACACCATTATGGATATTAGTTACCACACATGAAGCGTGCCAGGAGTTGTTCTTGTTTCTAATAATCTCCATTTGGAAAATTAAATTAAGATAGCTATCAGTGAACTGCAAAGACTTCTCCATCTGCCATTTTTAAAGAGTCTATCAGATGTAAGCAAAGTTTTCACAACATTCACAGAGATGATACCCTAAATTACTCTTCCTGAATATTTCCCAAAGGACATAGGGATTGTACACATTCACACTCAAATCTTCAACTCTTTGTTCTTTACAGCCCATATGGTGACTGGAAAGAGGGGCAGAATGTGGAAATAAATAATATCATCAGTGGATTCTCTGCTGCAGATTTACAGGTAGCAATTCTCCAGCTCCTGCCAGGGGAAAAGAAAAGATGCATGGAATGTGGATTTCTTCCTGTGTGTGCACCATAAACAGAACACCAGAGACTGCTCCATGTATCAGCATCTCCTGGCCAATGCATAAAATGCATGGCCCAACAGAAAAGGAAATGTTTTAAGGCAGTAATCTTAAGTACATGTATTGCAATTTGCTTGGCCAACATATGGATGGGCAGAATCTTGAAGTTACTTAGAGATAACAGTTGAAATATCCACGAAAATTTATGCCCAGCAGGACAGTAAACACAAAACAGTAACTGCTATCTTTGATGCTGAGCATTCCAAACAAACTGTTCATCTTGATTTAACACAACAAGGAAGTCAATAATTGTGTATTTAAAATATGAAATAAATTATCTGAATAGGTCACTGTACCTAAAATTCATAGGCACCACACAGCTAGAATGATGCTTCAAGAAATTCTGTACTTCAGTTTTTAAATCAGTACAAATATCAACAACTTACACTGGTGTGTTTTTTCCTTTGGTGATTGAAACAAGTAACAATGGGATTGCATATTCAATCTATAATGAGGGTTATGCAACACTATGAGAACTGAAGAACAGAGATCTGGGGCAACAATAGAACTCAAATAAAAATATCCCTCTGTCTTTACACTAAACATACTGTTTAGCCATGAGGGAGCTGTACAGCCTGTTCTCAAATTCCAGCAAGAGCACATGGTTTATATCAGGTTCTTGCAGTTATGAAAACACTGCAGAAGAAAATAAATTAGCATTAAGTTGTATGGAGACAATGAGAAATGGCTTGACATGCAAATCTTACATGTCATATTAGGTCATACTGTCAACTGTATTCCAAATCAAAGAGCTAATGAAGTTTTAACTAGAACAGGGAACAGTAAACTGCAAGTATTTGTTCCAGTGAACTACACCAATAATATTATCCTACAGTAACTTTCAAGAAAAAGGTAAGGGAAACCAGAGAAACCTGATCATGTAACAAACTGAACTCTACAGCAACACTCAGAGTGGCTCCAAAGGCCACACTCATCACCACACACCCACTGCTGCACAGCCCATTAAGTCTTTTGTAGCACCAAACATTGCAAGCAATGGTTGGGCAGCACAGTAATGATTTCATAACTAACTGTACAGTTTCACCCTGGAATGCCACACTATTTGCTCCAGTCTGCAGACACCAATACATCTCAATGTTACCAGTTCAAAGTTCATACACTGGTGTTTTAGGGTTTTCTTAAAACTTATTTCTGGAAGTACTCAGTTTAACTTTAGGTGCTAAAATACACATTAACTGCTGGTAATAAAGTACCCACAATTAAATTCAATTTCATTTCTGCACAATAAAAGGAGGGCAGCACTGAAGTTTTTCTCAGCTGATTCTAGGGAAATCACTTTCAAAAGCACCCACAGCTGGAAATACCTTACAATTTAATACATATAGCAAGTGTCTGAACATTAAAGGTTTAATACTTCTGTACAAAAGCTTTGTCAGGAAGCTCTGTGAGAAATGGTCTTGACAGAGTTATTTAATCTTTGTCTGCAGTTTTTCAATCTATGAAGCAGAGCTGAGGACATACTTCACTTGGATAACATGAGGATTAAATACTTTGAAGTCCTCTGACTGATAACACAACAGAGAGGAAAAGTTTTAAATTTACCACAGACTTATCTTTTGTCTTACTAATCAAAGGAGGTTGTCTGGCTATTTGTTGCTCAGACCTGTACTATGACTCTGTCTGTGGGATAAAAAAAAAACAGGCCCATGCACTCATGGTTATTAAAAAGACTTGCCAGTGTCTGGGATTAAGACCTGGGCATGTTAATTTTTGTATTCAACTGGGATTACAGAAGTTAAGGTTTATCATGGTCACCCTGGGTCCAAGCCAGTCTGCATGATCTGTTCCATGTGCAGTAAACTCATTTCCTGAATTTGGCTTTGTGGTATTTTGAAGTGGTATTACTATTTACTGACATGATTTAGCTTGCTTTTCTAGTGGAGTATAAAGTTCTGGTATTAACTCATCAGCTTTAAAAAGCTTAACTTTTAGTCTAACTTTTTAAACAAATACTGAGCTGCAGAAAAACCTTTCTGAAGCTCTTATAGATTAATGAAGATCATTACTGTGTAGGGTCTGCAGTCTCAGCACCATTATTATGTACTAAAGATATGCAGACAAACAGCTGTGGAATTAACCCCAATAAAGGATTTTTACCTTATTCTGCTTCTGGTTGTAGGGGTGACTGATGCTGTAGGAGAGGATGAGAGGGACAGCTGTGGTGAGGTGGTACCCATTGCCATGAGAGATGCTGGGGATGCTCCATCAGGTGCACTGATGTCCCGTTTCATTTCTTCACTGCTTCTTCGAGACACTAAGGGGGGGAATTGCCCTTGCATTTATCATGTGCAAACATAAAAACTTTCAAACTTGCTCTCAGACAAGGATTAGTTCAGAAACCAAGCATAGAAATTGATATCTAATAGTAGATGTCAACATTCTTCTAGATACTTTCCACTTTGGAAATATGAAGGATTTAGACTGCACTAGAAACATTTATGATAAAGCCTGTATTTTTAAGTAAAAGTTTGATGGATGTATCTTAATGGAATATCACTACTTCCACTTGAAGGATTTAATGAATGAGAAGGAATTTTAACATCAAAGCATTTATTTTCCTCTAGTCCATATAATTACACTGTGAAGCTTCAAGTAGTTAAGGAAAAAGAAAACCAAATCAGTTTAGAGATGACAGCTGTTTTATTTCCATTTAATTTTAATGAAGAATTGGCATGTATGTGATGCTCTGGACATTAATTAAATATCATCAACAAGAATATCAAACATTGACCTGAGACCAGTCAGCCACATTCCACAGAGATTGCTTCATTTTATCAAAGGAAATTATTTTTCTTTCAAATGAGAGTACGAGCACTGTACTCTGTAAAACCAAATTTGGAATTGTTACATGTTCTCTACATGGAACAGTTTCCAGTAAAAAGTATGAGGTTTGCCATTATTCTCAAGCAGTCACCATTGTTCATGTTTGTGCAAATCAAAGATTTGACTCTCTACATAAATCAGGGACTTCTTTTCTAATGACCTGGGGACAAGTACATTAATTTATAAATACCAGACACAAGAAGTTTGGGTTCTTAAGACAAACAAAAATTAAATAAAACTTGTAAGCGCCCTCAAATACAGGGTTTTTAAAAAAAATACTGAGCTAAAATCAATTCTGCCTAGATTATACAAAGCATCATTTTCACAGTATCACACTATCTATCTGTGCTATAACTCAAAGATTTGGTTTCAGAAGCTCCTGCTTATACTGAGACATCAGTATATACAGTTTGATAGTAAACTAACACTCTGCATAAACTTGCATTTAGCAAGTCTGGTTTTTTTTAAATGCAAAATTAACATTAAATGTCCAGCAACTCCAATCAGCAATACTGAAGAATATTTGTGGGTTATGTCAGTCACAAAGTAGACTGGAAGTACGTGGCTGAAATGAGAGTTGCTAATTTTCCTGATCACCTAAACTCTGTGCTATTACCTGAAATAGATTTGGCACTTTCCATAGCAGGGACTCTTGGCAGAGACGCCGGCCGGCTGGTGGAAGAGGTTCTCAACAAATGTTCTGGACAAAGAAAAAGGAGAGAGGTCATTATTGCTGAAGATTCAAATGTAAGACATTCAGGTCTGAGTCATGAATACTGCCCATCAGTGCCTGAGTTTGGCTGTTTTAGGGAGGGCAGTTGATTTTATCTGGAATATAGGGAAGCCCTAAAATTGCCCAATGCCAATGAAGTGCTCTTAGAATACACCATGAGCACCTTCATCCTTTTGCCCTAAACCCTCTTGCTAATCCACTTGCCCTGGTCATTAAAAATATCCTTACACCAAAAGGCTGAGAAAGGAACCCCCATTCAGCACATGGCCAAAAATATTCAATATGTCCCTCACAATATTCAGATTGCTTTGTCCCTCAGGTGATTTGTTTTTTCTTCCTCCCTGGTTTGTTGGATTGACATTTTTTGGGCTTTGGGTTTTTTTTTTTCATTCTTATTACTAAATAAAACAACACATTTTTTCCTTTCTTCCTCCATTCAGTAGAGTCTAAAAGGTGCCTATTTTATTGCAAGATTAATTCTGCCTAATGCAAATGAGTGAAAAAAAACCAAATACAACAAAATTAATTTTCTTTAGCAACAAATCAAAGCCATTTCCTATTATGAAATATTCCTTCAAGTAAAAACTGCAAACAAAAGGTTTACATACTCCTACATAGAAACACTTAGAAGACAGTAATTTGAATATAAAACCTCACAGAAACAAGGATTAAGAAAAGTGAAACCCCATTTATTAGTTGAAAGTGGGACATAAGAAATATACATTGCTGGAGAGATATATTAAAAACATATCTGTATGGGTGTAAACAGGAATTCTGTCTGGAACACAGTCCTGCTCCTGCATTCACTAATTCAAAAAAACCCACAAAAGCTATGTAAAACATACCACTCATTTTGTGTTTAAGCTTATGTCTATCCCTGAACTCTGTAACAATTAAAGAATCCTGTATTATCTTCTTGGAAAGGCATTTCAATATTCCTAAAAATATCAAAGTTTCTAAAATTAAAACTGCAGCTGCATTGTACAAATAGTCTCAATATGGATTCAACAAAAGCAAGAAGGAAATCTGGCACATACAGACTATTATGAAGTGCTACAGAAAAAAAAAAAACCCAACCCTTTAGAAAACATCAGACCTCAGGAATACCAAATTGAGAGGAAATATTCAGCCTGGAGTCATATGGGGATTATCTTGAGAAACATCTACACACAAAAAGCCCCTAAAGCAGGCATAAATCAGAGAGCTACACCCAACACATGATAGCCATTCATTCTCACAGGAAGAGCACATTGTGAACAGTGTTTTGAGAGACAAAACAAAGTTCACAGAACAGGGGAATATTGGGAAATAGATAAATCAACACTCGATTCCATTCAATTTTTCATCTGGCTCCTAAAGGTTCAATACTTAAGTTCATTTTATTATTCACATGGAATAGAATTCCAACCATCATCCTTTTTTTGTTTTAGGGGGTTGAAAACCCCACAACCACACAAATACTGTAACCCCAGAGGTGGGTTTTTCTAATAACAGGGACAGCTGCAAGATTTGTCCCTGAAATTATCTTATCTTGATTTTACAAGTGATTTCAGTTTATGCACACACTAAAACTTATCAGAATAGTACCAAGTTATCAGCATGCAACTGTGGTTCTGCTGGAAATTCCAAAAAGCATCTTTATGTTACACCACCACATGTGATGAAACAAAAATAAAAAGAATTTAAACGTGATTAAGCATCTATGATTCTATTAAGATATTTTGATAATGCTTTGGATACTAAATAATTTTTTTTAAAAGCTATCAATAGCAGTGCTAAAAACAAAGTCTAAATGAACTAGAATCAGTACCTTGAACAGGAATTTCTGCATAGCTTGGTCTTTTGTCTGTCAGTGTAGCAAGGGGTTTTGAAGATGAGATGGGCCCACTTATGGAATGCCTCTGAAATGGAAAAATACTTGTGTCAGACATAACTGGAAGGTAAAAAAACAAATGTGGAATTGCAGAATCAGCTTTAGAAATTCACATGTGACATTATTACTAATTTTAAGGAACTACAAAAATAAAGGAACCTTTGAAATGTTTTCCTTCTTTACTTTAAAAACCTTTACTTTTGCCAATCTGACTGTGTCTTGATCCTGTAACATTTACTTCTTTAAACTGAGACATGTTCCTCAAACCAATGTTAAAAATTAAGGCTGTGAATGCTCTTGCAGTTTTTGCATTAATTCTCACCTTAATTTATATTTTGTTTGAACAAACCTGTTCTGGTTAGACTCGACGCATTTATTTAAACCAACAGATCCCCCTATATAAAGGCAAGGTTTTAGTGCATGATTTGTGTTATTAACATAAGCCTTTAGAGCTTTGTGTCTCTTCCTGGTAAGTTGGGAGAATGATGTTATGGGTACAGTGACCCAAAGTAGTCTTTGCTATGAAAAACACTACTGAAAAAATGGGGTTTATTCAGAATGTCAAGAGCTTTTGCTCCCACATATTTAACTGAGATGCTCTGGGAACAAATGGAGGGACATATTTTATTATTTGCTGAAGATGTAGTAAAACACAATTTTTTTTTTTTTTTTTTGCCTTCTCAGGTCACTTTAATTCTCATTCTCCTCTAAAGAGCTATGAATTTAGCATTTTGTTTTCAAGTTTTGTATAAATATTTAGCAATATATGGCTTTCAGCAAGCACATGATCACAGCTGTGTTAAGACTTGTACACACAATTCAGTAAGCACTGAATAGGACTAAAATAAGCATTCTAGTCTCACACAGTGAAGAGTACAAAGCAATAATTACCCTTATAGTTACTGAAACAGATTCAGTTGCTGAAGACTCATGGAGGATCGCCCACAATTATTTCAAATTAATCATTTCAAAGAGCCCATTGCAAATTATAGTTCATTCTTTATTCACCCTGTCCTTTCTATTAGATTCCAATACTTAATCATAATCAGTCCACTAATGTGTTTATCCTGAAAACTCTCCCAGGCCTCCATCTGGCCCAAGGTTAAATGAGTCTTGTCTTCATAAAATACTAAAGGTCAGGTGATTCTCATGCCAAATTATGTAGGCAAGACAGACAAATCCAGAATTGTGATTAAAACAAGTTAACAGTATACAGCATCCCACAGCACAGGCAGGATTACAGGGCCACTTATTCATAAGCTATAGTCAAAATAAAGAGTTATGCTTTTGTGCTAGAAATCAAATGGAGAGAACAACTGCCAATGTACAGCTTGAAGAATTTCATCACTTCATATATGTAGTGCTGCCCATACATGACAAAGCTTATACCTTTAAATGTGCAGGTGAAAGTGACTGTGAGCCATGCACTGAAATGCCTACAACAACTTCCCTCAAGAGCTGGTATTTCAGACTTACATCACCTACTTCAAAAACCCCCAAATATTTCCTAGCTAAAGGACAAGAACCAAAGTGAGTTGTTTCACTCATCTCCCCACACCAGGAAACAGCTAAAATGAGATAAGGAGGCTAAAATAAAATAAAATTATTTAATTTTGGTCAGCTTTGGGACTGGAACTACAGAGACAGGGGAGCACAGAGCTTCAGCCAAGAAACACAGGTATGTACAGAGCTGGATAACCACATATCTTTATCCCTTAAAAACAAACATCCTTTATGGATATTGTCAGAAAGTGGCTGCATCGCTCAGCTGATAACTTGCTGCATATTGGCTCTGTCTCTTTGCAATAAAACAAACTGGTTGTGTCTTGCTCCTGTTGCTTTGCTCCCTTGCAAGGCTCTCTTGCACTGCTGAGTTCCTTATTCCATGTCTCACAGCTGCCAGCAGGAACACAGTGACTGATGCACTGGAAACCAGAGGAACAACTCACCTTTATCTGTTTTCACCTGCCTTCATCTATGTAGCCCTGCACAGGTATCTGGGAGATGCTTTAAATTTGAAACAGAACTATGGCAGGATGAACTAATCACTTCAACTCCAAATATTTGGCTTCTGACTCATCATCCTTGTGTCTGTTTCCAGCTATGGAAGGAAACATGACCATCACCACTATCCAGGTACCTCTTCCCAATCACTGTGCACTCCATGCCAGTGCACCTACACGTGGCAATTGCAGAACAAACAGAGTTTTTCACATATTGACTAATTAAGGTATAGGAAGTCTTTGACACTGAATTGCTTTGACCCTGGAAGTTTATATGCTCAAAGCAAACGAGGACATTCAATGGTAACCTGTAAATGTGAAACCACGTCTGTTTCAGAAAGTCCTCCAGCTACAAAGCAGAAAAAGAAAGTACCCAGGGAAAGCAGCAGATACACTGCCCTGTCCTTATATTCCTCCCAAGGCATCTGCTTTGGTCACTCCCAGTGGGATAGCAGACCAGCTAAGCTTTGGGCTATCCCAGCAGGGCTGCATTCACATTCTGAAGAGCATTCTCTTCATACCTCTCTTCCTAAATTGTTCTGCAGTACTGCTAAGAGACACAGTAAAACACAGCTATGTTCCATTGCAGGCTTGGACCTGAAGCCAGAAGGGGTTTATGTTTGTTTTGAGTTGCAAAATATATCCAAGACTCTATCTCATTATACATACACACACAGCTATAAAGAAAAACAAAAAAGCAAACAAGAACTCTTCAAGACTGAGGAAATTCCTTACACAGTCCAAAGACAAAGCACATGGTTGATGCATCTGTACTTGGACAATGTTTTCTGCAACCAATCCAGCTTATGGAAGTATCAACACTGTGCCAGTTTCTCAGTAGGTGCCCATGTAAATATTTCCTCTGTGACTGCATTTAAAATCAACCAAGATTAATGATAATAAGCACTGCAACACCCAAGACATCCAACTTTTCTCAAAGGCCTTAAACCATAGATGACTTCTATAAGGTGGGTCAGCTCACATTGTGATTACTCATTAAAACTGTGCTTTTCAATTGCAAGAGAGCACAAACAATAAAAATTGTTTTAAAAAGTTACATAGAACACAACAGTAGAAAATGAGGCAGCAATATGAAAATAAGGAAAACTCAACCCCCTTCTCTCTTGAGCAGAAAATATTCACATAACTGAGGTCATGAAACCCAATTGCCTTCTGGATAATTACAAGCACTTTGAAGAAAACCACCTATCTTCAGAAAGACAATAGAAGCTGTTTTCATTTACACACCCTCCCCTTTGTTTTTCAGACAATGTTTCCCACAAATGAGTATCCAGCTGTTAATGACTTGGGTCTATAACAGAAGTTGAATTCAAAATTCAAGTAATTCTTGCAGATCAAGAACATCAAACAAGAGCCGCAAACCTGAGCAGCTTTGCAGTATTCTAAGAGATTACTTTGGTTCATGGTTAATTTACAGGTAAATAAAGTGAGATAAGCCTTAGGCTTCACCAAGAAGTCTTCTTGTCTGCCAAAGGTCTGGTTCAGCCCTTTGGAACATGAGATTAAGTCTGCCTCCTCCTACAAGAGTGCAGAAATAAACAGAAATATAAAGACAGATCAATAGGAACAAAGCATCTGTCAGCGAACTCGTCACATTTAACTAATTTAGAAAACTGCTGTCAAGAGTGACTGAACCACAAGAAGTAGCAGAAGCTCTTGCAAAAAACCATTAAATTCTTTCTCTTTGCTTTAAGGCTATATATTTGTTTCATGATCACCCTTAAATGAATAAAAGCTGCACTAGTCTGAGAACAGGAGAATAGTCAGTCTGTTCCAGGTACTGTTCCTTGAGGACAAAGAGATAATATGGCTGTAGAGTCCTCAGTTCAGGCAGGGAGGAGGTATTACCAAATCATTACACAGTGGCCTACAGTGAAAATCCAGTTTTGGAACTTTTGGATAGCAGTATCTTGAAGATATGAAGCAACAGGAGAATTTATGGATATTAAAGGAGTAAAGCAATGTACATTCTTTGATTTTTCTTTATGAATCTGGTCCCATCTGCTTTGTCTTTAAAATTGTTGGCTTCTGCCAAAATGTCACTTCATACAGCAAGTGAGATAATAAAACCAGCAAAGATCTACAAAGCTGAACATCAGAGTCCTGACAATGCCATCTCAGTGCACCAAGGCTGCTGCAGCAGCTGGTAAAGGGACAAAGCTTCAGAGAGGACAGCACAAAACACACAGCACCATCACCCACTGGTCAAACTCTGTCAGTGCAAAATGAACAAAGATCAGAAATTTGCAATTATTTCAACCCTCTCTCTCAGGCCTGCATTGAACAAAACATTGCACTGATGACTGCTGACAGATTCTGCACAGATCTTAGTCCACTGCCAAAGGGGATTACTGCTGTTTCCCTGCCAGGCACAGGACTAAGAACTGACAAACAGCAACTCTAAAACCAAGGAATGCAAATAAAGTCTTCCTCTCATGCTTTTTAATAGCACAGGAATAGCAATGGTTGTGAATATTTAACAAGACTTCCAAATTTCCAACGTGGTTCTCAGTGAAAGACTTGTTAGACTGAACAGTTTAGTAATTACTTAATTAAGGCAACATTTTATCATTATTTCCCCAGCAAGTCAGCTGATATTTGTATGTTACCACCTGTAGTTCCACACAATCTTCTTCACAGAGAAGGATTAAGTGCAGTCATAAACACCCACCTGCATTGGGGATACAGCAGCAGCTGGGGGAGTTTTCATGGGACTTGGGCTCAGGGGAGTGCGAGGAATTGTGGCAGCAGCAGGGCTTGGAACTAGGAGGAACATGGAAAAGAAGCCATGGTGAGCATGACACTGTTCTGCAGTGCAACAGGAGACTGCTAAAGCCAACCCTCACCTTGTACTTCACATTACTAGTTCTACCAGATCACACTCTCAGAATTTCAATTAGCAATTGACTGAAAAGTCATTTCAAAGTATGCCTACACATTTACTCCCCTGCAATTACCTTCATTTGCTGTCTTTCTATCATCCATGGTAAAAGCCTGAGTTTGCTGGGGGTGGACAAGGCTAAGGTGCAGGATACTATTACCTTGGCAGATGTAAATCATGGCATTACTAGTTCTCTGATCTTCAGACAATTAAAGAGATAACAGCAGGCTCCTGGCTCTGCCAGTAATACAAGAAAGATTAACTATATCACCTGCTTCTCCTTTCTAGTTTTTAATCAAAGTCCAGGAGCATTAGATTATTATATACCTTAAATTTTGGGATTAAACAAGTAACATTTTTAGAAATGTATGAAAAGAGAAAAATTCTAAATTGGTGAATCAGTGATCTGATGATTTAACAACATGATTAGCTGGACATGAATGCTGAGGTAGAAGGCAGATATTAGCTTGAAATTAAACATTCGAAAGAAGGGAGAGAGAATTTATCACTTAACTAAACTAACTCTGGCAAGAAAGCAGCTTTCTCCAGTAACACACTAAAAAAACTTCTAAATTAACATAAGAAAACTAAAAAACTGTAAATACCTATGAACAAAACATGGAAATAGAAGCATTTACAGACTGGTCAAATAACAAATATGGTTCTGTATCTTAAATGTTTTTGTTCTAAGCAGTGAAAAGCAGCTTTGCTGGGCACAGCACTCTACTGTCTCTGCTAACTTAGTTTGCTTCAGACCAAACCTTTTTACATGAGACTTAGGGTAACTTTGCTGGACATGAAAGTCAAAACCCAAAGACCTGGCAAGGGAAATATTTTAATCCATTCTCATAAGGTCTCATATGCAGTTAAAGGTGAAACTTAGGTGTTTCTCATTTCAGAATAATTACTGGACCCCTTATTCTGGTCATCTATAAAGAACACCACTTCTTCCCACAATCAGAATCAAATTCAAGTCCATTGTCTCAAAAGTGAGACTCCTTTAATTTTAGAAAATATCTCCTATATCTTTCAATAGGTGATACTGGCTGGATCTTACTTTTAATTGTCATCAGAGCTGTAAGATACAAGTTATTAAAAGAAATAAACTCAGCTCTAGCTATTACCTGGCTTTTAAAATGCTTAATTTGGTACATTAAGTTCACATTTTAATAATCAGGCTGAAATCAGCTGTGCTCCCAGCTATAATTATGTGTGTCATATGTGTTTATGTATTTCTAATATACAGGAGCACTGAATCAAAGCATCCAGCATATGAGTCACTGGCAATGCGACAGCAAAGAGAAAAATAAAGACAAGACAAAAAAAGGGATGCTTGCATTTAACTGCAGTGAACAATCTGTTCTGCAATCCAGTTTGGGTTGGTTTGTTTCAGCCATCACTTGGGGGTCATGACAGGATAAAGCAGTTTGAGTTGGCTGAGCCAGCAGAGATGACCAAGGGACACGTGCAGAGGGTTCAGCCTGGTGCAGCTGCTGCTCTGCCTGCTGGACTCACCTTGGGAGGAGGCACTGTCAAAGGACTTGATGAGCGTTTTCACAGTGGGAGTTGGCTCTGAGGAGGTGGAGGATCTGCGACTCAGGCCCATTCCTTGTCTCAGAGCTGCCAAATCTCTCTCTACTGCATTCATGTAATTGTATACTCGACCACGTTCTTCTTCCTGCCTAAAGGCAAAGTGCTGCTCATGTAGGGTATTTAAAAAACATTTTAACATGCCAAGTCTTAAAAAAATCAACACAAATTGAAGCTGAATTAAAATCTATGGTCCAAATGGGTCATTACATTAACCTAGTTTTCTTTCCACTGTAATTCTCAAGGAGGTTATCAACCCAAATTATCACTGTAAATTCTTACTATTTGTCAGCAACAGAGCTCAGTATCTGGTAAAAGTCTTTAAAATCAATATTTGATATAAGGCTTAATTCCTGCTCCTATCTCACACACACAGATGGAAAAAATTGAGACTTAAGGACTTCACCATTCCACATGAAAATAATCATCTCAGAGGGGAGATTTTTTTTTTCCACCTGAATTAATGGAAAACAATTTAATATTAACACGGTAAGAATATATTTCTGGTACACATCTTTCCCTACTAGATGCTGAGATAAATGTAAGTTACCAAATTCCCATCCATGCAGAAAACAATTGTTTTATATATATACACAACACAAGCATCATTACTGTAAGCTACACATATCTGACCCCTAGAGACAATGCAGTCAGGACTCAAATGGTGCTGATCAACATGTTCTTATTTGAGGACTCCCATACTTCTGAAAGACATATATAACTCAGGGTCTAAATATCTAAAGCACCTAATTCAAGCCACAATACATCACAATTTGGATTATTTTTGTTTTTATATAGAAAGCACCTCTAATTATCAGTGGAAAGAAAACAGTATAATTATATGCAGAACTAGATGAAGGTTTCTTCTCAGGTAAAAACCCAGCTGTGTTCTTAACCACACCAAAAGCCCTGGGTGCTAATGAGAAATATTAATGATGGTACAGAAAAGCCAACACTGCTTGTTTTTCACATGGTGGGAAGTGAAATAATTTTTAGCTGTTAAACTGGAAAAATCCTTCACTCCAAACTGGTTTAGTAAAACCCTGGCTGGATTAATTATACATTATTAAGGAACAAATATTACTGTTGTAAGTGTACCTATTTTGACCACTGAAAGCAGCATAAAGCAGCGTGCAGAAATATGGATCCTCACAGTGAGAGGATTTACAAACCTCTGGAGCCTCAATAATTAAGAAACTGGATTTCCAAAACTTTTTCCCCTGCAAAAGAGACCACATATCCCTGTTGTCATTTGCATACTTGCGTGACTTTATCTCCTCCAGCTCCTTAGTGAGCTTCTCATTTTTCTCCTGCGCTTCGTGCAATCTGCGCTTCAGGTCCCCGATCTCCTCCTGGGCCTCTGACTTGATATCATTGGCTATAACCACTGCAGTCTGCAGGTCTGCCTGGAACTGACGCCATTCTGCTGACTCCTCCTGGAAACATCAATTTGGAGGTTAAAAATTAAAGTTATCCATATTATTCATAGTTTTTCTATGCTGTTAAAGGAAATTATTTACAGGAATGACAGAGGTGCTTGTCCAGTGTTAGGCACAACCTAACTCACAATTTAAATTTAAGAGGTTTTGATGAAAATAACTAGATTTTGAAGGTCATTAATTTCTTTTCTGGAGACAAAAAAAAATTCAAAGTGGAGGAGAAAAATACTTAATATTAAGCACCACATCAAAATACACAGGAACATTTTCTCATAAGCCAAACATTCTATCTTTGTCACACTGAGAAATTTTTAGCATTGTTTAGTGTCTGTAGGTTAGTAAATGTATTCCCATGATGCCTGTCTTTCAGAAATAATTATTTTATTGGCATTGTATCTAATGATATTGTCTTTTCACAGCTTCATATGCTGGTTTTAGGACATTCTAAGCTTACCATTTATTGACTTTCTCATTTTTTACCTACCCGGAGTCTCCTGTGAAGATTCTTGATCTCTCTTTCCATGTCATGCTTTTGATCCTGAAGTTTTTTAACTGTATCTGGAAAAAAAAAGTTAAATTCCCTGTAAAATCTTAGTCAGGGATTTATTTACTTAAAAATGAGTAACTGAAAAGACCTGCAAATGTTTTTGAAGACTTACTCAGAGAAGACATTTTTATAACCAAAGACATCTGAAGAAACATAGCATGAGCAGGAATAATTTGCCAGAGGTTGTTAATAGGTACACACTGCTCTGTTTCTGGTAAGGGCAGCAGCATGAGCAAACTGAATTCTTATACAAATCCCAAATCCCTGAATTCTTATACAAATCCCAAATCCCAATACTAAAATGACAAAGCAATAATGAAGAGCAAGTAGGCAAGGTAGGCAATTTAACATGAAAGGATCCTAAAAACATGGATGTCTGGGGGTTTTCCCTCCTCAAACACAAGCTGCAGCTACATGGATCCTTTTGATTCACAGTTTAATTCCTGTCACAAAGCAGCTGACAACACTCACAGCCGTGTCTTCCACAGGGATAAAACTGCACTCACGTCCCTAAGAATCTGACATTCTTGTCTGTCAAGCTACTATTTGAGGTCAAAGCAAATTATATTTACAGCAAAAGGCCAAACAGTCTGTGAGCTCGTGTTATGAGAGAGATGGTCCCCTAAATCTGTCAGCAGCGACACAAAAGAGTTCCCAGCCCGATCAGCAGCAGCTCCTGTGTGGCGTCTGACAGACTGGCTACTGCAATTATTATTCATTTGTGACTTTATTCAATACACAAGGACAATGTAATTGATTCCTCCATTCTTAAAACTTAGCAACTAATGAAGCAGAACACAGTGTAAATTTCTAATCGCTGTGTCACTTCACTGATCCTTGGAGTCTGGGGTGTTTTACTTCTATAGCATCCTAGACTGTAAAAACTGTAAAAATGATGTATAAACTGACTAAATGCATTTTTTTGTTCAGGTTCATTATCCCAACACCTGCTGGAAACAAATATTTTTCCTGTGTATTAGCAATGTTCTTTCCACAGCATGACTGAAGGTGCCTAACACATTTAGGCTGCTCAATACACAAAACCTTCCTCAACAGCCCCAAGTACAGAGACTTTTTAAGTCACAGTTAATTTCTTTACAACAATCATATAAATCTCAGCTGGCCTGAAAACATAATAACCTTTCAAACTTGGGAAAGCTGGAACATTAAAAATAGACAGATATTTCTGTATTTATCTCCTCCTTGTAAGACTACCCATTTTAAGTTGCACTCAGCTGATCTTTAAGCTTTGAAGATAAGCCTACAGGGTGGGCCACTCAAATCTAATGCCACCATGATACTTTAGCAAAGCCCTCCAATTTTTAGCTTGTCTCTTTATACACAATTAGTCTGAGCTAAATTCAGAACCAGGAGGCCAGCTTTAGGCCAAAGTTATAAAACTTGCTCCCCCCTACCTTTTCCTTTAAATGCATTTTGGAACAAATCAAGTCAATGTTCATTTTCACTTTTAAAACAGTTCAAAGTAAAAGTGTTTTTTAAAAACAAAATCTGCAGTATTACTAAAAGCAAGCTATCTAAAAATAACCACAAACCATAAATGCACCCGCAGTTAAAGTTTGTGTAGTGCCATTGTTTTGAGCTTCTGTGAGTTATGAAACGCACCATTAAATTTTAGTGCATTTATGCTTTGAAGTAAAACACAATGGTCTGAATATTCTGCAGGTACCATAAATAATACAGAGCAGTTTACAGCAGTTGCTGGAAACAGTCCTCTCTCTCCTCCCCAATCAACCAAGGAGATTAAAAATACCCCCCCACCAAACTGCAATTGAATTTGAAATGCAGTGAGAAATTAGGACTAACATAAGTGATTTCACCTCTTTCACCAACTACAGCCTGAAAATTCAAGTAGTCAGAATAGGTAGAGACTGCCATGTGGCATCTTTCCTTTCTGCATCCTTGCAAACTCCACATTCTTCTCT
Organism: Parus major; assembly: GCF_001522545.3. Classification (NCBI taxonomy): domain Eukaryota; kingdom Metazoa; phylum Chordata; class Aves; order Passeriformes; family Paridae; genus Parus; species Parus major. The sequence continues at coordinate 11,169,839 of NC_031784.1, read as the reverse complement.
AACACAAACCCTTTCCACCTCCACATGCCTGAATTTTCAGTATGGTAGGGCAGGTATTTCTACCATTACCCAGTCTCCTTTTTTTAAGGATCATAGACAACAAAGACTGAGATAAAAGAAAAAGTAACTACACATTAGGGTAAATGAAGAACAAGGAGACTCTTCTGATGAATGAATAGGATAATCAAAAATGGCAAATCAGCAAGCTCGTGTTTTACTGCAGGATTCAATTACATCTATATTTCACAAAATGATATTGATTTAAGCCACAGTTTGACAAGGTCTTGCCTCTACCTAAGAGGCAGAAAAAAAAAACCATTATGGGACATGCAGACTACAAATGGTAAAGAAAACCTTTACAACTAGGGCTGGGGGTGGGAGGAAGAGTTTTGTAAGGCTACCAGAGAAAACAATGCTCTGTTTCTGCAATTTTTACTAATTATAACTAGCAGTTAGAATTTATCACTATGTAATAAAAATGAGTATCAACATTCAGTTGTTTAATTTCAATAGTTTCTGGGGTAAAAATAAGGGAAAAAATACTAACAACATTCAGACAGGTGCAGTAGTTTCAGAAAAAATGACATGACAATACCTGGGAAGGGACACTGAATCAAGTAATTCTGACACAGGCTATTCCACAATGGACACTCTCACAGTTTTTGTACTGGTTAACACAGGCATGCCTTATACTGGGAGAGCATTTTGATTCTTTAGCTTAAAAATGGCTATCTCAGCACAATCACAAATACACAGGGTAGTGTAAGAACTACAGCTTCCTTCTGTAAGGAGAAGGGACAGGGTACAAATACCAAAGCTCAGGCAACTTGTAGATCAATCTTGCTTTTGAGCTCATTATGTCAGATAACACGTCTATACAACAAGAAAGGTGACTTTTTAAGAGTCCACCATTAGCCAAAAAAAAAAAAAGTACTAAAAATGTAAAAAAAAAAGTACAGAAAATGAACATCCTATTGACTTTTCCAACACTTTGTTAGAAAAGGCCTAAATATGGTAGTGTAAACATTTCACTTCGTAACTGCTGTCAAGATCCTTTTCAATTGAGATATAGCAGAATTAAAACTAACACTGTCAGCTCCATAAAAGAACAATTCATTGAACATTAAATATATCCACCTTCTAGCTCACCTACCCTTGTCCTAAAAATTTACTGACTTACGTAGTTACAGACTAAGAGAATCTATGTGCACCTGTGCCAAGAGAACAAGCAATGATTATTTTTGTGCTTCAGAAGAAACTCTGAGAAGCTAACCTACAAATACACATTTTCTGCACATCAGGAGTCAAACTTTTCTGGAAAAAATATCCCCACAAACTCTTATTAACTGCTTGGGAGAATTATAGGTTTCTGTTTCCCCCCTAGTTACTGTGGATGACTAATGTGACAGCTGGGCTACCTAACTCCTGCAAGTTTTTGGGAGTCAGAAGTGAAAGCCAGAGGGAACGCGCCATCTAGTGCAGTGTCAGCCTTCCCCACTGTCCTTCCTTCCCCCCTGCCTGTTCCAGCTCAGCACAGCAGGGAGGATATAAATGTACAGATTATTTTAATAGTCCTTAAGACTTTTTCATACAATAGAATTGTAGAATATCCTCAGTTGGAAGGGATCCATCAGGATCATTGAGTCCAAATCCTGGCCCTGCACAGGTCACCCCAACAATCCCACCCTGTGCCTGACAGCATTGTCCAAATACTCCTTGAGCTCTGACAGCCTTGGGGCCGTGACCACTGTCCTGGGGATCCTGTTGCAGTGCTCAGCCACCCTCTGGGTGAAGAACCTTTTCCTGGTATCCCACCTAAACCTCCCCTGACATAGCTCCAGCCGTTTCCTCAAGTCCTGTCACCAGTCACAGAGAGCAGGGGTTGAAGACCACCACGAGATCTCCCCTCAGTCTCCTCCAGGCTGAACAAACCAAGTGCCCTCAGCTCCTCATTAGGTTTCCCCTAAGTCCCTTTAAACACTAAAACTCCTCATCCCAGCAGCAAGGAGCTCAGCTGCAGTGACTGCAGCTCTCACCACATCTGGATGGATGTCAGGAACACACTGTGTGCTTTTCATCAATGCAATTTGCATCCTGCTGCACACATCAAAGAGACCCTGTTTCTGCAGGCAGGCATTAACAGCTAAAATGTGACAGCTCAGTACCAGATTACTGTGAAAAACGTTCCACTGTTGGTTCCTTGTGCCTCCTTTTGGTGTTTGAAAAGCCCATATAGTGAGGCATGCCCTAAGTACCAGTGCTTGGAGTGTTTCCCATTCCTACATTACTATTTGTGTTGATTAATCATTAAACTGAATGAACACTCACCACTTCATCTGTGAAGCATCTTTCGCCTAAGTGTAAAGTCTGTCTTCAGTAAAATCTTTGAGTTATAATTTTCCATTTTGTTTAGATATTTTAAATGTTGTATGTACTACCTCTAAGTCCCAGAGTTTTCATGATGTTCTATGCTGTCAGTACTTAGAGACTACCACGAAAAAACTCCTGTAAGAGGTTTAACTATGAACCCACAATCAACAGAGTTTTCAAGTTGTCAGAAATAAACACGCTTTTTAAAGTTTATACAATTCTTCAGGTGCCATCCTTTCTTACTGCCACTAGATGCCACTCTCCTTCCAGCTATAACTAAAACAAGAGCTTGCTTCCCCCAAAGGATCACGTCAGGACACCGGCTGGTCCAGATGAATTTTCCAAACTATTTCAAGACCAATGAATAACAAAGACTGTTGCAATTTTTGTTGAGAATTTCTCCCCTGGCAGAAGTTTGTCTGACTGAATTTTTACCAGTCAAAATTAAATATCTGACAGCTGGTTTGTACCCACAAAGCAGAAGCATCTAAAATTCAGAGCTGCCTTGTAATCAGGTATTGCTAGACAGATTCCTAAATATCTACTTGACTACAGTGCTGTTCCCTGCATGAGTGTATTTCAGTTAATGGAAAAAACAAAACAGAAAATGGAAAACTGTTCAACCTTTTTGAGTCTTTGCTCCAGAATTACTGTCTTTTAGCACAGAAAGGGGAAGAAAATTCAGGAGAAAAACTTAAAACTATTTTGTAAAGAGAAGCAGTGATTGCCTTTCAAGATAAAGAAGGGTTACTTAGGGAAACAACACTCTCAGCCATGTCTGAAGATACTGAGCTTGAATAAAAAATTTAGCTTGCTTAAGACAGTAACTTTTCTTGATAGCAGACCAATTTAAAACCCTTCCTATGAATACTTCCCTGGCTGTTAGAAGGAATCATGCTTTGGTTTTTTTGCTATCTTGTTTCATCTTTGAATAACATGAAAGATGAACTAACAGATATTTGAATTCTCTAAGTAGCACTGTGCAAATACAGCTTGCCAGGGAAGAGCTGCCCACGTTCTTATTTAGATGGAGACTAATTGCAGAATTCCAGCCCGTGGTAGGAATGTCTGAGCAGGTCTCCAGGATCAGAGAGGGAACTAAGGCACAGAGAGCTAGACAGGTACACAGTAAACATGCTTTCTACTACATGTTTTAGTAATTTGAAGAACAACTTGAAAACAGTATAGCAAATTTCGTATTTGTTCTCTATTCAAAGGTTTTTATTCCCACACCAACTACTAAGTGGGTCTGGGAAATCTAAGACAACTTGATTTTTTTCCTTCCCCTAGTGTGTAAGGATTCTGCAAAACCTAGTCTGACTTGAAATCAGACATACAAAAGACAAGTGAAAATATTTTCAATATTAGTGTTCTACTTGAGCTTTTCTTAAATGATCCTTTCTCTCAAGAGAAATGTCTAATACTTACTCTCCAAATCAGATATGATAAGATTGTCATGAAGCTTCACAGCACGGTGCTGCTCTACTTCATCCTCCAACTCAAAGATGGTTTCTTTCATGTCACTCCTCTCAGTCTCTTTTTCATCTAATTCTGTCCGAAGCTTTTCTAGAGTCACATTGAGATCCTCAATTTGCTTCTTGGCTTCTTCTTGGAACACTCGATATTCATCTTCGACCTGCAGAAGAATGTATCTCAGTTGCATATTAAACATACTTTTAGTTTTGTAACTACCACACTTACAATCTATTTCTGCAACCAGAAAAATACAGGAGAAATGTAAGCCTTTGGCTATAAGGGCCAAATTTAAACTTTTTTTATTCCCAGCCTGGATATATGAGCATTCCCAGCTACTTTAAGAGCAGTGCCCTGCATGCAAGTGAAGCAACACCACCATTGCACCAAGGCTGAGGTTTCAAGAGCACCTAATCCAATTTAACATCCAGCTGCCACAGAAAAGGGACAGGGTGGGGGGCAAGCTCTTTACCCTTCCTTTCTCTTGCCAAAAGAGAAAAAGCCCAGTCTCTTGTGCATCACTTTTAGTGCTTGCTGGACCTGTGTGATGAGTGATTTCCTTAAGAATGTGTCACATTTGTGGGTGAGGTGTGTTAGTGAGTCAAAAGAGTTCTCAGAGGAGTCTGTCAAATTATTAAACTGAAAACAAACCAAAAAAAAGGGGAGGGGAGGGGTTGACTTCTCCCTTTCAGGAGCAGGGAAGAGGATTTTTTATCCTGCCTCACAAAACTGTAACATAAGTAACAGGCTGGGATCAGAGGCACAGGAACATTAACCCAAGAGCAAAAATAGGGATCCAGCAAAACAAGAGAAATTAGGTTGTGGCTTAGGGTGGGCAATGCTGGTAGGCAGCAAGTTTAATAGACAAAATACCCTGCTTTTAAGTCATCTGTATCAGTGGTTTTTATTTTAATAGCACTCTCCAACTTTAATTATTAAAATAATTTTAGTATATTTTTCACCCCAAATTAAGGTTGATTCTAACAAGCTTGTGATCATGATTAATTGATTTCTAGCTAATACATAATTCAGACATTAAATTTGGAATAATTTGTCTCTTCAGGAAGATATACCTTTAAATGCATACGTAGAGTTATTAAATAAATTATGTGATTCTTGCTTTTATATTAAATTATGGTAAATACTTTTAGTAGACATAGCTACTGCATAAATTAGAAATATTTGGGTCAAAACAGAACTGGAAATAAACATTTTGATCCAAAACCTAATCAGCACATAAAATCTTGCAGAAGGTGTGCAATTTAATCACTGAATTAGTACAGTATCTTATATACTGTTTAAGTTTGGCCATTGAAATACGTTGTGAAGTTTAAATATTTTTAAAAAGTAACACAACAGTCACCCTGTAGCTCAACGTACCCATGCATTTTTTTCAAATGCTGACATCATTTCCATAACAAAAGTCAAGAGAAAGTAATCAGTCCTAACACTACTGCAATCCAATTAACCTCGTAATTAATCTTTTACTTCTGAAAGAACTACAGAGGCCAACAGGTCATTGTGTACATGGGATATTAGAATACAATGGTATTTTAAGCTGTACCTTAGCAATGGCATCTTGCAATCGATTGGCATCGTTGCGGGTGTGTGCCAGCTCTTCCTGCAGACCACTGGCCAAGGTCTCTGCTTTTTCCTTATCCAGCCTGACACTCTCCAGCAGGTCTTGTATATCTGATTTATCTCCAGAGTTGTGTATGGAATACAACTCGGCCACTCTCTGCTTTTCATGCTCCAGCTGAGCTTTCAGTCTGTTCATCTCAATCTGGTCACTGGCTACTGTGGCTTTGTACTCCTCTAAGGTAGATGCCAGAGCTGTTTTGCTCTTCTGCTCTGACTCAATAATCCGTTCCATGTGGTGATTCCTTTCTTTTAATGCCCCTATCATTTCCTGGGCCTCCTTGTTGTCTTGTTCTGCCATCTTCAAAGTGTTGCTCAAGTGCTGCTGAACGCCCAGCAGCTGCTCCCGCTCGAAGCGAGCATTCTCCGCCAGCTCCATGTAACGCTGCTCCAGCTCCATGTAGCGCCCACTCTTCATGTCTTCATCAATTACATAGGAAATATGGTGTTCATCCAAAAGGGACCGGAAATACTCAATCTGACGGCTGAAGTGTTCCAGTTTGTCACTCTGCTGGCACAAAGACTCCATTAGAATTACTTTTTCCTCTCCGAGTCTTTCGTTCTCGCTGTTCAGCTCTTGTGTTATTTGTTGCAGGTCTGCAAGCTCTTGAAGCGTGGCTTGGAGCTCTTCAGCTGTACTGTGTTGATTCTCTTCCATCTGATGTATCCGTTCTGTCAGACAAGCTACAGATACTTCACTTGCATTGCCACTGCTTCCCTTCCTAGATCTTTCTATACTTGGTACTCCTTCAGATTCCGAAGATGACGGAGCATCTAAGGCATCATCGCTCGATGTTAGCGGCTGATAAACTTCACTGCACTCACTGTCTAAATTATCCATGGAGTTACTGTGTTGGTTGTCCATGAGAGTGTTTTCATCCTGACTCAACAAGTCTTCCATTGATCCAGGAGCAGAACCTTCCACTGAAGATGTCAGAGTGCCCCCACCATCGCTGTGGTTGCCAGCTGTAATCTCCGGACTCAAAGACTGATAGCCAAAGAGCTTCTCAGAGTTGTCCAGCCTTTGTTCCAAAGAAAAGCCCAAAGCATTTAGTCTGTCCTTTAACATTCGATTCTCATTCTTCAGCTGGTTGAGCTCTTCTCGGATGGCAGTGTTTTGTTCCTGTAACTGGAGCAGTGTAGACTCAACATCAGTTGGCTGATGGACAACAATGGCTTCTTTCTCTTCAGATTTTTCATCCCCCTCAAGGTGATCTTCGTTGAGTCCCAGCTGAGCACGCATGTCCCTTAATTCATTTCTCAGATGCAAGATTTCCACATCTTTCGTTTTTGCTAATGTCAGAAGATCATTCACCTTTGCTTCCAGTGCAGCTTTGTCACTGATCTGATTGTCTGACTTGGACTTGCTCATGCGGATATCGGATTCTGGGTTGGTGCGGGAGCGGGAGCGCTTTGCCAGCACCGTGTCACTGGGCCCCTGTCCTGCCAGAGGCAGCTTCTTGCTCTGGCTCAAACGAGAACGATCCCGGATCCTCTCTCTAGAAGAGCTCGACTCTTTATTTCCAGACGAAGTGCTACGCTTAGCTGTGGAACTTGTACCTGTACGTTTTTTGAAAGAGGAAAGTGAATTTAAAATCAGTGTCTCTCACAGAAGGCTGTGTGCTTTGTACCAGCAACACAGTGGTTGATTTTCTGAATCACACTGCTAAATACATTTCACAGAAAATATCTGAAGTAAGCATTAACCCAACATTCAGCATTTTCTGTTCTCTCTATTTTCATCTCATTGCATAAAAATGAAGATAGATTATTACTCCTTTATTTCCAGATGCTTTACAGCTTTGCAAGCATTACTGAATCCAAAACACAGCAATGGAAGACAAGACCTATTTAAATCCGTATCAACAACACACTAAATGATTTCACTTTTCTGAACAGTTTCTGAAAGTCCTCTTTATTTCTATAAAGCAATACAAAATGTCCAAAATGTTCACTGAAACAAGTCATCTTAGAGATTTAGTGCTTGTGTCATGAATTTTTTAAACAGAATTTTAGAAAAATCTGTGATTCTCTAAATTAATTATATTATTTCATTTTATATAATAGTTGCATAGTCAGTACTGAAAAAATTAAAATGAATACCCTCCAAAAAAGCAATTACATTATTAAAAATGGAAAAGGAGTTCATAAGGTGTGGGATTTGACCATGGTGTTACTGAGCACTTCAGTAGGCAACCTGGATCCTCAATACATTAAATGAGAATATAAAGCCCCCCAACTTCCACCTTTAAGAATCAATATATCCATTTACCTGCAATAGTTTTGGGTTTGTTTTCCAGACTGTTCATGGCTGTCCCTGGAGCTGAAGATGCTGTTGATACACAAGAGTTCTTCTTGGCCTTGACACCGTTGGTCATCGTCACTCCACCGCCACCAGCCATCCCTGCTAAGAGGTCATCGTTACTCTTAGTCTGAAAGAAAGGAAAGAAGCAGCTTTAAGACAGCTGGCTCAGAAGTCTGCATAGCCAACATTTCAACTGTTAAAGATTCCTTCACTTTAAAAAGTATGTATTGGACAAGTCATGTGCCTATGCAAGAATGCTGAAGAGTGTAAGTGCACTGCCCTGTGCAGTCAGTAAACTGAAATGGAACTTTAACTCTTACATATAAGTGTTGAAACTGAGTCTTCTCTCTGCCCCAAAAATCCTTAATCTTTCAGTACCAAGGAGAAAAATAATTAAAAAAAAAAATCAATTAAAGTACAGTAGCACATCATAGCATAAAACTTCTCAATTTTAACTGAAAGTTTATTTATGCATAAAAATGAAGGCAATTCTTATATAATTAAACCACCAAATACCAGGAAGTTAGTACAATATCCTTCAATTGAATATGATCAAGTGTTTTCTGGTGGACAAATTCACAACAAGAAGCTCAAATCAAAGAACAAAAATCAACCCAACTTTAGCAAAATACAATTTCTAGCTCAAAATACTAAGCTACAGATCACTAGAAACTAGGACAGAGGCAGGGTAAAAGCCACCCTCACCATATATCCTTGCCTTGCTTTCAAGCACTTTTCTAGGGAATTTGAAGAGATGGGGTATTTGTTTGATGGACTTTTTGTCTAACCTCATGATTGCTCCTGAAACTACTGTTAGCCACAAAAACTGCCTGGAATGTGACAAGGCAACAAGCACAGGATTCTCAACAACCAGACTCCCAAACAGAGAATACATCTTTCAGAATAAAGCAAAATTTAGAAATACTAAGCCCTTAAGCATTAATTGGCAGACTTTATACTCTTTAAAATGCAATTTTTCAAATGGAGAAAATAAAAATATGCTCAACATTTTTCCCATTATATAAGCAAAAAAAAAATATTAAAAGAAAACAGCTGTGCTAGCAGCATTCCTTGAGCAACTATATTATTCAGCTGGATAACACATTTGAACTCTCCTCCAACATCCCAGCTAAAAGGTATTGCTTAGGAGTTAACCAGTTGCTTTCCATCATGTCTGCAAGTTTGTAACTTCCAGCTCCCACACACATCCATGTTAAAAACCATATTGCAGACATTACAATTCTCTACATTTAGAATAAAGGTCCACTTGCTTAATTTAAAAAAACAGTTGCATGTCACTCTATTTTCTACAGTCTGTCTTTGCAAGTGCCAATTCCAGAACAGTTAGGAACACTGATCACAGGACTGTGGAAAGAGCACAGATGGGATCAGTGCAATTTAAGGAAGAGCAGCTGCAAAACAAAAGGGAGCTTTGGGAGGCAAACATATTTGCTCTGCATGCAATTGATAGAAATACAGAAAATTTACAGATAGAAACATCTATTTGTAAGGGTAAAATCCTCTAGGACAAGAATGTTTTTATTTAATCATGTCAGAAATAGTGTAGCCTTCTGAGAAGGTTTATAAACGGCTGGAAGAGAACACATCACTCCAAGGATCTAGTCTGATGTGCATGTAAAGCTGGCTTTTCTGTAATGAAAATGCCATTGTTGTTTGCTGTGTAAACAAGGCTTTTCCAAGGGCTCCTTCCTCCCAGGAGTCAGACCAGCTCCTTGATCTGCCATGTCACACAGCCATGCAAACAGGCACAGGAAATATAAATAAGAAAGCAAAAATGTCAGAGGGCTACAAAAGCCATAAAGCCCATCCAGCTCAAGCAAGCATAAACTACTGATGTACAACAATCCTGGCTTACCTGTGAACTAACTAGATTTTGTATCTAATTTAAATTAATTTTGTGGGCATGGGGGTACAGAGGGAGAGTTGAACTCTGTGCAATTATTGCTTAAATCAAGGTATTACAAACAGGCATGGAACGGTGATTTTCTGCTTTGCTGCTGGATCTGCCCACCTGCCTGCAAACGTGTTAGTTCAAACAGACTGGGAGCTGTCAGCATTTTTACCCTGCTGAAAGAGCAGGGAAATGAGATTAAGCCTTTAGACACTTAGAGTACAAGTACACGTTATCAAGCCAAATAGGTCAAGATATGACTCAGCTTGAAGAAAAAAGATCATTAAGTAAAATCTACACATTCAGACATTAGTCATCTGCAATCCTTGCTGAACAAAGGAATTTAAGACAGCCATTCTTCTTCTGACTTACCCATAAACTATTTCTGGTCTAGGTTGGAAGGCACTGCCTCCTCTGCAGCCAATTAGTAAACAGTTTCTCAAAGCTGTAACATTATATTCTTGGCAAAGAAAACTATTTAGCAAAGCTTTGGAAAAATTACAAACCAGCAGCTCTCTTAATGTTCCACAATGGCAACCATTCAGAACTTTTAAAATCAAAGTATTTTTGTAGCATAGCTTTTTAATAGAAGCAAAAGCAATGGTGTATATTTATAAAACAACTTTTCCCCATTTGCTAAGAACTGTGCCATCCTGCTTAGCATTAAAACTCCTATACATTAAAATATGAAAAATTAGAAAATCTCATAATTAGAAATGTGCATCCAGACCTATTTTGATTTTCTGTATAAAAAACCACTTTATAATTATACAATTCATATTCTGTTTTCCTCTCACCACTTTCTTTCAGTGCAACGAAACTTGAATAATGACCTATACAATTCATTTCATCTTAGTTTCTCAACATGTATATCCTATTTACTGCATCTCATTCAAATCCCTTTATATATATATAATTATTCCTACCTAAGATTTTCTTTGATGGTTGTTGTTGCTGCATTTGAGTTTTTCAAACATCAAACTTCACAACAATCTGTAATTAAGTTACTGCATTTTGCAAACAGAATAGAAGCCTAGACACATGAATACTGAAAACACACTGTAACTTTTAATATTCAAATATTGGTCTCCAAGTCCTGGCTTTTCAGGGACACTGAATTTTGCAATTCGTCTGAAGTACAGCTGCTGTCTAATTAACACTGGGAATGTTAGTAGGATCACAAGCTCATTAGTGAAAGAAGTCAAAAAATAATGATCTTAAAAATAAGAATACATTATTTGTAGAGTATTTTTTGACAGATTAAAAACTAAAAGTGGCTGGCAGTTAAACTTCTGTAGTAATAATGTGAGTGGGGTGCTGGGCAAAGTGGGAGACAAAAACTACAGAGAAGGAACCGAGGGCGCTGGGAAGCAGCTGAACAGACTCTGGGACAGGCTCAGCTCTACTGAAGGGTGGGTCCCACAGTTTCTTCCTGTGCTCATTGTCCACACATTTTGAAAACTCCACAAAAAAGGACAAATGTATGGAACAATGCAATTAAAGAAGCCCACCCAAAGCTGGCTGACAGTTATATCATAAAGAGGATGCTATAATTACAAAACAATTTTCCATTTTGCAACATTATTACTGACTGAACCAAGATTGTTACAGGACTGTATTTCTACTTTTTAATAGGGGCCTTTCACTTAATACCCAACTCAGAGGGCTGAATAAATTAGTAGGCATTGCAATCAAGTTATTTAATGTCACCCATTTTTTTGTCAAAGAATATTAAATGAAATTCAGAACACACACCAATTCATCAGGAGAAGACCCTATAATCCCTATGAGGAAAACAATATGCCAAATGTTTAATCAACAATATCAAATATAAAATTATACTAAAAATATTTTTTAACATGCAACTTCAATTGATACTTCTTTCAAGCCAGAAATTATATGATTTGTCATCACCAGTAAACAAAAAAACCTCCACAAACAACTAACTTTGTTATATAAGTATGGAACACTCCAAGAAGATTCATCACTATCATTAAGTCACACAGTTGGCACAACAGCACCATAACAAGTAAAAGACATCCAACTGTATGAGTAAGCCTGGTTGATCATAAACCTGAGATAAGCCTTAGCAATCAAGAGAAAATTTTCATTGTGCCTCAAACTCATAAGCTGCTGTCATGAATTCTAATCCCACACCAAAACATAGCCAGAAGTGTTACTAATATAAGTAAAATTGTGAAAGCATACTGGGTCAAATCTGTTAAGTGTTAGATCATCCTCTTCCTTTATCTCCCTGAGAGGTATGACATAAGAAACTTGATAAGTAAACTACAAAGGACTTGAGCTGCTTTGAGAGGTTTCTAGAAATATAAAGTAAGTAGTGTCAACAAGCATCAAAAGATTATTTAAAGCTAAGAAAACTGCAAGATGCATTGGGTGATGGAAGAAAGGAGGGGCACTGGGAAAAAACCTCCCTGAAACCGACTTGCAAGTTCATCAGCAAAAGTATCAACCATTCTTCTATAAAAGAAAAGGAAGAAGAGAAAGGGAACATATCTTTTGACTTCAATAATCCTGCAGAGCTATTACAGAGAGACCTCAACTCTTACACTTCTTTAATTTTGGATCTTTATTTGCCAGTTACTTAAATAACCTTTGTGGCTTCCTGTGTGTCAGTGAGAGTGGTTCAGGTCCCAGCTGGACACCCTGTTCCTTGCTCTGTTCATTTGTTCCAGGGCAGCAGCAGCACAGCACTGCACACTGGGCTGCAGAGAGCAAAAGGAGATCCAGCCACGTCTCCATGCCAGGAAAAGGAGGCAGACCAGGCAGGCTCATTCCATCCATCCAACCCAGATGTGGTTGCTCCCAGGTGAAAACACCAGCACACCTCTGTGTCTGGTAGTTTGTTGGAAGCCATTTGCTCCTACATATACTGCCTTGTTTTGCTATTATAAGAGAAAACCTCTACCTTTGAACTTGTTCTGGGAGCAAGAATCAACTTGTGAAAATTCAGCTCAAGCAGTGCTTCAACACAAAGCAAAGGCCAAAACAGTCAGAAGAATTCAGCTGCACTGACCTGACATGGATCACTGATATAAAAAAGTTCTCATGGTAGATACTTCATTAGTTATTTTTTCAGATTTAGTAAATAACTCTTATCAATTCCTATTAGTCACTGACACCATTCAAGCGTAACACCAAACGAATAACATTTGTCAGAACACAACTTCCACTCTGCTCCTTTTGTAGAACAGCCAAGTCCTGCACAGCACATTGCTCTCCATCTCATCCTGCAGTATGAAAGTACAGCAGGAATGACACACAAGATCCTGTCACCCTGCCCAGTGCTCTGTAGCTACCCAGATTCCCTCCAGCTACCCATGCAAGCTCTAGTCTAAGCTGCATTAAAGACAAGCCCTGAAATTCTACCCTTTTTAAAGCTTTATTGTAAAAAAAATACAAATAATCATAATGTTCTACTGGTTATTACCTTCAAAAGCGATGCCGATGTCCCGGTTTTGGAGAGTTTTGTTACTGCAGACACTGAGGAGCCGTTTTCTGGTTTGGCTTTTTCACTTGTTTGAGCTTTATTTACTCCAGGCACTTTGGGCACTGAGCCAACACTCCTGCTTGCTTTCTTCATTCTGGGCTGTCTGTTTATGATGCATTTACAAACAAATCTACATGCAGAAAGAAAAAGACTTTAAATATAAAATACAGATGAAAAGCAATGTCTTTTTTTATAATGTTCTATTTAAAACCAGAAATCCAGAAAAGCAGCAAAGACCACAAATTAGAGCCAAACAAAATGCATGTGACTGACCAATGGTTTTTGCCTTTTTTTTAAGAGGGATTTTTGCTAAGGACTAAGCACTTCCTACAGCTCCACTCCAAATTATAATAATTTTTTTTTAGTTCTCATTCCACAAATGGCACTGAACCAAGGATATTTTATAAGTGACCCATGTCACTGCATCCACTCGTTAGCCAGCAAAAGAAAGGCTTATTAGGGAGCAATGTCCTTTATTTCTGACTGTGGGAAGGAAAACACTGTGGGAGTATTCAGGCAGCAGCCTAACTACCAACAACACTGGCTCTGAGAAAAGATTACCACCAGCTTGGGAACTACAGTGCTGAGAGCTAAAACAGCAGTCACAGAGAAAAACTTAGTCTACAAAAAATCCAAACAAGTTGAAAATTTCAGATTCCCTCAAATCAACTATTAAAAATCACAATAATAAACACATGGAATTTTACAAAATTTAATACAAGTTGTGTGATTACAATGATTATCTGCAAGAAGAAAGCAGAAGCAGCTCGTTGGGTTCCAGAGTCAGGACACTCCTGCAGCTTGGCCCGACCTGCTGTCTCTGACAGCAGACAACTGCCAGCACTGCCATTCCACCCACAAGCACAGATGAAAGTCCAGAAAACAAAGCTGACTTTATCCAAAGCAGGAGCAGCCACAGCAGACCTGAAAATGTAGATATTGCATCAAAACCAGCTAATTTCAAGGAAGCACAAACAGAACAGCCACAGAACAGCTATAACATGAAGCATGGGCTACCAGAAAGACTAGACACACCAGGATCTTGTCCTCGTGAAGAGGGAGAGTTGGCAGCTGTTTTCTTCATCACCCCTGAGTCAGATGCCATGAGATGGAAGAGGACAACATCTCCACCCACTTTCAGTCCTACAGATTCCAGGTGGAAGTAAGTGATCAGGTTTATCTGAGGTCAGTATCTCACAGCTGACTGGAAACATGAAACACGTCTGGTCATTTCCATCTCTTAAAAATGGAAGCATCTCAAAGGCACAAAAAGCAGACTGTTGACTGTGTGTATGAGATATTTGAAACAACACAGTGGTCAGAAGTACTAAATCATTTCAGCTAATAAAATTAACACCATTACCTTACACTTACTCCTTCAGAGCACCACCTCAGCTGCACACAAGTATATTTCAATTCAAACTTTTATCAAAGTCAGTAAAACTGCAGGAGTTTTGCCTCCTCAGATCCCTAACTACTGTTAACAGAAGCAACAGGAAGCTTCATCTTAAGACACTGAAAATATTTGTTTAGTTTCCAGATTCCCTTTAGCTCTGAAAGCTGCCATGAACAGACACAGAAAACTTTGTTCGCTGTTGCAGTTTCATCATCACAATGTCAAAAATGCACCAGTCCTGCCATACAGCTACAAGTAATGAGAACGCCTTCTCAGAAGATTAAATAACTGAGAGATAATTTGAAATGAGAGACTCCTTAAAAAACAAAAACCCAAACCAGAAAAGCCCCATGAAGGTTATATGTTTGCTATACACACATAATATTAAGTGGTACAACTGCCTATTAGATTCGAGGAGATGGTAACAGTGGTTGCCACACTTCTATTTCTTGCCTTTTTCATGTTTATGAGTCACTTTATGAGACAAACTTACTTGTGCTTTTGATCTTATTCAACTGAAAACTAAAACTGAAAATACTGAAGAGGATAGAGTTCTTTAGTAAAACTGGCATCTTTACTACTGAATGGTACTTTTGATGTTCTACAGACGTAAATAAACTGCCCATAGCACGTTTAAGGAATAACCAAATGAATTTTCAGAGCGCAGTTTGTAGCGAGGCTGACTGCAATAAATTTTTACCAAAGAAAAACTACACAGCAGCAATAAATCCAGTCAGTCAGAACCATCCCTTTTTGACAGCACAGAGAGTGAGAAGGGCAGTGCTCCGAGGAGGGTTAGGGCACTGGCAGTGATGTGACTGTGAAACATTTGGGCAAAGCCTGACAGCCTTGCCTGGCAATGTAGATAAAGCAGTGGCTCCGGCTGGCATGGAGACACCCAGCCCTGGCTACTTGCAAGGCACATTTTTCATGTCTGCAGAGCACATTCATCAGCCCTGACACACCTTGCAATGCCAGACACAGCACACATGAGTTTTGCATGCACAGTAAACACAGTTGGATCTGTTTATTACAGGTAAGACAAAAACATAACCTACTGGATGGACAGCCTCAGAAGGAGATGCAGGCTAACATTACCTTTTACAGAACAAATCATTTATATTGGTATCAATGTATCTCTGGGGGTCAGCAGTGACAAAACTCTGTGAACTCAAATGCTTCTCACCCATGAGAAGTGTTCCTGAAAACAGCCACAGTGTTCACTTCAAGAACAGCAACTGCAAAGCACAACTGATGGAAGCAAGCAAAACTCAACCATGTCAGCCAAGTATAATCCTCATGTTTCATCAGGCATTACTTTAAAATAATAATTTTGACACACAAGACCACTATTTTTGATTCACTGAAACTCAAAGGTAGAACCACATTTCCAAAAACTTCAAAGATATGTAGAGGACAAGTGGCTTAAGGGGACCACTGTTCCTATTTTAATTCCAGAGAAACTAAGCCTTAGTAGCTACTTTCCTAATGAAAGTTTATGTCATTATAGTTTAAAAACTGAGAAAAATATACAAATGGGTCACACAAAATAAGAACAAAAAACAATTAGCATTACAGGTTCTAAAAGCAGCTGCTCACTAAGACTTCTGAAGTGAATTTATGGCCTCTCTGTGCCAGTTTCTCCCCTCCTGCGTTCTCAAAGAAGGAAAAAGAAGATGAGGTTTCAGAACTGAAAACAGAAGACATCAATATTGTCTGACTAGAAGTAGAAAAACCTCTGCTTCACCCAGTTTCTCAAAAGGCAGGTATGGCACATAAAAACTTCTTTTGTGCCTCTGAAGAATACCACCACATTCCTTAGGAAGAAACAGTATTAAGAATCAACAGTAATCTTGTCTCTGCCCAACAAGAAAATTTAACAATAAATTTAAAAATAAGAAACAAAACACTCTCTAACCAAAGGAAGCTTTCTGAAGAGAAACATACAGCACTAACAATTAAATTAAAACTAAAATATTATTTCACTATTGTTTTAAAAAGAAAATACTGCATATAAAACTGCATTTTATATTTTGCCCTAGGGAGAAAGAAGGAATTACTGAAGACTTCCTTTCCCTTTATACACACTTCCTCCTCCCCCCCACAAAAAAAGGAAGAAAAAGCCACTACTAAAGAAAATACTCAGCAGGCACAAGACACCACTGGAAAACATTTGATTAATGATAACACAAACAGTATCATTTAATCAAAATGGCAAAAAGCCAAAACAACACCAAAATATCAGATAGAAAGACTGCATTCCTAAACTAAACTGTAACTATTCCCTCTAACCTGTATCCTTTCCCAGCCGTCTCTCTTTCCACAGCACACATAATCCAGGGAACACGAGAACCTTGCTCAGGAGTGCTCTCCCTGCTCTGTTGGAGGCATGTGAAACCAGTCCTGTGCTTTACACCAGCTGCAAACACAACTGCATAAATAATAATTTAAAACTGTTTTGCCCAATGGCATGGCTCTGCTCCTGACTGTAAACTGATATGATACATCCAGCCAGCCAACATGCAATGTTTTCAGTGTTTCTCTTCAGAACCCTGAGCACTGCAGTAGAGCAGGGAGGGGATGATTCCTTACTGTGATTATTTTTATCTCATCCATTATTTAATATGCTTGTTTATGTTAATATTGCTGTCACAAAAAGTAAAGCTCAGTTACAAGAGTACAGACTATAGTTTCCTATGCCTGGAAGACAATAGAGGGTTAAACAACAAAATTATTTTTTGAGAGGCATTAAGCAGAACTACCTACTAAAAGCCATTAATTATTAAGAAAATTGTAAATAATCTTAGAGTTATCTTTTAAGAGATAAAAAATTAGAAGCAAGTGATCCCTCAAACCTAAGGATACTGAGCACTTTTAAAAGTCCAATACCCAAGTTACAGATGAAATTGCTCACATCTAAGAGCAATAGTCAGTACACTTTCACTCTCTATTTGTGCAAATTCTTTGGTTTTGATATATTTGGGCTGACAACTTTGCCCAAATAATTAGGGAATGACGTTTTCGGGTCACTTACACAGTCCCAAAAGGCAGAAAAGCAAAGAGATTATAAAATGCAGCCTGATCAACTCCCTGTAAAGCACAGATACAGAACTTTCCCAAGTCTCTGCAGACAACACAGCACAGACACCAAAAATCTTCATATCTGGAATATGAAATAAGTTATATAGAAAGAGACACAGCTCTCTGCATTTGGAACTTTCAGCCTCTAAGCTGAACAAGCGCTCTACAACAATGTCTCTTGCTCAATAATTCCAAAAACATGATATATATAAACCACTGGCTTCCAGCAGCACAGAGGAAATAGTGCATTTCTTTTATTGCTTAAGATCAAGACATCAGTTTAGTGACTTGAAAGTTTGCTGATCCTAGCAGGTAATTTAAGACACCAAGGATGACAGGAGAGTCCATGGAATCACAAAGACCCTGATGAGACTAACTGGACAATAAGAACAGCAAACAAAATTAAATATAGGAAAACACAAACACATCTATCTCTTGGGGGAAAGCAACTGCAGTTTCAAATATAAATGTGTTCTCAATACAGCTCAGCAAGACTACACCACTCTGATTCACAGCTTCATTAAACTATGAGTAGAGTATTTGGAATAGGAAAGAAAAAAAGCAAAGCAATTCCAGAAATTAGTAATGAAAGGAATAGAGAATGATCCATAAACACAAATATCACACTCAACAAATCAAACTTTTGCCTATCTACCCACACTTTAATTGCTATGTGCAGTTCTCTCAACCTCAAAAAAAAAAAAAAAAAGGCTTTCTTATAGATCTTAAAGGGGCAAAAATAAGATCAAAGATACATAATAGCTCCCACGAGACATCTCAAAGGGAACATGGCAAAAGCCTATCAAATCTGGAATGGCATCGAGAAGGCAGACTGGGAGTTGCTGTTAATCATTTTTTCCAGTTCTAAAACTAAAGACCAGCAACTTAATTCAGAGCCAGGTTCTAAATAAAAAAAGTGACCTGTATTTTTAATGCATATTGTGTGAGGGGATGGGGAGACTGACCATGCACAAGGTACAGAAATTTCCTAATGGCTGTCAAATATCTGAGCATAAAGGGCTCAGAAACCCCTCTGAGAAAATCTAATTTCAAGGTGGGAAGGCAGTCAGGGCAGGAGGGAAGACTTTGGGTTTTTTCCTAAGGCATCTGCCCACAGCTGCAGGTGGGATGGAGCTCTGGGTGGGCTGGATCCCTGGGCCAGTGGGGCAGTGTCTGCTACGTTCTTTGTGCTGTGAGGAAAACACACAACTGTGCATTGTAGTGCAATGCAGAGGGAGCAACACAGGGCTGCACCCCTGAACAATGGCTGCAGGGACTCATTCAGAGAGGAAATACCTTCCTATTGCTTTCTGTCTTAAACATTCTGAAGAGCCATTACAGTTTTCCATTACAAGTTGTGGAATTGCAAAAATAGGAATTCTGCATTTAAGTTATGCTATCCACCCACTGTTTTCAAGACACATTTGCTATTTCTACTTCTCTTTCAAACAGAAGGGAGGAAAGACCAGAGCTTTGGGAAAGAATTGGCTGTTACACACCTCAATTTCTCTACTCCTTCTTTGGAGAAAATTTCAGAGCTGTAGCTGCTTCGAGCAATGTGTAACCGTTGCAATACTTAGCATTCCAGACAAGTGACAGGAACATTTACAGAACTCCTGAACTCACAAACTGTGCTCTAAAAGCCTTTTCATAACAAAATTAAATTATGTAGCCTTGTTTTCAAGCTCTTATTTCAAACAACTGCTACTTCAAATCACTGCCAAGGAAAGAAAAAAACAACTGTTCATCAACTAGCATGGGGAAACTGTTCCACAGGGAAGGGGACCACTGTCCATAACTTGGTCTCAACATCAGTTTCTACACTGACTGCAGCTTCAGAAGACTTATTTAAATTATAGCTTTGAAAAACAGAATAACAGACCAGGTAAATCCATACCTTACTGGTATCCATTGTTGAGCTGATTAAAAATCATTGTATGTCTGCTCAGTGCCCATAGCATGCCCATTAACTACAGCTGCTCACAGTCCAGATCAAAACACCATCCACATTACTATTAAGTAGGGTTTGTTTATTTGATGTTGAAAAGACAGGTAATTTGGTTACATTGTCATTTTTTACTCCTTTTGTGGGAAATTTCACAGTTGTATCCAAATTTTAAGCCACACACTAAGAGGTGAGGCAGCATATACCTATTTCCTGGGTAGCAATTACACTTCTATGTCAGACTTTACATGCCTGAACAAACAGCAGACAACCTTCCTTGTAAAACCCTTGGGTTAATATTCCAAATGACAGAGACAACACCTACAGTGACAATTGTCTTCCAGGATAATAAGAAAATTAACACACTCATTTCCCCAGCCAAAGGACTGGACAGCTTTAAGTATAAACCCCATTAATCTAAAAAGTGATACTTGATCAGTTAACTCCATTAACTGGAAGTGCTCTTACCTGTTATTCCAAGCAAGTGTTATTCCAAAAATCAACAACCTTCCGGTTACAAAGGTGTATTCAGTGTCCTATAACCTTAAGCATATACTGTATTCCTCACACAACAATCAAAGTCCACTGGTGGAATGCTTACACTGTTAATTGCTGTGATTCCTACAGGTATGAGTCCTACTGACAAACACATGTGGAAATTCTCCTGGCACTGCCTGACAGTACTTTCAAAACCAGCCATGCCAATTTTAAAACCAGGAGAGTTGGTAGAATAGCACAACAAAAGGTATACAACCAACACAACAGCTTCCTTCCCTTTCAAAGTGACTTGCTCAGCATACATTTCACTGCAGTGCTCTCTCTCCCACACAGCTGTTCCCAAAAGTGCTGCCTACAGCAGGAGACCAGGGGTGACCTCCTCCCTTTGGTCCATTGTAAATGTTGTTAGCTGAACTCAGATATCAACAACTGCAGCAAAGGCTTCTGCTGCATCGAGCTCCCAGAGAGGAGTAAGGCAGGCAGCAGCCAGGTGCCCATCACGGGAAGGGGGACAGAGAAAGGACACGGAATGGGCCATTTCAGGAGGCAGACCAGTAGCTCCCAGCACACGTGTGTTACAAGTAAAACCTGTAAGAGAAGTGATTAACTCTGACTAGGTCTCATGCTCATCCAAAACACTCCACCAGATCTTCAGTTCATGCAAAATCAAAACACTCCAAGTCCTGATACCAGCATGGTTATGATGATAGATCTGCTCTTACCAGCAGTTGATTAAGTCTCAACCTGAGGACTTTCTATTGCCTGGCCATGGAACTGGGAGGTGACAGGGTGCTCGCTATGTCCACCTCACCACTAACCTCGTCTGACAACATTCTTGAAGGCATTGCAACCAGAAAATCCCAGAGAACAGAAGAAGCAATAAAGAGATGCATCACCTGAGGACTTTCCCAGGCCCCAGGTGCTTACAGCTCTGGGATTCCCAAGCCCAGAAGGACCATCCTGGTCTCAGATGCACCAAGAGAATGGCCTGAATGGGAATAGCTCATGCACAAGTCAATCTTGCTAAGGCTGGGGGAGGGAAGTGCCTGCTGGGGATTGCTTAAGCTAGTCATGAA
This sequence comes from Parus major, assembly GCF_001522545.3. Taxonomy (NCBI): domain Eukaryota; kingdom Metazoa; phylum Chordata; class Aves; order Passeriformes; family Paridae; genus Parus; species Parus major. The sequence continues at coordinate 11,148,634 of NC_031784.1, read as the reverse complement.
AATAATTTAATTGTACCCTGCCACCTAAAGAGGCAGACCCACCCCTTCCTCGGTCCTCTCCCTTCTCTCCATTCTAGAGATCATAGCTCATTTTTGATGAGTTGGTCTTTCAGACAGATCAGGACTGATCTGACTCACCTTGTAATTGCTAGATACTATGCAAAGGAAGCAGCGGGACTGGGAACTGGGAACAAGACGGAAGTCTCATCCTTTCAGAGATGGTGTAGCCCCAGATTTGTTTTAATTCAGTTTCAGGCTATTGGCTGCTCAGCAACAGCCCTGCTTTAAATGAACCTCTTACTGCCACCCACCAAGCCACCAACACTTTCCAAGCCACACTCTTCCAGGACACAGACGAACCACGTTATTTTTACACTATCACCACATGACAAAAGAGGGCACTGAGGGGTCTGAAGCTTGGCTATCTATGGATTTCAATTCTGTGCAGTGGTCCACATCCTTCCTCACCTCCAAGACCTGTCAACAACACACTCATTACACAGTTTAAAGTCCTTCAGGCTTGGCAGACAGAGCCACATGCAAATCCTTCCTAAATACTCTGGTATCACTAAGGGAGGAGCAGTTACTGGCCCCAGTGTGGAAGCTCAAGGACATGAATTTGAGTCATATGGAAGAAAAGTCCTTGTGACAGATGGAGAGGTTCCCATCTACTGACAATTTCTTATTTCCCCAGGGAAAAAGGGTAAGACGTTTCTCTTCCAAGTTTTATTCCAAGCCTTCCAGAAAAGGGTGAATCACCAGCCAGTGTATGGAGTCGCTGTTCCCTGTGACAGTTTGGTTGTTGGAGCAATGCAGGATCCTACATGGGACAAAGCCTGGGAAAGCACTAAAAGCCCAGCACTAAAAGCATCCCTAGCTGATGTAGCTGCTGATGTGCCAATATCCTCATGGAATGCCATGTGCACTATCCACTGTGAAACACTTTTAAGGTATTTCTTTGAAAAGCTCCTGTATCTCCAGGTTTCCTGGCAAGCCTTTGATGTGTGATTGAATACTTTTTCCTCCAGAAAAATGCAGTCTTTCTATTAAAAAAGGCTATACTGAAGTCTTCTCCTTTTCCTTCAAATATCCTTTATATTAAAACACTAATGTCCATAACTGACAGACTTAATTTTCTTCTCTAAATAGACACTACTGATTTTTTACAGGTGTGTATATCAGAAAGATTTTCATTAAACTGTCAAGTTTTTATAACAAATATTTATATGATTTCATGTTTTTAACACAGCAAATGTAGTTCTGAATATATAATGAAGTAGACTGAAATTTCACCTGCACCCTTTAAAGTGTCTTTACTGTTTTTCCTGAGTTTTCACAAACAGAATTTACATTTTTTACAGTAATATCTATCCAGCAAACTATCAAAACCTTTGGAGAACAGCATGATGGGACCTTCAAACTTTTTCAAATTCACAGGCATGCCCATACTACAGGTTGAGGAAAACCTCTCCTTTAGTTTTGTATAAAACTAGAAAAAACAGCAACAGTAATGGGGAAAAGTTTATGTCACAAAGTTTTCATTTTAACATGTTAATTCTTGATGACCTCAGTGTAGTTAAATCCAATGATATTGCCACATTCAGTGATGCATCTCCTATTTACAAATCCTAAGTCAAGAATAATTTGATGACAACTACCAGGAACTGTATGTACTTAAGAAGTTCATCATTTCCAAGAGACAATAATTGTCCATCTCATATAAGCAGTGCAGATACAAAGTAGCTTTGCATGATTCTGTCACTGAAAGGAAAGAAGCATCCTTTTTGTCACAGAAAGAAATAAAAACAAAAGTAGAACCTCAAGTGTACACAGTTACTCAGATTTGTGGAAGAAATCATGTCTATAAAAGCAGCTTTAATTTTCCTTTTCTCTTCCAGAAAAGCCTATATTCCTTCAGAGACTTGAAGGAAATATTTACCATTAACCATTTAAAGTGCTGGTCGCTTGTTAGGGAAGAGCAAATTGAAACAGGCAAGACCATTGTCTGAAAAGACATTGCACAGCAGATGCTACTTTAAATGCACACCCATTATCAACCCTCAGTGTCATTTGCTTTGCTAAATAAAAGAAGATTTTAGCTCAGTATAACCTGGCAACTCAGTAAAAAGAAAAAAAAAGTTTAAAATCCTATGGCTAAACAGAAAGTCAAACTAGCAGACCATTTTTATAAACTTGCCCATGTCACTTAAGACCTGTCCATACAAAGCCAACATTCTAGCAGTGAAATACGTCAAAGGAGCCTCTCCAGCACCAGCCCTCACACAACAAGGAAATTCTGCAGCCAAAGCTTCAAGAAGGCTCCATCTGCCAAAACCACTGTGTGCTTTTAATTAAGAACATCCACAGAAATGTATTAAGAAGAACACAAAGTTTCAGAGAGCGGTAAGAACACCAGCCTCTTGGTCATGCTTTCCACTCACCTCCCCAAACACAGATCCCACAGAAAGTTATTACTCACTGCATGTACCTGTGCAGAACATGTATCCCACACTGGCCAAATGACCAAAGTCAAGGAAATGCTTTTAGCATCCAAAAAATACAAATACTTTCAGACTGATGTCATCAAATACATCACTCAAGTACTTCAACTCTACCTTAACTCTTTTTTACTCTTATTTAAATACTACATGTTAGGTGCTCAGTTTATTTTCCTGAGTAAAACTGCATATCTAACAATTAATTGCAGCCAGTCATTATCTTGGCTCCATTCTGGCACACAGTGATGGAAAATAAAATTTATGCAAGATTTATCTTTCAAAAATGACAAACCAAGTTTGAAATAAGTAAAAACTTGTTATTTACTCTTCTGAAATTTTGCTTTAATGGCTTTAGAACCATTTAATATGCAACAAGTGGTTAGTTCTAAATTATTTTTATTTTGGTACTGAAACCATGTGGATTGAAACTCTTCATAAAGTCTCCTTTCACCTAACTTCAGAATTTATTTTTGTATTTTTCTTCCCTGCAATTCAGAAAGCTACTAGTTCTGTCACTTATTTGCAACACAGTGTCAATTCTTTGCAAAAATGAAGTACCCCAACACATTCAGTTACAAAGATGAAGATCAAAAGTTGTACTGTCTTGTAGGTGTAGGACAGCAAAGGTCTTTCCCAAAGAAATTCATGCATGTATGTGTGAAAACTCTACTAATGAATTATTTATGTTTAAATACAGTGTCCTGTCATTACTTCCAGGCTGAATAACTGCTAAGTGCTCCAAATGGTGGCTTCTCTGATCATTTCAGTTGGAATAAGCTCAAAAGAAACGAGCAATAGGTTCTTTGTAACTAGTAAGGCTACCATTATGTACATAAATCAGCTTCCAACACTTGCTCTTTTTCCCTTTTTCAGTATAAAGACCGAAAATAAGACTAAATGGGGTAATTTTTTAAGCCAGGAAGTACAAACCTAACATTTCTTATGCTGTTTTTCCCAATGAGCAATACTGATTCAGTCCCATTAATAGCATTACACACTGCTAGGACTGGATCCTTGTTGGCAAGACAGGCTGCAACATCACAAGGTCAAAAACAGAGCTTCTGAATTATGTTAGTGAAAAATCTCTTGAGGAGTTTCCATAACCTCCACCTACTGAGAATCTATTTTCCTCTTTCATACTAACAGTAAAGCAAAAATGGCACAAATTTGACTTAAAAATGTTACTTTTAAGTATATGTCTATTAATACATAAAATACTGACTGTACATGAGATTTATTTTGTAATTAAATCTTTGCATAAAAATATCCATCCCAACATATGCTTAGACAGAAACTTCTAAAACTCGACAAGTTTTAGACCTGGCATTTGCCACCTTTAAATGATGTCCAGGTATGGCTCAGGAAGATGCCAGCTGGCAAGAAGCAAGCCACACCAATGCCCAAGCTGGCAATGATGGGGCCAAGCATGTGCCAGATCTCAGCCTAACACCCAAGCTGTCTTTGATTTGCTACTATGGACACATTCTCCACTGAGGGAAATCTTAGCTCCAGCCTGATGCAGAAGACACCTTTGGCAGATGCCTAGAAGGCCACAGATATCACACCAGCCTAGAGCAGAGAGGGAAAGGGGAAATACCCCAGAGATGCAAATCACAATAGAAGGTAACAGTTCACGACACCTGGAAATCCTTGCACAGAGATTTTCCCACTGTGATGTTCCACCATCATCAGACTTTAATATAACAGACCCTCATACAATCAAAAAGAGAAGACAGATCTTTACCGATGATCACACTAAAACATATGTCAACAATTAGCTTGAACAGATAAAATAACTGTGAAAATGTGGGCTGCATTATCTAACTAAATGGCCCTTTATTTGACAGAAATAGAAAAATACGTTTAAAATATTTGAGACGTTTTATTCCCAATTATGTATCGTATTCAAAAAAGAAAGAAAAAGACACATATTATCTTCAGCCATACAAAAACATCTGAGAAATCAAGGGGTGTTTTCCTTACTTCACCTAGTTTACCAGCCTGGAATCTGGTCTTTCCATTAGCTGAAAGTGAAGTGGCAGTGTTACGAGAAACATGAGACTACACCCGTCTCAGTTTCCCAGTTTTAATCTCAGACTATTTACAAAGACCTTCTCTTTTCATTTTTGTTAGCAACTACCTAACAACACTCAACTAGACTGGAGACAAAGAAACTGCTTCTCTTCTTCTGAGCTACTGCAGCACTATATCGTGATCCACAGTGTTAAAAGCAGCCACTGGCTTTAATTTGCCTATCTTTCAGCAGCCAAAGTCCACACTATTAATGAAGCAGGAAGCAGCTCCAGAAAGTTTATGTTTGCTTTCAGGGTGAGCAGAGCTTGCACAGCCTATGCCTTTCAACAGAACCCATGGCTCCTTAGAGCATTTTTCACCCAGCAGAACCACTTACATGATACATTTTATGCTACAAGAGAACTGTGTTTTCCAGATCCCAGCACAGACAGACACTTCACACAATCACAGACAGTGAGATGCTGTTTCAGAGAGAGAAGGCTGCATATTGCTGAGCATCAGCACAGCACTGCATTGTTTTTCTCTCTAAAGACACAGTGTTCAGAACATCTCAGAACAGGCTGGTGACTGGTTTTGTCCCAGCTATAGCAACCTGCCTTCCTACATCCCTGGTAATACGAGGTCACGACAGACCTGGAAGCTAAAATAGTGTGAGGCACAGGATGGCAGACAGCAGGCACAAAACTGGAACTCAAGAGGCTTTTTCAGCTCTAAAAAGGCAGAAAAATCGCGCTCCAGAGAAGAATGAGCCCAGAATCCAGACAAAGGTGCCCCCAAATGCACGAAAAGCCAGCTAGAAAGCGCTGAACGCGAGCACTCCATATTTCTTCTCGGGGAGCTCCACACGCACCCACCATCCCTCTCGCAGCCAGCAGCCAGCAGCGTGAAGCGAATGATTCCACCGCGGGATGCAAATGCGGGCCAACCTGCGCCTCCCCGCCAGCCGGGACCGCGGCCGCTCCGTTCCCTCAGCGCCGGCCCCGCGGGGTCAGCGCCAGATGGGTTCCAGGGAGGACGAGGCAGGACGGGCGGAGGGTGCCGCGAGCGGCCCCTGAGGCGCAGGGGTACCGGAGGCGGGCGTGGGGCTCTGTCACCGCCGCGGGGTGACAGCGCGGCCCCTCGGGGGTCGGCGGTGAGGAGGGGCCGAGCCCGGGGCGTCTCGCAGCCGTGAGGCGCTGCGGCCGGGGCGCGGGACACAGGCCCTGCCGGAGCCTGCGCGGCCGCGGGGACCCCCCGGCGGGCGGGCGGGGGTCGGGGCCGGGCTGTGCCCGCCGGCGCTCGGCGCTTACCGGGGCAGCCGCCGCCTCCTTCCCGCTGCTTCGCAGCCCCGGGTCCGGGGGCGCCGCGCGGGCCGGGCCGGCGGGAGGGGGGGCGCGGAGGGGCGCGCGCACGGCAGGGACCCCTCCGCCCGCCTCCACCCCGCCCCCTGGCGGCTCCGCGCACGCGCCCTCCGCGGGCCCGCCCCGCGCCCGTGAGGGGAAAGGGCGGGGCGCGGGCACGGGCGGCGCGTGCGCGGGGCGGCCCCGCCCTCCCTCCCCTCCCTCAGGGCGGGGCTGCTCCGCACCTGAACCTCGGAACCGCGGGGTACCGGCATCAGGTAGGGAGGGAAGCACTCTGAGGTGTCGAGCCCAATCACTGACCCAACTCCACCGGGTCGTCTAGAATGTGGCCATGAACTGAGCGCCACGTTCAGTCTTTCCTTAAACACGTCCCGGCACGGTTACTCCATCACCTCCCAGGGCAGCACGTTCCGATGTCTGATAAACCTTTCTGTGGGGAAATTACTCTTCACGTTCAACCTGCACCTCCCCTGGCGCAGCTTGAGGCCGTTTTCTCTCATCCTGTCCCTTGTTCACGGGAGCAGACCCCGACCCCTCACGGCCGCAGCCTCTTGCCAGGGAGTTGTGGAGGGACATAAGGTCCCCCCCGAGCCTCCTTTTCTCCAGGCCGAACCCCCCCAGCTCCCTCAGCCGTTCCTCATCGCACTTGTGCTCCACACCCTTCCACCTTGCCCGTCTGAGGGCGGGAGGGCGACAACAGCCCAGGGCCCGCATCTGGGACTGGTAAAAAAAAATATGAATAAAAAATGAATATTTTAAGCTCTGGCACCAAGGGCACACAGTGCTGGAAACGTAAGTGGGGGGGAGGAAGGCTCTGGGTCTTCTAAACCTGTGCCTTACTGTCCAGATCTAGAATTGTAGCTTTTCATTCGAGTGAGAAGTAGATGTTTAAATGTGTGTAGTGGCTTAAATGGGCTAGAGTTTTCTTCACTGTGTTCAGCACAATCCCAAAATATAGCCCATACCAGCCACCTTGAAGAAAATCAACTCTACCCCAGCCAAAACCAGCACATTGTGGTAGGAAATAGCTTTGCCTTCTTAGGGTACAAGAGCTCATGTGCACGCACACAAGCTTTCAGAGTCTGAGCTCCCTTCAAACGCACTAAACTAAGCTCAGCTTTGTAGCCCATCACTGTACAGGATGTTTGACTTGTCATGAATAACCAGCAACTGAAGTTAATAACCCTAAATTGCAGCGTGGGTGCTTTGGTGGGAGGTATAAGCAGAGTTTGTATTTACAGGCACTGTCTGGGAAGTGCTATGAACACAGTAATGAAGAAAATGTGCTGATTTGACACATCCCTGAAAAAGTTTTCCTCTATTTAGGTTAAAGCTTCTCTCTCAACAGCAACTCAGCTGTTTTAACAAAAGAAACATTTCAGTGTAAGATTGAGTTGCATGTTCTCCCTTGAGGTACATTCCTTCCTAGAATTCATAGGAACAGAATTCACAGGAATACAGAATTTGTAGGTTGCAGACTGGTAAGGCAAGTATGATTTACAGTTCCCTCATTATCTTTGGTGAGGTTAAATTTTTAACATTATAAATCAAAGTAAATGATATCTCTGTGACGTCAGAATTCCCTGTAAAACTGGCAGGATGTATGCTGCCAGATACTGCAACATAGTTTTGATTTACGTGGTGGAAAAACTTCTGTGTCTTACAAAGTCAATTTCATTGAGACGTCCTTCCCTGTTCATTTCTCTGTCACTGTCCTTGCTCCTACCTGGTGGGATTCCCCTGGCAGGCAGCTGCACAGACACGGTGTACTCGTTTGACAATGAAATGCTCCTTTATGCTTAAGTAATAATCCTGATGTTTATTTTCCTACAGGATGACCAGTGTCATTCTGCCAGATTTTCTGCTCCATGACACCTTCAGCAAAATGTTGTCCTGTGTTTCTACCTTTGGATTGATTTTTAAGTTACCAGCTAAAAAGATGGCATTTCAGTAGCACTACTTATGTATTTAGGATGTGAAAAGTGACTGCATTTGTTTTGTACAACGTATTTCTCACAGTAGCCCACAAAGGGCTCAGCTTTCTGTTTTGCAGCAGGAAGCAGTCGCTCAGCTCAGTGAATTAATGAACAAGCTGCTAGCTGACAGTGCATATGCCTTGGATCTTGGTTCTGGAACTGAAAAGGTCACTGAAAAAAAATGCGTTAAATTGCAGTATTGTGTGCTGAAATGTGTGCAGAGTGGTTCAGCTGTCTGCTAGGAAAGCTCTCTCATTGTGGTTATGCTCTGGGTTCGACTGCCCCAGAGGATTACAGAATCTCCATAACTGGAGGCTTCTAACAAAGAGCAGACAAATGTCTCTCCGGGATCAGGCAGGGACGGCTGATCCTGCCTCACACTGACAGCTGTATCCCACAGGCCTCAGGGGAGCTGCTGCCCCAGGGCAGCCTGTCCAAGCCTCAGGGCTGTCTGGAAAATGGAAAGACACCTGCTCAGGTGAAGCAATTTGCACAGAACATCCCGTTGTTATTATGTTCTTTTTCATCCTGCTCCAGCCTTAGGTTTCATTTGCTCCCTCTCATTCCAGGTGCCGCGGGTGTGTGCCGGCTGCTTTGCTCAGGCCTTCGTGCCAGGCCAGCTCGAGCCCGGAGCAGCTCTGCTCACCTGAGGCCTTCAGTTGGGGAAAAGCACCCAGGAGGAGAGGCTGGGATGCTCCAGGCTGGCAGTCAGCAGAGATCTGGACACGGTAAGAGCTGGTTGTGGGTGCAGAGTGCCTGGTGCAGGACACAATCCCTTCCAGGCTTATCCAGGGGCTGCTGTTCCATGTGGTTGCACTTTAAGGGTTCACTTTCTGGTAGAGGGAGAACCATTTGGCAGAAGAATTCCACATCAATGCTATTGGAAAACGATTTTATATTATACAGCCACACCACTGGTCAGGAGTATTAGTAATAGTCATCGCGTTTCCCCTCCTTTGTCCAGTTCAGGGGTAAGCATGACACTCAGTGTAGTTTTAAACACTCCAGTCAGTTAGTTACATTTTATCTACTTCCAACCTTGCAATGGAGCCCTGTAACCGTTGTGATCCCCACTTAATGAAATGGGCTAGAGAGCTTTCAAGCAGGTATCTTTTTATTGTAGAAAGGTTTATATATTATATTAAATTTGGACTGTATTCAAACATAAATGTACTTTAATTACATTAATAATTTAAACAATATTTAAATAAAGCACCAAGTTAATTTTATTTAAATAACTGGTTCAGTTTCCACACTGATTCCTACAAAATCCCACTAATTTCATGCAGTGTTTGAAGGACTGGAGGCCAGAGCTGATTTCTTAGTAAATACTAACTACAGTGCAAGTGTTCTGCACACAAATGAAAAGTTGACAAAGCTTGAGATGGGCTGGGTTTTGAAACAGAACTACAAAAGGATTCATACAGATCTGAACATGGACTGGGTTGCTCAGCTATTTCTCTGTCTTCCATGTAAAGTATTTCCACACATTCAAGTTGTTTCAGCTTAGTTTTCTAAGCTCTAGATTTTAGGTGATACAGCTTTTGCCTTGTAAATCAAGAAGCAGCTTTTATTTTGAAACAGCAGTGTTAAATTCCATGCCCCCAGCAAACTCAGCTGAATGCAATTCACACATTCAGTGTAATGCAGGCCCACTTTTATCTAAATAAGACCAAAAGAACCTGAGGACATAGATACAGGAGATTTTATTTAACATTGTTTACAAAGAAAGGCTACAAATGCCTTAAGACATTTTTCCCCCAAATACAGTTCTTGGATCCCTTTTTCATACCACTTTTCTCAGAAAGTTTAAAAAAAAATAAAAAATCCAGAATGACAATTTTTCCCTTTCCCCTTCTCTTTGGGCCTAAACTGAGAGGTGTTTAGCAGTATGGTTCCACCACTTTTCCATATTAAATTACTGGGATTAGATTTTCTTTCCCAAAAACAGAGCACTATGAGATACTGAAGCACTAGCAACAGCAGGATAAATTGTCAGAAACTGACTCCCTAACATGGTAGTGTTTAAAATAATGCCAACTGTATTAGCTCTGATGAAACCCAAAATTATCCAAACAATAACAAGTTGTTTGTCTCCTACATCTGATAATTTAGGACTAATTATATAATTTAATTGTATTTATATTTAAATAAATAGTCTTAACTCCTTTCCTTGGAATTCTTCATGGATTATAAACACTTATAATACTAGAGATAAGAACGAACTACACCACTTACATAGGCAAGAGAAGGCTGAGTTGTTTATTTTTTGCTGGACAGACACAGACAGGACAACATTTCAGTGTCCTGCTCTGAGATCACTTCTAAATTCACCATTTCATTGTGATGCTTTTCAGTTAGCCCAACATAATAATACCTTACCCTCTTTTTGCTACCTTGGTAGTCACTTTTAGTACTTGTGAAACATTGGTCCCTGCATAGCTAAGTTTTATCCAGGATTCTGCAAGCTTTCTATGTGACTGTGAAACCTAAGACAAGACTTCTTTTAGGCTGTGAGAAGCAGTAAAGAAGGCAGGGAGTGGAAAAGGCTCTTGTGGAGAAATGACCTTTTGCTATAGCAGCTTTTACATTGCCATCTACTATATATGAAATAGGTTTTAGATACAGATGCGTTTTCAGCTATTTGTATAATCCCAAATTACCATTGTCCCTGTTTCTCTCAAAATGGGACTGAAATAGAGGAATTTTGAGCTATCCTAAATCAGCATTTGATCACTTGGTTGGGTGCAGTAAGAAGGAATTCACAACTGCCTCTGAGCCTCATCAAACTGCCCCAGGGGAGATGGGAGCACCCAAGCAGCAGCAGGGCCTCTGCTCTCTGGTGGGCTGGACCTGCTGTGACCCTCGCTTGGGGTCATGTTCAGGAAGCTGCTGGAGTCTCCTTGCAGGCAGGAAGCTGTTTTGTACACAAGCCTGCCCTTTTGTACATCCACAGGGATATAAAATGCGGTGTGGTGTAAATCATTCTGCAGACTACAGAAACAGTTCATCTGTAGAATGCCTCAGAACATCCTACCATGTGGGGGAAAGACCACAGCAGTTACAAAAGCAAAAGCTCTAGCACAAAATAAATTTTTCTGTATGCTAGTGAACCATTTTTGACAAGAGGATTTGAACATGATTGTGATTAAGACAAAGCAGTAGAGCAAACACTTCTGCTAGTTGGGCATTCTGTAATTATATTAATTCCTAAATATACTTGAACAGCTGTCAATAATAGAATTTTACTTAGCTCACAACACAGCCCTGAACTTCAGCAGTACCTGGTCCACTCAGCACAAGAAGACTGAAAATGTTTTAATTATCTCCAGGGCTCTGCTCTCTAGCTCTGCTACAAACTAAACTTCTCAGTGTGATAGTTGCTACAGTGCAGAAAGATGTGAAGTGGTTCTGTTGGCAAAGGAGGGGTCTGTCTTACTCTGAGGTGAAACATGGCAGCAGGAAAAAAATGATGCAAAAACCTCTGCATGTTTTGCAGTGGTCTCCAGCAATGTCACTGTAAGATGGTAACACAAAGAGAATCAACAGTAGAGGCAAACTAGGTAATTTAATAATTTAATAATTCTCATCAAGAGCATTTATTAATTTGCTTAACCCAAAAGGCATAAATCTAATTATATGGTCACGGACAGGAAAATCGAGACAACACGTACACTCAGGTTTGCTTTGGTCCTATTGCCCCAATTCTTCTGTCATTACAGTTGTTGTGGCATTTCATCCTTGCAACCTAAAACCAGACTTCTAGCTTAAACAATAGTCCAACTTTGTGGTTCTGGGAGCTTTTTACTTCCTTGTGGTGGTGGTTCACCTATGATAACATACCTGTGCTATAGCTGCTGCCTCAGGGGGAAATGGTAGAGAGCAAGTGGTAAGCTTTGCTTTCTTAGCACTGAACTGTGAATGTTCACGAGCAAGAAAGAGGAGTTGCAGCACATCAGAACTGTGAGGCTGCTGTAGATAAATTCCTGGCATTCCCGTATTCATGTTTATTTACTGGCAAGAGAGCCTTTGCTGAGTTATCTAGGGCATGAGCCACCTTCTGGAACTCAAAATGAGAACCTCATTCTAGTCCCAAACAATGTGATCTTGAGCAATTCCTAATTTTGCTTCCCTTTTCCACTTATGTTGGTTTTCCCTAAAGATGGTTAAGGAACAGACTATTAACCATAAGTGCTTCCTTTATAGCTTCTGTTGATTTTAAGGGCAATCCATGGATTTAATTCTATCCAATTAGAACGTTCATAGAACACACATGAACATTTGTTTCATCCTAGTTCACGATGGAGAATTGCTAATACTAGTCCAAGGCTCCAGTATCTCAGTTGTACAGGCCCTGTGTTAAAGGAAGGGAATGGTACCATGCTTATTTTTCTCTACTAGTAGTAGGACAATTTTAGCAAAGTCTACAAAGAAAAACATCGCTGGAGTAGAAATTTAAAAGGGCATAAACAAGTGACTATAAGAATTTGATTAATTTGATTGTATCTAGGAATTGCCCTTTCAGATTTTTCTTCTTCAAGGAACAAAATAAGAAAGCCCCCAAGTTTCCCCAAGGAACCCCCAAGTTCCTGCACAAATATTTTGGTCTTCTGTTATTTTAAGTCCCTGTCATCTTGAATTAAAGTAAAAAGGGGAAGTTTTTCTTAAAACATTTCCCATTTCATACTAAAATTTCCATAAGAAGAATGCCACATCTGATAAAGTTATCCCAATAGGTGATCAAGCACTGAAACAAAAGGATTACCTAGTGAGGAATTGGAGAAGGTTGGGGTTTTGCCATGAGACTTTAAACATTTTTAAAACCACACTGGTCAGTTTACATTTCATACACACTTGCAAGAATGGCACATTAAGGTAAATGAACACATTGTGATACCTTCCAGTGTTACACAGGTGACAAACTAATCTGGAGATCCACATCTGCCTTAAGGAACAGTCCATTTGTTTAAATAACTCATAGAAAACTAACAGAAACAACCATAAAACAGTTTTAAACAGGTAGAACTAATAAACTGTAAAAATCCTGCACCTCCCATAAATATCCTCTGTGGTTCCACCACCTCATGGCCAGCACCACAAGGGCCGGACAATTCCGCGTGCGTGCGATGACAGCCAGAGCCCAGGCACGCAGTGGGCACCGGCAAGGACAGGCACCACACTGCTGGATTTTGCCCTTAGCTGATACACTGAAAAATAGCAGCATTAAAATACAGCCTGAAATAGCTTAGCTACTACCTCAACTTGTTAAAAATGTGCAAGAATAAAGAACACCAGCAGCATTTGAGTGGATGTATTTAAATTTGGTTTCCAATACTTCCCTCCCATACAAAGCACACGCAAACACAAAGCTGACTCTGAGCTAGTAACTATTATTTCTTGTCCATCTTTGAAAACTTTTCCCTTCATTTGCTTAACTTCTTAAAATTTTACTTAAAAACTTATTCAGTGTTAAAAAAAAACCACAAGAATTTTAAGTAGTTTCTAAATGCCAGGAAAACTGATGCTTATTTCCCTCCTTAAACTGGAGAGACACAGACTATCCTAATCACTTGAATTTCCTTAGCTGAAAATTTAAACATTTCAGATTCCTGTTCCTGAAAGCAACATTTGTAGAAAAGTCTCTCCAATACATTAGAAACTGAAGGAGTAAAATCTCCAAGTGCACACATAAAGGGTAACTTTTTCCTAGTTTGCTCTTGTGTTGTTTATATTGTACCTTTTAACACAGAAAATTAAAAGAGTTCAGTTTTCTGACACAACTCACAAGGGAATGTATAAAAGGAGAAATCAGAAGGCCTTTTCTAAAGCCAAGTTTTGCATTTCCCTTTTTGTTTAAGGATGATAAGGCTTACTAAAAAATAAAAAAGTAAAAATAAACCCCAAAACACAAAAAAACCCCTCCAAACAAACAAAAAACCCCAACCAACATCCCTGGGGAAAAAACAACCAAAACATAAAAGCCTTTTGGAAATACTTAATTTCTAAAAACATAAGACTATTGGAAAAAAAAATTATTTGCAAAATTAAAGGAAACTCAAGAAATCAATTCTCGTATTTCAAATCAGTCCATGATTTCATCATCAGCAATATGATCCACTATCTTTTCCAGCCCAAAATTACCAGCTTTGGGGAAAACATATTCATACTTAACAGAAATAATTAATGGGTTAAGTTAAATTAACTTTTTTTCCCTGATCCACATGCCTGCATGTTAGATAACATTACATTAGAACTGAGCATTGTAATGAGAGACTGACAGCAACAACCTGTCACAGTAACCAAAGCAAAAGCAATTTTCTCATGGTTACATACTATAGATCTGTAATTTAATATTAAAATTAACTTCCTATATAAATAAAAATTAAAAACTTGGGCAAAAGTAAATTGGCACAGTCATTATGGTATTGCTTTCCAGTTTCAACACTGCAAGGAGCAGCCACAGATTCCAAACACCAAAGGAAAAGGCTATCACCAAGCACCAGGTGTAGCTTGGGTTTTTTCCCCTTTTCCCTGAAGTCATCAGCAGTGCTCCTGCCTCAGGGCCATCCCCCGAGTGGGAGCAGGCAGGAGTGCAAGGATTGCTGTAGAGCTGCTGGGGAAAAGGGAGAACAAATACAGAGAAACAAACACAGAGAATGCTTTACTGTTCTGCAGGACATGGCTCAAGTCAATGCTTTTTCAGGATTGTGACTTATTTTTACCTTCAAACAGGCAAAAAATGAAAATTAAAATTAAAAAAATCAAAATCTTAAGCCTTCAAGTTTCCTTGCCTTCATTCCCTCCCTCCCCCAAAAAGCACCTCCTACTACACACAGTTTTTTCTTTTTTGCGGGTTCAGAAGTTGGAATGTCATGGAAATACATACAAGAGAGAAGGAATTTCTAGTTGTACATTACATTACAAAGAGGTTTGCTCCCAGACCTAAGGAGGGAGGGATACTAAGCAATATTAAATTCCTATAAGAATCCTTACAAAGCATGCAAAATATTGATATACTCACAAAATTGAAATTTATATTTTTTTCCTTTCTGATTTCGCAACTTCACAGTACAATAATTTCTAATATTCTGCAGCAGTCAGAATTACAGTGACTACAAAATCATTTCCCTTTATTTTTCTCTATTTGCTTTAAATACTTCTTTGCTATTTTTTTTTGAGTTTGCAGATCACCCAGCAGAAAATGTGCAATTCAGCACAAGAGTTGCTGTCTGTGTCATATTTCCCTCCAAATGATGTTGACAACCTGACCCTACCAATCTTTCAAAATCTGTCCCTCCCTCCCCTTTTTGTGCCAATTCCTTCCCTTGTCTTCCAGCTGTACTTTTCTTCTTGCCAGGATGATGATGGACAGATGCCACTAAATGGATGCTGCATAGCTGGGTAGGAGTAGTGGGGGCTGGAATAGTTTAGGAAAATGGCATCACTCCCACCCCCAGGATGTTTGGCACATCTGCTTCAGAGCCAGAATGCCAGCTCTGGATACCAGCAATTAGATTCTGCAGTTTCAATTCCCTGGACAAATACTGCTGCCTTTTCCACCCCTGTAACTTCAACTGATTTAGGGAGGGAAATACAAAATTGGTGTTTGGCCAGATCTTTTGTTAGATGGAGTTCCACAGAAATTTCTCCACTGCTCCTAATTAAAACAGAGTTGGAATTTCTGGAGAATCCACAATGCATGCTACTTGCTAGATTGTCCATAAAGTACATTCTGGCATTTTTTCAGAGTGTTTGTATCTATCAGAAAAAGACTCTTGTAGAAACAATGTACAAAGCCTCCAAAAATTCAAGTATCACAAAAAAGATGTTCTGATAAAAGTCTGGAGTAAGCAGCCAGCCAAACTGAGAGCCATTGACTTTTTTTTTTTTTAAATCCACAAATTCTTCAGTTACTTTTGCAGAGATAATGTCTTTTCTTTGGAGTATTGGGAATTAATAGTCTTCCCAATTAATTTTTATTAAGTTTGGTGGGGTCTAAGGAATATAGAAATCCTTCCTGGATAATATTGCCCCTGCTTTTATAAGCAAACAAACAAAAGAATCACTGACTATTATCCTCCCTGCCTCTCTTTAATTTGCTGTATTTACTTACTTAATTTTGTTGAGTCTGTCTCAACCCAACAAAACCCATCAGAAGTGCAACATAGGCAAGAGCAGGGCATCTCCTTCCCTGGGGTGTACAAACATTTCTATGAGAAGGGCTGGGTAAGCCAAAAAGCCATACAAACCAAAAAAAAACCAACCAAACCTAGCTCCCAACCAGACAAAAGTTCTAGCTGTATGTAAAACATTTTGATTTAGAACCATATTCATATCAAGACTTGAATTTCTGTGGAGAGAATTTTAGATCCCTTCTCTTCTCCTTCCTCTTGCAAAGCAATGCTATTTTTTGTGGCCTCAAACAGTACTTGAAAAACAGCAGTTATTAAAGACACAGTTGTGATATATCCTTTAATGCCCCCTCTCCCAAAAAGGGGTGTCCTATCAAGTGGTCCAGTAGAAATCTTGAAGTTTCTTTATGATAAATTAAATCCATAAAATGAGGAATACCTTCTGTCACATTCCCAACAAGAATAATCACTGCACTCCCTGGTGCATTTGTCCAAGTGTCTATTGCTCCTTCTAGTGGAGACTCCGCACAGCTCCGTCTCCGGTCGGTTCTGGTTCTGCCAGCACAAGGGGGTTTTTTCTCCATTCTCTCCAGCTTGTGTCTGGTTAAACAGCAGAAGCATTGAGGGCTGGAATTCCCCAGCACAGGAACAGGCCAGTCCCAGGAAACACCACTCATCTTTTTCCCAGGGTGACAGTTATGCCAAAAGCAGTTTGTGTCCTGTTGGTACCACAGGCACCTACACCTCTGTGGAAAAGAGAATGCTTTGCCTCTTGCTGTCTGGGGTAGGGATAGTCTCTAGCTGCAGGAAGTACAGAAGAACTTGAACCTGGAAAGAGAAATTACAAGGTAATTTAATAAAGCCCTGTAAAAACTCATTCTCATCATGGCTATGTGAGAGCTGGTGATACAGCTCTCTCTGGGAAATCTAGCAGCTGTGTATTTAATACACTGTATAACAGCACTAGAAATAGTAGAACTTGCAGTGCTTCAGAGACACTCTATAAATTCCAGGTGGAATAATGGTGCTGGTGGTTCCAGCACAGAAAAAATTCAATCTAGAATTTGCCATTACACAACAGAGAAACCAGTCTGACTCAGTGACACAGGCTCTGTCACTGAGTGCTCCAGTCCTCTGCATAGCCTTCAAAGGCAGCAGTGGCTAAAGAATTTTGTTGTGTATCAGTGAAGGTGGTTTAAGTGCCAAGGAGCATTGTGGAAACACTGTTGATTCTTTTATCCCAGGCCAGCAGCATGGTGCTGGGACACAACTCCCCAAAAACTGTTCCCATGCACAAGCACACACAGACATTCCTTCATGAAAAAGGAGCTGTATTCATACAGATGCAAATGATCTGCGTGAAGGAACACTGTCCTACAGACAGGCTAAAATGCCTTTGGGAGGGTAAAAGTTGTTTTATGTTTATCCAAAAAATGACCATGAAAACCCAGTGGGGTCACTGAGCCAGGCATGCCACAGGACTGTGCTTTCTGAGAAAGTGTCTTCACAAGATGGAATGGCATATTCAAGATTTTACCTGGGACATGACTTCTAGTGACCAGCTGTCAGTCATTGTGATGGGCTGGGTTGGGTTAGCAGGGATTTTACTGTCCTTCTCTGAAGGTCTGAGCAGTGTTGGTCCAAAGACAGTGGCAAGATTATGCAGGGACATCTTGTTCACACTTTCCCTCTCAGCAACCCTGGGAGAAGAAACAAAGCACAAGGCAGACCTTCATAAATATCTGAGTTTTATGAAGGAGAAACTGAGGCACAAAGTTTAAAGTATTTGCCCAAGGGCAGAAAAGTCTGCAGCAGAAACACAATTAGAGCCCAGATTTCCTGGATCTTAATCCAGAATCTCCTAAGAAGATCTTTCATGTCTCCAGGGACAGTCTCTGGTATGTACAACATACTTATGCGAATTAACACACTGGGCAAGCATTAAGCCAGCTTATTGCATTAATGTCAAATGCATGGCAATACTTTTTCACAGTTACATCCATATTACAAAGGCATAGACAAAATCAGACAGACTTCACTACAAAAGGAACTGACAACTGCAGTTAGGCAAAGTGCTGGAATTAAAAAAATTGATCATACTGTATTTCAGACACCTTCTGAGACAGGGTCCCCTAGACCTTAACTATGGCCAAAGCCTCATGGTTCATACAAAAACCTTTCCTGGTCTTGGTATCCTGATGCAGGTGAAGTCTCAGTGACATTTCAGCAAGAATTTGCTTTTGTGATAGATAAGCCCTGACTCTTTTGTTACTCCTTTCCTCCAGTATCCAGTATCCAGAATCCTTTTTCAGTATGAGTGGGAATGGAATTCAGGATTTACTGCCTCACTAAATGAGTATGAGACAATAGTTATCTGATGAGCGTTCACAGCAGATCAGCAAATACTTCTTCATTTCTCTGATTCAGCAGGTATTTAAAGAAAAGGCTCCACTTTTCAAATAGCCCGGCTATTAAATTCTCAAGGAACCACATATTACCTTTTTAAATGGTCCAGAAGGAAAAGGAATGTCACAAGGTTGGGTTCTGGAAGTGATAGCAACAGATTCAACATACAGCTCTCCTTTGCAACAGGATCTGAAAGTGCTACAAGACAGAGAACAAGAGATCACCACAGGCAGGGAATTTGAATCTGACTGAGTCATGTCCCAGGGCAACCAGTATGGATGGTCCCAAAAGGAATGTGACTACATCTTCATAGGCTGGAAGGTCACAGTTGCACATCAATACCCCACAGCATCTCGTCCCTTTATTTCACAAATGCATTAAGAATCCTTTTCTCTTAAGCAGTTCAAGTGCTTTGAGGCTTTCAATCATTGATGTTTTTCTCTGCATCAAGATAAGATGAGGTACACATCCCCCTCCCCTCCAAAGGGGGCTTCCCTGAAGCCTGTCTGGGCAGTGATTGTACACAGCCCCAGCAGGCAGGCTGGCATTCTGGCCTGAACCTCTCCTTCAGAAACCTGGGCTTTTGCAGCTTGCAGAACAGCACGGCAAGCGCCCATATTGCACCATGTGGGAAGGCAATGTCATTCTGAGCTCCGTTCCACTCCCCTCACAGCTTGTCCAACACCATAAATATGGGTTTTATGATGCTTTAAGAGCAGCCTTCTACAGAAGAGTCTCCAGGGTTCCTTGTGCTGCACCTACCGATGCCTTCAGCGAAGTTGGGGTACAGTTCATCCGTGAAGAGCGGTTCCGGCAGCTCCCGGAAGTAGAGTTTGAGGGTGCCTGCAATGGCATTAACGTCCATCTCACTCATCATCACTGACACATCCTTGTTATCTGAAAGAGGGGAGAGTAGAGGAAGGGTAAAGGAACTGCTGGCCTTGCATTCCTTCTTTTCCTTGCTTTGGGTCTGTTTATCTTTTGTCTCTGCCCAAATAGCTGGGAGTTTTCCTGTTTACATTTCTCCAGATTAAATGAGCAACCTTCCAGCTGAGAAGCCCTGCACAAATGATTGCAAACACTTCATTGCTTTACATCAGGCCAGGGAACCTCACGCTCCCAGGGCTAGCTGTGCTGTGCCAGCGACCCCAGCCTCATCTGAACAAGCCCTACTTGTCTGTATTTATATGCATTTCAACTTTTATTACTGACAGCAGTTGTTATTCCAATTCCCTGCCCGTAACAGCTTAGAATAAGAGATTCTGAGATTCTCTAACTCCCTGTTGAGTGTAGCTAAGGCAATTCAGGGCTTATATTTCAGTTTTGTTACTATTAAGAACAACAAAACCATCCCCTCTCCCTAAACTAAACACCAACCAGCACTGGTTTCATAAAGCAGTCTAAGCAGGCATTTAACAGAATTTTAAAAAGTTGTTTTAACATTCTTTAAGGATTTCTATTAATTTGGGCACCTCGCAACAGTGAAGAAATTATGACTTCTGATTGCTGATGTTTCCCCCCAGAGAGGTGTCTACTATTTACAAAGATTTGGCAAGGCAGGTAAAGCCATTGTTTCATGTCTACTGGGAAGAATAAAAAAAGCATGGTTTGGTACAAGGATCCATCCTGTTCTATCTCCTGGGTTATATCAGTAAATAAAATATTCAGCCAGGGTTAAAATTATTTTCCTTGAGTGAGAATCTCTACATCTTAATGTTTGTTCAGCCACATAAGATTAAAAATAGCACAGCCACCTGACAGGGTGCTCAGGTGGGTTCTCACAGAGCAAAGGGAAAAATCAGACAAATACTTACTGACATCAAAGGCAGCTTTCAAAGCCTGGATGTCGGTTGCAACCCCAGAGACGCGGTAAATCCCCACCTCCTCCATCCCGCGCCGCTCGATCTCCTCCACGCACTGCCGCACAATGTACGGCACCTTCGACCTCTCTCTCCTGAAGAAAGCCAGACAGAAGAGCTCAGTTTAGCCCAGGCCCTCCATGCCTGTTCCCCAGCCAGCCAGGATGGCTACAAGCACCCCAACATTTCCTTGTGCAAACCTCTTCTGCAAAATGGAGTGGTAGGAATTCTGAGCAGGCAGTCAGGACTGAACTGAAAAACTCCTTTTAAAACTGGAGAGGGTTTTCTGACTGTCTCAGCCTGGCTCTGGCTGTTCTGCAGCTTCCCTGAGCATTTGAGCTCTTGGCCAGGTCCCAGTGCCCCTAGAGCCTGCAACTCAGCCCAGGTAAAGAGAGGATTCCCAAACAGCCCTTGGTTACATAGCAACTCTGTTGCTTTCAAACTGATAAAATTCCATGGGAAGGAAATTCCACACTTCCCAAACCGTACAACAGAACAAACAGGTTTCTGCTGGCAAATGATTCATGACAAAAGATCAGGGGTTAAAATAATACAATGGGATTCAAAGACCTTGAACATTTTTGATTATGGAAAGGAAACATCACTGTTCAGTGGCTCTGGAAATTTGTGACCATGTCAGCTAACTACAGAGAAGGCTAAGGCCAGGGGGATTTCTGGAATTCAGAGGAGTGATGGCAGTAAATGGCTTGTGTGCACATTAGCTTTTATCTCTGTAAAAAATGAAGCTCAAAGATTGTAAAGCATCTCCTGTCTGCAGCCACATCTTCACTCCTACACTAGTGGAGCAGCTTGGACTGCCAAACCCCTCATGGGGACACAGGCAGGTGCACCCCACTGGTCAGTTGTCTTCCTGAAACACAACAGGGAGAAATGTGACCCATCAGCTCACTTGGTGACAATGGCAATCTTGACCCCAAACACGCCGGTCTGCTTGCGGGACGGCATCCTTTTCAGGCTGAACTCCCGACTGGTGAACTTCACTGATAGCTTCACTTCCACCTGAGCCAAAGAGAACAGCTGTTACTTTTTAAACATTTTCTCCTTTTTGTTTTTTCATGCTGCAATGAAAAGCAAAGAAATAAAGCCCACAGGAGGTACAGAAGCAGAGCTAATTTCTGTTTGCCACACTTACCCCATTCATTGAGATGACTGTGCGCTGCCAATCTTTGTCCTGCAGTGCCTGTGGGTCCAGCTGGAAAACAGAAGTTACCCATGAGCTAGGAACAGACTTCAGAGAAACCAGCTAGCCTGGAAGGCTTCTGCAAGTGAGCAGAGCATGATCACTTTTACCTTGTTGTTTCTTTTCCATAGGATAACCCACACTCCAAAGTTTCCCTGGTTTCAGAGGAAACCAGGTTTTGAATACTGTGCAGTTCTCTAAACAGGGCTGATGGGGGTTCATACACATGGAAAACCCAGCAACACGAGAGCAGTGTCTGCTCAACTATAAAGGCAACCTCAGGGAGAACAACCATTGTTTGAATCTGCTGAGAAATCATGAAAAGTTATCCCTCAACCAGCCTATTCCTTTTAATTTCTATTTGAGCATAGAGGCAAGAAGAACATCAGGCCCTGCTATTGCAAGCACTCATTAAACACAAACAAGTTCCAATCTCTCATTTTCAGCTTTGCTTGATCTCAAGCGAACAGTGATGAGGCTGGGGAGAAGCTGGCTCAAGTGCTAGAACACCACCCAGCAGTTCCACTACTGCCTTGGGAGAGCCCAAACACATCTGAAGGCCTGAGGAGTGGCACTGAGCTCCAGGGAGGCTGGCAAGAGAGAGGAGGAGCTGTCTGCCCTGAGGCTTCATCAGCCACTGGCACCAGCCAAAGCAAAAATTCGGTGCCTCCTGAGACAGCTTTGTAACACTTGGCTCTTGAACACAGAGGCACAGTAAGAACAGGAAGAGGCAACTGCAGCAAACTCTGTTTTGGGTTTACTGCTGTCAGCAAACAGATAGTCATAACCAGAGCTGCTTTGCAGCACAGCTCCCCCCTCTCACAGAGCCCTGTGCAGGGCCAGAGAGCTCTGGCAGGGGAGGGAAATGCTGGAACAATGGCAGCTGCAGGAAATTCTGGGAAAGCTCAGACACGCTCATGGTTGCACTCAGATCATCAACAGAGCAGCCCAGTGCTGGTGACAACTACAGAGACAAGCCCACCCACGCCCTTCCCCACTCCCCAAAGAAAGGCAAGCAGCAGAGAGCAAAGTTCCTCCCTGCTTCCTCCCACTGCAGAGACCCCAGCAGCAACAGAACAAGTGAGGCCAACCTTATCCCTGCGCGCTCTGTTACGGACGTGAGCCCACAGCGGGATGCTGCCAGCACACACATGCTTCCCTGTCGAACTGGACCGGCTCCTGTAGGTGCAACGCCGGCAGAAACTCCTGAAGAGCCCTTGTAAGGAATTGTCAGTAAACAGCAGCTCCCACATTTTGGGATTGTGCAGAGGTCCAGGAGGCCAATGGGCAGCAGTGCTTGGCTTCAGTGCCTCAGCGACCCCAAACACAGGACTGCTCACCAAGGGGGTTCGCTTTTAACTCCGGCAGAACAGATCCGCCCCTGCCTGTGGGGCTGGCCAAGAGCCCTACGAGCTGGCCAAGAGCCCTACGAGCTGGCCAGTTTCTAGGCTGTTCTACCCTGCACTTCCGTGCTGGAAGTTTGACTTCTTTCAACAACTGAATTCTTTCCCAGAATCAAGAGGAAACCATTTCTGAAGTGTCTGGTTTCCTATGAGGAGCAACCATGCTAAGTATTCCTGAAAGCTTGATCTCCAGCTCTGAAGAGTCATCTGGTTAAGCTGCCAAAATGGCCCTGCTGATGGACACAGCCAATCCTCTTGCTGGGAACCAGTTTTCCATATGCTTTTAGAATGGAGTCACTGAGGGTATTATTTATAGCAGGGAGCTATATTATTTATAGCTTAAGACTAAAGGGGAAAGAAGGTTTGAATATTTGCCAAAAACTTTAAAGGAAGAGTCCAGCAGACTCCAGTTACAGTTTATTTAAGCTAACAGGTATTACTGGATATGTCTCAGTAATGACCAGGGAATTCCTGCCACTGCACAAAACAAAAGCAAGTAAATAGCTGTTGAAACATATGAGCCAAACACCATCCTGCTCTGCCTCAAGAGTGACTTTGACACTGCTGCAAAGGACAAGCAGAAGCAGAGTGCTGGAGCTGAGAACTCGCAAAGACTTTTCCTTGGTGATGCTGAGAGCTCACAGAGACTTTTCCTCACTGGATAACTGCTGGGGCTGAGCCAGGACTACGAATAAACCTCCATGTACCTGCTGCTGCCTCTTGCTCCCTTGTTTTTGAACTCCCTCCTACTGTTTGACTCCTGCTTGTACTGAATGGGACAGCCAGGGAGAACAGGCACCAGGGCTGGCTGATCCAGCCAACCCTGCATAAATCACTGGCAATAACAACAGCAATTAAGGGGAAAAACCCCAAACTCCTCCAAGGTGCTTTTTAAATAACAAAGCAAAATGATGGAAGCTATTAAAAGAGCAAAGCTTGAATAAACTCTCAGCAACACTGAGACAGGAAGATCAGGTCTAACAGTCTGGTAAGTCACAGTAGGACATAACAGAGTCAACAGGAAACCAAGAACTGTCACTGGGACTTCAATCAAGCTGCAGTCGTGGTCCCAAGTGATGACTGACCTACTGAGGCCAGGAAGAGCAACAGAGGGAAAGGGCAGCTGGAGCAGGCAAGGAGAGAGCACACTGAGGACAGTGAGCTAGCAAGAATGATGCTCCAGCACAGAGGACAAATGGGGCCATGCTGTCTTCTGGCCTAATTTGAAAATCAGTGACCTGAAAGAAGGGACACTGAGTAGAATAATGCAATCCACGGCCAGCACGGCAAAGGGAGGCAGCTCTGAGCAAGCTGTGCCAGCTCAAGCAGGGACTGTGCAACTGCTGTCTGCATTTGACAGTGGAATTTACTGCTCCTCTACACAGTTCCCCCAGACAGTTGCTTGGTTTGAGTGATCTGCCCCATCTCCATTGAAAGAGAGCCACTGAGTTGTTTCCATGCTCTGTGCAAATAGGACAGACCTGCTAAACCCTCACAGGCTGTATCACATGGGCACAGTCCCCACCAAAAGCTCATGCTGAACAGGGAAATACAAACCAACCATGCTGTCTGTTTGCTGCTCCCTCCAGTCCCCCTGTGGCCTTTGGTATTTGGAGTGGCAAGCAACAGCCCCAAATTCACTAATGAATCAAGCCAAAACCTCTCTGTGTCCTGCCCAAAACACAGGAGAACAAAGCAGCTCAGCACCACAGGGGTTTCTGAGTGCAGGTCTCTGGCCCTTGTAGCAGCTCAGCACTAAATTCAGACAGGGCACAGTGGGCAGGAAAGGCTGAGACTGCACAGCAGCATGGTGAGAACTTGGAAAAAGGCAAACTGGGGATGCTGCTCTGGCAAATGCAAGGCAGGCACTAGGACGGGTGTCTATGCTCTAGGGAACCACTACAGAGAGCGTGATGATGATTTCTTTTTTCCCAGAGAGAAAAGAAAGCATGCTAAGGGAGAGAAAAGCAAAGAAGCCTCAGTAGAAATGAAAGAGCATGGACTGCAGAACATTAAGGTTAGTGTGTTTTATATATTCACTCACATTACTTCTTCCCTTTATTACATTTCCCAGGCAACTTTACACTCCATCAATTTTGAATTGTAACTGATGTGACATACATGTTGTCAAAGTCTCACTGCTGCTGGGAACTCCCAGTCCTGCCATAACCCCATTCTTCTCACAGCTCCCCACTGACAGGTTAATCTTTCCCACCATCACCCTTTAGCCATGACCCACTGCCTTCTTCATTTCCCCCCCCTATTTTCATTGCTGGGACAATGTTCTGCTTCAGCAAACTGTTTAAACAAGCTTGAGTGAGTAAAAGGTTTCCAAGTTAACACTTGGGAGGTACAGCATGGGACAATCTGGTTTACACAGAAAACAACTTAATGCCTGAAATAGCCATGGGCACTGCTATGAGACATCCCAGATAATTAAGATAAGAGTGATTGTTTTGCAAGGCAACAGAGGAATGGTGCTGCTCCACAGAATGAGTGATCTAAGGTCACATCCTCCCTGATTTTCCAGCACTGCTGTGAGGGAGAAGGAAATATTTCGCTTGAGCTGATCATGCAGAAAAAGAAAACAACAAAGGAAATGGCATTTTTAGGAGGCACCAGTGGGAGGAGCTGGATCACAGAGTGAAGTATCACTTCACTCAAGCACTGTTCCCAAGGCTGGTCCTGCTGACAAATGTGCCCACTTAGGTACAGTCTCAGCACCAAACAAAAGGCTGCTACACTCCAAACATGGGCATGTGTCTGTCATGTGGAGTGCAAACTTCAAGGAGCCAAAGGGCCAGCCCAAGTGCCAAAGATGGACTGCAAGGTAGCAGCAGAAAGAAAAGCCCAGGGTTTTTCTCACAATGAGAGGGGCTTATGCCCACAGCTGAACTAAACCTCACATTTCCTCCCATCATGTGATGTCTATTCCGTTCTCTTTCAGTCTCCCAAGTAATTTCAGTCTCCCAGTGTACCCAGGAATAGTATTTCTCATGCCTGGGGTGCACCAGGAGCCCCAGCCATGTGTGCCAGACAGTTCAACGCTGCACACCCAGCACTGCTGTGCCCAGGTCTGCTGAGGACTTCACTTCTACATTTACAAGAGGTTCTCCCACACTAAAACCTCATGGCTTTATGTTTCAGAGATAAAAAAACTTGCAGACTGGCAGGAAAGAAGCAGCTCTTGCATCTGGCTATAAAGACAGGCAAATAAAACATTCCATAGGAAAAGAAAATATGAGCAATGGGAGCTATTAAAATTGCTGCCCATTCCTGGAAACTTGTGACTACATGAACCAATTTCCAGCCTTCCTTCCTTCACTGCCATAATGTAACGGAGAGATTTAATAAACATTTTTACAGCCAAAACAGTCCTCGTCTCCTTGATTGTCTTCATCACTGAGGCTCAGTATTTGGTGAGTCAGAATTCCCAGTAGTGGGAAGTTGCGTATTTACAATAATACATGGCTTAACAATACACTGCAATTTAGCCAACAGAGAAACCTCTCTGCTTTTATAAACATGAGGATGCAGGCACGACTCTTCACGTTCCCAGAGTTTTTAACTAGAGGGAATTTATGAAATAAGAATCCTCACCACCCAACTTCACAGACCTGGCCTTCAGACAGACAGACTTGGGCTGAATAATGACAGTGCAACAACAATCAGAAAGCTCAGGATAAACTACAGGTAAACAAAATTTGATATAAAAGCACCTAGGAGAACATTGCCAACTTTTAGTCACAGGCTGAAATCAGATTTTGTTTTTGCATTATTATGGTTTCTTAATAGAGAAATGATGTTTACTTCAAAAATAGAACTAAACCAAAATCAAAACTTTTAATAATTTTTATCAACCCAAAAATCTCACCAGACTGTCACACGACAATGAAATTGTGTTTGAAATTCATGATGGGACAGAAATCACTGAAAATTAAGAGGTTACTCTGGCAATTCATCAAGTTTCTTTGCAATAAATTGGAAAGGGGATTTACAGAAAGAAAGAGAACTTTTGAATATGCCAATACAACAGAATGCAACATTTGTACATTAATTAAAAACATTTTAATTGATTTTTTTAACCTTCCCACTAATTAGGTGTCTTTAAAAGAATCAAGAGGCAATTAACATTTAACTGCCATCAAAGAGTATTTTTGCTTAAAGCATAAAATATATTTACAGAATATATAATTTCTGTACATAAAAATGCCCATGGCTGTGAGAAGGAAAAAACTGCCAAAAATTGGAAAGATTTTGTTTGTTGGGTTTTTTTTAAGTATTTCTGTGTAAATATCTGTAGAATTTAGCAGGTCAGTGATTTCAGGGTTCTCTGTTATGTGCACACAAATCTCCAGGGCATTTCAGGGCTGAAAACTTGCTCTTTTGTAGTTGCTCAGCTCCGTGGAAAATAGCCTTTGTTAGCTGAAGGGACATAGGGATTTCTGGTCAGCTGAGACACACACACAGGAGATACCCTGTGCTGGCATTTATTGATCTGCACACGAGCTCCCTTCCAAATCCCACCATGCATTTGAGACAAAAGCTCTCCCTGAAAACAGGACAGAGGGAAAGAAGAGGCTTGATCAAAGTCATTCAGGCAATGAACCCCACCAAAGGTGGGATGTGATCCCACAGGCCACCCTCAGCCCAAGCTGCTTCTGCAATCCCACAAATGGCCTTGGCCTGCATGACCAGTGCCAGGGAAAGCTGTCATCCACAGGGAAATGGACAGCCAGGCCTAAATGGAGGGGAACTGGTGAGATCTTAAAACATGCCAGAAAGGAAAAGCTATCTGGGCAGGGTCTCTGTTCTGTTCAACAGCCACTCCAACACAAAGAATGTGCCTTCAGAGCAAGCATTTAAACACCCTCCTAAAGCTGTGGACAGACAGAGCAACAAACTGGAAGAAGATGGGGGACATATGTTCCCCATGTTTTCCTCCACACATGGCCTGATTTCTCCTACATCATCCAGCTTTAGTGCTCTATCACAGCAGCTCTCCAAGAGCAGCAGCCCTTTACAATCATCACCTCCCCCACTCTATTACACAACTGCCACACAAAGAGTCCCAGGCTGACTCTCAGCAATGGAAATGTTCCTCGGATGCTGCCTGCTGTCATGGATGCCACACTCTGGGCATGGCAGTCACTAGGACAGTCAGGCTGTCCCTGGGCCTGGCCAACACATCCATCAGCTTCCAGCACACACAGATGGCAGCCTTTCTGCACATGATTTACAGAGTAGAGAGGATGTTCTTGCATCCTCCTGTCACAAATGAAGCATCCTCACCAGTGCCCAGGGGCAGTGCAGTTCCTATACATTGTTGTGGAAGTTTTGAAGTTAATGGGTAAATGAGAGATCAAAATGAGCAGCTATTCCATAAGGGAATATGCTGGAGCAGGCACAGGGCACAAAGCTGCTGATTTCCTGCCTGTGAATAACACTGTGTACCTCACTATATGAGGGAAAAATCTTCAGTGCTGAGACAATCAGAAGGCAGAAAGAAACCTCTGTGGTGAACTCCAGGATTCAAAAGTCCTGTGATGTTTTGCAGTAAGGGTATCAGGAATGAGTTGAGCAGTCTTACCTGGATCTGTCCTTTCCCCATGATGCGATCTGTGCTCTCTCCATCCTCTTTGGTGAGCTTGGTTTTGTTGTAGCACTTTTCATAGCACAGAATCCGCAGTGTCTGTGAGCCCTCCAGCTCAATCTCAAACTCCTGCAGGGCACCAGGAAAGGAAAGAACAATTGGCATCACAACAGGACACCAGTCTCAGAATAATCAATATAGTCTCCTTAACGCTCATCAGAAGAACACTTAAGGACTGGCCAAAACCTCCTCCCTACCGGAACTGGTCTAGAAATAAGCTGAAAGTGTATTTTGTATCTATAAGGTGGTCAAATTGGAAACTAAGATGTTTCACATGAACACCAAGTTTCACATGTCTCAGCAAAGCATTATTCAAAGACACAAATTTGCTCACCTTCCTTGTAAGAAATTTTGCTCACCAGCAGGTCTGAGTTGGCTGTAAACAGGCAAAATGTCTATAGCTAATTCTCACCCTCTCAACAAACAAACAAAACCATCTCCTTCAAAATATTTTTACTTGCGTCTTTAAATGAATTATCAAGCATGCATCTGTTTAAAATACTGGACAAGACTCTTTGTTTAACTACTGCTCATCCAAGAGAAAATCTTCTGCAAGCCCTGACAGCCAAATGAACCTGGCAGAAAAGTGTTTCCTGAGAAGCAGCACATGCAGCACAAGCACTGAGTATGCAGCAACCTCTTCCATTGGCAGGTCTTCTTTCCATCATGCTCTGATGTTTGGCATGTGGAAGAAGTCACATCAAGAAAAATCAAACCTACCTCATTCCAGTTGGGCTCCGTGGTGTCTCTGTAAACTCTTGTTTTGGCCTTGTTCACAAAATACCCAAAAGAATCCACCTCTAACGTGCAGTACAAATCTGAGGAGGGGAGACAGGGACAAAAATGTTTAAAAAGTATCTAGAATCTCCTAACTTGCATTAATCACTTGTACAGGGTGCCTTCATTTCTATCATCTCTGTTTTAGTACCAGTAACACCATCCCATACATATGTTCCTTCATCAGCCCAGCTGTCCTCAAGAAGCTCTGTCACCTTTTTTGATCCTTCTATCAAGTAATTTCCCTGAATTTTAACACCACTTTCTTCCCAACAAAAATTCTAGATGTCACATAACACCTTCCATTCTTTCATTGAGAAACAAAATACAGCTGAAAGAATTCAGGGTAAGAGCTGACTTGTTCCTAGAGCAGCTGGGTAATCAGCAAACACTGGTTAAAACCTCAAACAGACTAGGCCTAACAATAAATGCTGTGTGCTGGACCCTTGATGGTGATCTTTTTGAGAGTTAAGAGTATGAACTTCCAGTTCCTGCAACTCACTTGAGCTTTGCTTGAATCCTGTGGCAGAGTGGACAATGACATTCAGGAATCCATAGAGACCTGGGGATTCATCATCTGCACAAAAGACACAAGAGATTTGTTACATTCACAGTGGAGCCAAGAGTGAGTGATGAGATTGATATAACACAGGTTAATGAGCAGAGGGTGAACTGTCCCAAAGGATGGCAGGAGCACGTAACAACCACTTCAGCCAGACAGGAGATTGTTCCACAGCTGGCACCTGTAATAGCTTCTGACACTAGGGGGCTTTTCCAGTGACAGTTCTAGGATCAGCAAGACAGCATGGAAGAAATTCTAAGGAGAAAAAGTAAATTACAGAGGCGAAGTCTACTCTGGTAGGGGAAGTAGTAATTTAGGATGGTCCCTGACACAATTTTGGCCAACTAGTGTTGTTCCAAAGGATTCTCAGACACAGCTCTAAGCTGTCCCAGGCTAGGACTCCACCAGGCACTCCAGTACCTTGCACAACAGCTGCATGCAAGGACGATTTAATAGTTGATTCATGTATACTGGAGGATGCCTGTAACCTGCAGCAAAAGGGAACAGTAAGCATAGTTCTAGGGGACAGCACAAAATCAGGCAGGGGAAGAGTTTCACTGCAGCTGCACCATGTGAAAGCAAAACCCTAAGGTCTTACCTTCCTTATTGATAGTGAGGGGAATGTTGTGGACTGTCTGAAGCTTCACACAGGAGTTTGTCAGCATCTGGAGCTCCACCGATGTGAGGGAGAAGCTTTTAAAGCCTGCCACAGAGATTGAAAGAGGGAGGAGTAAAAATTCCAAGGAGAGGCTGGATGCATGACCCCTCGTCCTGGGCACACAGGGGATATGCTCCCTGGGCCATGCTGAGCAGCAGCACTGAGGTGTTCAGGGCAATACTGCTGCTGCTGCTGCTGCAGCCCAGCTCTACTGGGGACATATTTAGTTATTCTTCCATGTAAAGTCTCAGGATGGTTCACATGAAATACAGGGGTTCTTAGTTCCTTGCAAGGCCAAGAACACCATGCCATAAAAGTAACTAAGTTTCTTTTGAATGGAGCCAGGAAAAAAGGGGAGGCTCTTCCCTCTCTGTGGAATTGCACTGAGCTCTGATCTCTCAGATAAATGGAAGAATCTCTACACACATTTACTTACTAAGTGCTCTCTCTGCACAATCCTCACCTCTGGCCACAGCAGTTCCCCAAACAGACTCAGACAGGAGACATCCATATTGCACTGTGGATTTCAATGCAGATCTCTGTTTTGGCAGGGAATCCTGTCCCACCTGATCCTCTGGAGCCCTGTTCTCTTAAGATCACTGTATTTGTACCAATGACAGCTAAAGAATACTCACATTTCTTCTGCTGCTCCCGGATATTCTCCCTCCACTCTGCTCTTTCATAGTCTGATGAAATGAGGAATGTGTAACTCTACCAGGAACACAGAAGAAAATCGGGTATGCATTAGTTTGATGCACCACTGAGGCCAGGGCCTGCCTGCTCCCACCCTCCCCCAGTGCAAACTGCAGGACAGACTGTTCTTCTGGCACTCCTGCCACTCATCTCTGTCAAGACAGGCTGGACTCTGGCAACATGCTCATGTACCAACAGGGACAGTGAGAGCTCACAGAGCCCCACCCTGCCAAGGGCAGCTGTGGCCCTGCAGCAGCTCCCATGGCAGCTTATGCTATTCCTCACAACAGGAATTCAGCTGCACCAGGAATGCCAAAAGCCTTCAGCACAGGCCTAGACACTGATGAAGGAGTGACAGTGAGGCAGCAGTGACCAGCTCATGGATTTTCACTGAGCAGTAACACAGTCCTGTGAGACCCCCTTGCCATGTGCATGGAAAGGCCACAGGGAGAGGTTACAGCACTGCCAGGGCAGGGAATACCCCTGGCACAGGATGACCGTGTCAGGAGCAGCTGCAGCCTTGAGGACACTGCCCAGAGTGTGCCAAGCCTTGAAGCCACAGGGCAGTGTAGGAGGAAGCTGCTGCAGAGCTGGATCTCTGCTGAAGGGCTGTTCCTATTTCTCCACCAGGACTGGTGATGAGACACGGGATTCATTTCTGTGGTTATTTCTTAAATGCCAGTCTTGTACACAAATTAGTCACAGCCTTATGGGATGTCATCATAACCTTTGGCACAGCAAGAGCGAGGTGTCTGCTGCTTGGGAAGTGCTCTGAGGACACACAGTAGAGGCCACAAAGCCCTCCCTGTGCAGGAGCACATGCAGTCACAGACACAAGTCACCACGATCTCTGGCCTGAGGGTGACAGGGGTGCTCTCACCTTGCCGTTGCGATTGTGTACCCGGAAGGCCATGTTGGGAGACATCAGCAGTAGGAGGGATTCCTGCTCCGAGAGCTTCTTTTTCAACCTCTCAATCACCTTGCTGCCTTTATTGGCCCTCTGAAGATTGTGGGAGAGAGAGAGACAAAGGACATGTGTTATTCTCCAAATCCAGCCCCGTTTATGCTAACTGCTAGTTTGAAATCCACAGTCTCTACCCTGTGAGTAGGTAAATGGCCCCAGAGCAGAAGAAATGCTGTCAATAGGATCCACAGGACTCCCACCTGCTCAGAAAGGCGGTATTTGCAGAATCTCTACACTTGGACTGGGCTCTGTTCCCCAATTCCAGCTGTCGCAGCTGAAGTGCAGAGGTGTGTGGCCACTGTCCCAGCTGTACCCTGTATTTTCTGTTCCAGAGGCTGCAGTAGCATCATATCACTGGGCAGCCATAGCACTGCCAGGTCCTGCAAGTGTCCTTAACTAAGGAGACTTTAAGGAACTTCTGTAGAAGCTGCCCAGAACTCTCCTGCTCACCACCCACTGATCCATTTTCATCAGAGCTCGGCTAAAAATATGTTTTTTTCCTGGATAAAATCCAATTCCAAACCCAGCCATGTGTATTGTTTAGCACTGATGCACCAAAGCACTCATCTTAGACACCTGCAGCTGGTGAGTAAAAGGCTTCCACAAAGTGTTCTTCCTAATACCTTACTTTTTCCAGGAAGCCCTCTTTGAAAGCCAGCCAGGGCTGAGAGGCAGAAGCATGTTCTTTGGAAATGTGGGGAATAACCTTCCCACAGCATGATCAATGTTATTCATATCCTGCTCTACACACCACCAGTATTCATACTCTCATTTCTCTTTCAGGTTTGGGATCTAACAGATCTCAGAAAATATATCTTGCAAGCAAAAAGAAGCCTGGGCCAGAGACACTGTGTCCATGTCTGACTGTCCACTCAGCATAATTGCTGATTCTACACATTTGCTGCTGCTTTGACGTCAGTGAAGTAGGAAAAAGCTTCAAAGACGTAACTGAGCCTGCTAAAATTCAAGAGTATATGACTCCTGACCAAAATCACTGTCAGGATCATAATTTAACAGCCAGAATTTGGCAAATAACACTCCCAGTCCTTCTCATGTCTGCAGCATAAGATCCCAGCCCTCCACATGGATGCTCATAGGTGGTTTTGCTGAGTAGAGGAGCTGCTGGGTACAGCCACAGGGTCTTTTTGTCTCCTCCCAGGGCAGCATCACCCAGGCTGTGCACTCGGATGAGGAAAGCACCTGGCTATCACAAGCCCCTGCTGAAGAGTCTGTTGCAGCCTGGCTCCCCACACTGTGCAGCCCTGGGAGAGCTGCCACCAGCACCTCATCTGAGCACAGACCCTGTGTCTGCATTGCCACAGAGTGCTCAACTCCTTTACCTTTTCCCGCTGGATGTCATTCTTGATCTGGGATATCTTGATCTTCATGGCATCCAGCTCCTCATCAGGTACCAGTGGGATATTGGGCACTGCCTCAGACTCATCCACCATTTGGAAACTGAGGTCAGTGAGCGGGATGTACCACTTGCAGTCATATTGTTGGCTTTTTCTGAAAGGCAGTAGGTCCAAACCTTTTACTACTACTGGTGTTTGGTGTCCTTCCCACAATTCTTCCCCGCTATAGTGCAGAAGATGAAGATACCAGCCCAACTTTACTGTGATTCCCATGTGGAAAAAGTCTGGCAACAGGCTGCTTTTCAGCAAGACAGCCTAGCAGGGCCAGTAGCTGGTACTGCACATAAAAAAGCCATTAATTTTGTAATCTAGTTATTTTCATCCTAAGAAACCACATCCATCTCCTGCAGAGAATTTTGGTCCCATGTGCTCTCTCTTTGAAGCCTCTGGTGTGGCAAAGTTCTAAAGCTGTGTCACACCTGTGACCTGGTGGCCCCCTGGGATCTGAACCTGGGTCTCTCCTGCCCAGGCTGAGGCCAAGGTGGGGCAGGTGAGCCAATGGATATAAACCTCTGTGTAATCCAACCAGGGGAGAGAAACTACAGCTCCTAGCTGCCATTCTCCAGGGATTTCACCAGGATAAGCAGCTCACTTTTTTAATGTTTCGTGTCATTTATTCCCTCTTCACTTCTGTTGTCAGGAACATCCACCCTTGGGAATGTCCCACTCCTTTGAAGCTTCATTCCTCACAAGCATGTGCTTTGAAAAGGGCAGGCATAACTTTTTGCTTGAGGAAGGCAAGAAGAGAAGTGTCCCCAAGAAGAATGTTTACCAAATGAAGAGAACCCCTATTTGAGGCAAGTACATTGGTAGTGGTTCCTCCCCCCTCATTTGTTAAAAGTGTCAGCAAAACTGCTTTTATAGTTGTACTATGGGGTCATAAACATATGTTTATTTTGGTAAACATAGTCTGTTTACTGCACCTTTGCCATTTTTCTGTAAAACTGTTGCCATGCTGTAGCTGCAAAGCCAAAATTAACAACCTGAGTCATAAAAAAAAGTGAAGAATGTCACCTATTAAAAGGGAAATGTTTGTCCAGAATACCAGCAGCTACAACATATCCTGTTCTCCTAGGAAGAGGCAGGGATGGGAAGGAATTACCTTTCCTGAGGGGTCAGGACTTAGACAGGACCTCATACAGTAAACATTCCTATCTTGCTGATCATTTCTTGTCTAACTATTTGTGGATTATGGTTACCCAGGTCTGGGGTATCCATATGCAACTAAAAGAGCAGGCTAATCACAGGATTCTGTTACAGCTGAGGTACAAAGCACAAAGTCCAAAAGCAAATTCTCACCCTCCAATCTGCTTCTTGAGCTTGGCACACAGGAAGAGGTCAGTGAAAAGAAAGACATGCCGCAGCTTGCGAGCTCCTTCCACCAGCTCCACCATGAAACTGTCCTTCAGCAGCTGCCGATGCTGGGGAAAACACATGGAAAATGTCTCAGTGCAATACGAGCTCCAAACTTGGCACTGGGGCAAACACAGTCCTTAGATATAACTCCTACCAGAGCAAATTCAGTACATTTGTCTAATTCAGAACAATGAAAAAGTCTACTAAATACTCCTTGCTTTCAACTCTGCTCCCTGCTGCAGCCCTCACTCCCAGAGGCAGAAAGAGCCGTGCATCTTCTCCCTTACCTGGTGCTAGGTCAGACTTTGGGCTTCTCTCCATCACCTGCTCCTGAGCCCAGCTGCAGCTTGTGAGTCACTGCTCAGCTCCTTCGTACCCGAGTTCCTGAATCCCTGCCAGCGGATCGTCCCCTCCCGAGCCAGCAGAGAGCAGCACACACCGCTTCTCCCGGACTCACTCCTCCCAGAGTCACTTCCCAGCCTCTGCATCAGCTTCAGCCACCCCAGCAGGGACAGCAAAGCTCCTCTCGACCCCTTCCTCTCCCATTCACAGGACGACTTTGTCAACATTGACAGCTGAACGCCATTGCTGCTCCTTCATTACAAGTGCTGTTAAGGGATTATTCCTGAACGTGTGGATCTGGCAAACGTCTCAGGAGTCCCTTAGCAGCCTGTGCTTTAAAAGGACCATCTGGATGTACCCTCACCACATGCCTATTGGAATCTTCTTTATATATCATATAAAGATTCCCCAAACCTAGAAGATGCAAAGAAGCTGCAGAACTCTGATGCCTTTAATCCTGCTTCTAGCTCCATAGACTTTTACAGTCTCCTAAAGAAGGGGCACACACTGGCAGCCAGAACCATTGCCTTCCTAATTCCCTTAGGAGGGAGGGGCAGGATGGACAACTCCATAGTTAAAAGCCCAAAAGGCTGGAATGCAGGCACGTAGACAGTGGCTGTGTGCTCCTTCCAGTGATCATGACAGGAGTTTCATGCCCTGCTGTGTGCTCAGGTCCCCCACTGTGCTGTCAGGATCAGCAGGACTCAGTGCACATCTGGAATAGATACCTCCCATCGATTTTCAAGCAGAAGTCAGGTAATTCAGCTCTGTGAAAGTTTTATTACCACCAATATGTATAACTGTCAGTGTTGCCTCACTTCACAGCCAGTACAAGCAGGAGCCATCAGCTTCTCCACACATGCTAAGGTATGCTAAGGAACTCCTCCCTGACTTGTACTTTGTTATTCCAGCCAAGAGGATGCTCCTCTGCCATCACTAAGTGACATATCAGACATCCCACATCTGCCTAGACAGCGCTGTGGCTGGAGAGAGTTCTGTTAACCCTGTCCAGGGCCAACCAGCCCCTCCCCAGCTGCCTCACTGCCAGCCTTGCCTGGCCCCACGCTCAGGACTCGCCCCTGTGTCCCTGCTGCCCTGCCCCATGGCTGGGACCCCCACATTGGGCACACACACAGAAGGGTCTCCATGGGGCACCATGAGAGCAGCTCCCATGGGCAAGGTCAGGACACCCAGGGCAGAAGTGATGTCTCCATTTCTCAGGTGATGCCCCTGGGTTCTGTTTGTTGCATGACTTAGCAAACCCTGAATGCATTCCCTGCTGAGCTGTGGGAGTGCAAACCCCCGTGCTGCCTCTCCTTCTGCCTACCATTCTTCCCATCTTGGGTCTCCAAAATGAAAACAAACCACATCAGTCCTGAGCCTAGCAGGCATTGTGGCAAGGAACACATGATAAAGAAATGCCCTTGCAGACATAATTCTTCTCTCCACAGTCTGTCTCACAGCACCCTGTGAGGTGCTGTCCTTCCTGACAGGGACTAGGAGCCTGCATTTTCCCATCTGCAGCTACAAAAGCACCACAGCTACCTGTGAAAGCACGTGGAGCAGTGTCAGCAGCTCATCTCAGTGCTGCCTTCCATTACATGAAGGTCCTGGCAATCTGTGAGCAGGGCAGCAAAAGCTGCACCTTTCCCAGAGCTGCAGGAAGCAAGGCTGCTCCCTGGCAGACTGCTGCACCATCTCTGGGCAGAACTCTGGGGAGATCTGGCATCCAGCAGTGATTCAGCTCACAAAGGCCTGTACATATGTTAGTGTTTATTTTTAAGTGGGTGTGATCCTCCTGGCTTCTTCTCGATGTTTTTGGAGAGAACTCCTGCCTGCACTAATGCCTTTGCTGCTGATGGGCACTGGAGCACGCCCTCCCCTCCCGCCGGAGAGAGCAAGGCCCAGATAGGAAACTAGAAACACTGAGCTTTGAAAATAAATAAACCAACAGGAGGAGCTATGTTGTCAGTAGCAAGAACACTCTCCACTCCTGCAAAGAATTTCATTTGGGAGCAATAATAAGCAGGGAAAGAGATTTTCTGAGCAAGCCAAAACCCTGATCTCAGGTTTCTAGATATGATGCATATTAATTACACTGCAAATCAGCTCAGCTCCTCTGGAACAATGAGAATAACTGCTTGCTGCTAGCTCAACCTCTGCTCATTGTTTGTAGGTGTAAAGATGTTCTCAGCTTACTCATCTCTGCTACCCAGCAGGATGTAGCACTGTCCTTTCCCTGCCTGGCAGTGACAGGGCACAGTCCTGACCTGACCTGTCTGCCTCTGCCAGGCACTGACAGTGTGAGATGAGCCCAGCACCCTGCTTAGAGCACATCTCCTCAAAACCTGAGCAGAAAGCTCAGCCATTCCGTGCTAAATGACCCAACAACCTTCACATTCCCACCTGGGATTGAGCTGGCACTGAGTTTATTTGGGTTTGCACTCCTGGGAACCAAATCCTATCACTAACATAGACACAGCACAACCCTGAGGCAGCAAAATGTCCCCCAAAGAGAGCTGGGTGGAAGAGGACAAGCCTGTACTTCTTAAGCTTTGCTGGAAAAGAAGGAAAGAGGTGAAGAGATATATTCCAGTCAGTCAGAGGGAAACACAGAGCTTCCCAGAACCCTTCACTCTTCTTTTCTTCTTGCTCATGGGAGCTAGATGGGAAGGTGTCCCTCCAGCAAGCAGCAGGGGTGAACTGCCACAAGAGCAACCAAGCATCTGGAGAGAGAAAACATTTGTGGATCAAGTCAGGAAATCTCTCCTCACTACCAACTTCTCTTGGAGAAGAGAACTTTATTAGGGCTGGGCAAAACAGGCATGCCCCAGGCTGCTCAGCATCCGTGGGGCTGAGGAGGGGCACTTCCAGTGAAGGGGCACATCCTTTGCTGCAAATGAGTCATCTTGCCGGGAGGTTCAGCAGGTCACAGGGAAACAATAAAAGGATTTCCCAATGGCTTACCAGAGCCCTGCCAAACCCCACAGTGTGGGAGCAAAGGGCACCTTCCTGGACCTCCTGCCATGAGTCAGCCCATCCTCTCCCACCCTGGGGGAGCCAGCAGCCCCCTCAGACAGGGCTTCTGCCACTCAAGAGTTCTGTGCCACCTCAGCGCCGCGGTTTTGGAACCAACAATTTGGTCAACTCCTCCCACCCAGGGCCACCAACAGCTATTCCTTTGGTGGCCTCCTGCTAAATGGGGTCTCCTGAAACACAAGGGTTTTTGGATAGGTGAGCCTGCTGTACATGACATATAATAGCTCTTGTGTGGGGAACCATCTCTCTTGTTCCCAGAGTCACACTGTTAAAGTAACTAAAGGTGCTAAAGATTTCCTAAAATACACTGAAATAACTGACTACAGTAACACTAAATATGCATCCAAGAGAACATAAGATTAGGGTGATAGGGTGACAGTGGCAGGAAAGTGGCAGAGTGACACCCTCTCTTCCACAGACAGCCCACAGGACTGTCAGGTGTCCAGCACAGGAACTCAGCTCAGCTTCAGAAAGGTGTTCCAGGAAGTGTGGGAGAAAAGTCTTGATTTTGTGTTGTAATAGAGTGAATTAGGATCATCTTTAATCTCCCACACAAGGCCTAGACTTGTTAACTTCAGTGGCTCTTGCAGAGCTGTACTGGTGCAGTAAAAGTTCCATGTCTCTTTTCCAGGCTCTGATTTCTTTGCATGTTTTCATCTGCTTCTTCTCCCACCCACCTGCATGCTCTGAACAAAAGAGCTCTCCCTCTACCTTCTCCAGAGCTTGGTTATCCTCTTTGGATTGCCTATTGCTGTCCTCCTCCTCCTCTTACCTCTGTCACTGAGCATCTTTCCCTCCTCTGCTACCAAGCTCACGACTACCTGTGTGCTCATCTATTCATCCTACGGTGTTTTTGTGCTGTTTGCATATGATAAATCCTGCTGCTGTCACAGCCTGATTAGCTCCAGGAAGTGTGGCCAGCTTGTCTGAGACACATTACAAGAAGAGGAATTTAGGAACCTACTCAAGCAGACCCACAGCTGCACAAAAGGCCATCTCCCCACTTGTGTGCTGAGGAAAGAGCTCATCCGATGTGGTGACAGCAGAGGCCTGCAGCGTGCGTGGGTGAGCACCAGGAAGGGCTGGGACATGTGTGAGGCACGGGGAGGAGGGGAAAGCCAGGAGATGGGTATTGGCACATGTCAGTGAGGAAGAGGTGGTTTGGCTTTCTGCAGAGCGTAGGAAGAAAATGATTCCTCATGTGTGTAAGTGTGTTGCAAGACCAGCACTGCATAAAAAAAAAATAAAAAAAATGCTCTGCCTGGGGAGTTAAACTGGCTGCTCTTGAGCATTTTAATGGCCTCTTTCTTCTTCCCAAAGCTCCTGTCACCAGGAGCTCTCTGGCTCCAGCTGTAAGACAGAGTGTGAAGCAGCCAAGATAATTTCTGAGTGCTCTGTTGCCAACATCTGCCCAAGGCCTCCAGGAGCAGTGGGCACCAGGCCCCATGCTGTGCACAGCTGTGTCAAAGCTTCACTTCCAGCTTTTCAAAGGCTTCAGTTTGCACTTCAGCTCCCTTGCACATGTCCTTTGTCCTTTCCCTTCCCTAGCACACTTGGTCCTCTACGAAGTCAGCCAGAAGCCAAAGGCAGTGATAGCCAGTCCCTTGACTGCAGTTTAAAACCACATTTAGAAACATGGTAGAGCAGCCTGCCAAGCAGCCTCTCCTCTCCAGGGCAAGGACAAAGGTGTACAGTAGCACAAGCTGATCTGTGATGTGAGGTACTGGGCTTGCTCCCAGGAAAAGCTGCCTGTCAGCTCCCTTGTGCCTGGACTGGTGCTGATGAGACCAGACATGAAGGCGCTCAGCCAGCAGTGACCCAAAACTCCAGGCTCCATCCCTCGGTGCAGCTGTGGGATCACACAAACATCAGTATGAACACTGCAGAGAGGGTGGGAGGACAAGGCCAGGGCAAGGCAGAGTGGCAGCCACCACACTCAGGTTGGTCTGAACTGCCCTGGAACAACACTCTGCAAAGAGCACGGGAGGAGCAGCAGACAAGAAGGGGACCACCACCTCTGCAATTTTTGATGTTTCATTAAATCCTGCTTTGACAAACACACTGAATTAGCTGGAAACACCAGCCTGGACCTCTGGCAGGCAAAGACACAAGCACTACAGTCATTTGCATCCAGGCTTAGCTGAAATAAACCCAACGTGCAGTACCTAGAGCTGCTCTGTTAGTAAGACTACAGAAGGTTATTACTGCCCTCCTTCTGCACCTAACAGTGGCACGTCCTTCATCCCAAAGCATTTGTTTTTCTTCTTCCCCAAGGCACTGTCCCCAGTAGAGCCTTAACCTTGTCCCCTCTTTAAACCAAGACAGCAGTGGTGCAGAAGGATCAGCAGTGACAAGAAGATGCCTCTTCCATGGTCCCAAGGGCTGGGTGACTCTCCACCACTCACATTCCAAGCCACAAAGTACAGGGTTACTAAGATTCCCTTCCCCTCTGTGCATTTGCCTGGTTATTTGGAGGGTTAGGAAAGTCGGTACCTGTAGAAAATTCATTAAAAAGCAGTAAAAAAGGTAAAACTATAAAAGTAGAAAGATGTGATGAACAGAAGGGAGCAATAGAATGTAGTGGATCAAGCTGAATGGAAACAGACCCCAAAGGCCAGAGATGCCTCCCTGGCTCCCCTCTGTTGCCAGGCTGGGGCTCTGCTGGCTCCTCTGTACCGTGGCCCTCAGCAAAGGCTGCTGCAGTCAGCAAGGATCAAACTCTCTGTTCACAGGCTCAGTCCATCCATTTTACCTTCTCTGCTGCAGCTCTTTCTGTCCCTCTGGGGAGGGATTTTACTCCCTTTGTTCCAATCTCTTTGCACTACCTGAAATACTCATCCATCCCAGCAAATTAAACCACATGACAGAAACCTTCCAGTTCCTATGCGTGAAAGTAGATTAGAACAAAGCCTCTGGAGCCCAGCAGAACTGGGGGGCTGGAGTGCAGGATGGACACCTGGCATGTAGGGTGCCCAGCAGGCAGGGCAGGCTGAGTCACTGCTCCCAAAGCAGGGAATCACCTCTGCCAAACAGA
Source organism: Parus major (assembly GCF_001522545.3). NCBI lineage: Eukaryota > Metazoa > Chordata > Aves > Passeriformes > Paridae > Parus > Parus major. The sequence continues at coordinate 11,107,292 of NC_031784.1, read as the reverse complement.
ACAACACTGCTGATGAGCCTCTACTCTCTCCTGACCTGCACTCCCCTCCTTAGCAGCCTGTCACTAGGGAGATTAACGACTGGCTGCTTTCCCCAGTTCAAAGCAATCCTGAAAAAAAGAGAAGGAGCAAGAGGCTGGCAAAGGAGATTTGATTCCTCCCCACAACACACTCAAAGGGAAAAAATATTCCACATAAAAGGCAAGGACTGGGGAAAAAAGATAACTGAGATCAGCACCTAAGCAATACATGAGGGGAAAAGGCTATTTTACTCTCCCTTCCTTTCCACCAAGGAAACTTCAATGGGAGGAAGACAAATAATGAAAAAAAAAAGCCTTCAAAGCAAGCTGGTGATTCATTAAAATAAAAAATGCATTATGCATTGAGAGCAGTCAATTAGGAGATGCAATCCACACACTGTCCTGTCACCCCGGGGGGAAGCACCAGCAAGGCAAGTGGGAGGAAAGGATAAGTGGAAAAGGAAAGATTTACAGGCATAAACAAAACCCAGCTATGACCCCAAGCTGAGCAGCTTGCAGGAAGGAACAGCCATCACTAACCCACACAGAGTAGCTGGGAGCAGATTTGTGTCTCTGCATTACTACATGGAGAGTGAACATACCTACTCTCAGGACACAGAGGGTTCAACTGGGGCACTACTGCTTTGACAGAAGTGGGATATTGGTACCAAATGACTAAAGAAAATATTCGTGCTCAGATTCCCAGAGTGTAAGGCAAGTCCTTTTCCTCCCTGGGCTCAGGAAAAGCTGTGTGCAGTGAGGGAGGGCACAAAGGGTTCCCAGTCCTCTCTAGTACACCCACAGCCCTCTCCTCTGGTATGTCCTCTTCCTCCCCACATCATTCCTGGAGTCACTGCAGAACCAGTGAGGGTGTTGCCAGGCCTGCTGAGCCCAGTCCTGCCGTGCCTCCCCTTCCTGCTTTCTAAGACCTGACAAATACACCGCTCCAAAAAGCCATCAGCAGGATCATCCTCCTGAGCCCCCTCCTCTGCCTGGGCTCTGGCACCTCATTAGGATTCAACATGACAAAGCCTGCATCCCTCACTGAGATGCTGACAGACAACCAGAGAACACAAACTGCTCCCTCCCCTGCGAGGGGCATTCTAGCCTGTGCATTCTGCTATGACTCAATCAGCAGCCACTTTAACGAGGCCATCCCCTGTCACTGAGGCACCGGTGACTGATGCCTGAGCCTCTAGCTCAGCCTCCAACTGCCTGGCCCCTCCTCTCCTTTTCTCAGCTTGAGGTGTCCTCGGTTGACAAAATGAGACAATGAGCAAGACTTGCAGGAAAAAGTGCACCAAATTCCCAGAACTGCAGCTTCCAGCAAACCTTTTGTCAGCTGAAAATCAGTTTAACAGCTAAAAGCAAGCATGTTTAGCTGTCAGGATTTGAGAATAAATCATGAAGGTTCATGGTATCTTAACAATCTCCTGAGCTTTGTAAGATGTTTTTGTACAGGGTAGTTTGGGTCACTGTTGATCAGCCCATGGTTGGATGCTCTTTTTACACCTTTACTATCTGAGCTGCACCTCTCTGTGTCCAATCTCCTACGTCCCTCTCTCTCAACACTTCTGCCAGCCTTGGCCTTCTTTAGCAGGAGGGATTGAATCCCTTTTTAATGGAATTACGATGCACCTGAATCAAGGCACTGAGGAATGCAGACTCCACCACAGAGAAGCTCTGTGACCTCCCTACACAACACTGCACGCAGGTGAAGTATCTGCACATCTCAGACCTCTCTGGGTGCAGTCCAGCTCCTTACAGAGCTGAGAAGGGTTATATTACACTCTTAGGAGTCAATCATCATCCTGGCTTTCCCAACCCATTCCATTAGTTTTGCTTTCCAGTCATATTTACAACACTATTCTTTAGAACAAAGATGCAAAAAATTAATTGTATGATGGAAATGAAGATTCTGGAAAACAGCTTTTCCTAATCTTTCATGACTTCTGATGTTTCCTCACCTTCTTCTCCTCCCACACTTCCCATTTGGTTTCAGTTTGCAGGTAAAATACAAATCCATTTAGTGCATGGCAATGTGCATCATGGAAATTATGTATGACAAATGATTATAGCAATGCTAAGGACAAAACTCTAATCACACTTTTCCTCTCCGTTTCCAAACTGTTTTCTGAACAGAAAACAGAGGGAGCTGTACCACATCCTTTAGAGAACAAGGACACTGCATAAACTGTATCTTAGCAACAAACAGCTTAACAGCATAACTTCCTAGTCAGCTCCACAGAAAAGACATAATCAGTATTTAGAAACTGAGAAAATAACAAGAGCAGGAAGACTCACCTCCCCTTTCTTTACAGTCATGGATTGCCGGCGAGGAGTGATCTCTTCGTTGATGCTGGAGAGGAAGTTCTGCGAGATCCGCAGAGCATCCTGCAGCAGGGGATGGTCAGGGTGGCTCACAGGAGTGTGCTTGAGCAAATCCTGACAGCAGGAACATAACACAGAGAACACAGTCATGGGCAGCACTGGATGGCAGGAGGGCTCGAGCACCCCTAATCAGAGCTGTAGGACAAGATGCTCCAGCTTCTTCACACAGATTAGAGCAAGGCTTTATCTCTAGAAGATAATAATACCCTGCATTTCTTGGTGACATCACTGCAAAGATAGCAGCATCCTACCCATAGACTCCATCTTCTTAGTGTAAAGGAAAGAGGCTCTTATGCAGCTCAACAGGTTTACTTTTGCAGTCCTGCAGCTCCGTGGAAAATTTGAAGGTCAAATAAAATAGGACAGGGGTCTGAAGTTTGAAAACTCCCCTTCAGATACTTACATGCAAGACAAGTGTGCTGCGGGTCACTCGATCCACTGGCTTGTACAGCAGAGCTGTGGAAACAAAGCAGTAGGAACATCAGGAAGAGTGGAAGCTCCTTCTAACATGGGGTGTCTTCTATTCATGTGCACAAAAACAAGCACGTGATCTTGACCAGGCTCTCTAAATGCCCCCCATGAAACCATCACTGCTGGGGTTGCATTTGTGCTATCACTGGGTAGCAGATGTTCTCTTAAAATCACAGCAGCCCCATGGCTGGGCTGGCTTTGCCCCAAGGCACTGATGGGGTTTAAAGCCAGGAGGCATTTCCCCATGCAGGCAGCCTACTTTGCACGAGCTCTGCTACTTAGCAAAAGGGAGCTGACTTCCCAGGTAGAGCCAGCAGACTTCATAACCTTCCAGCATTAGAAAAGAAAAATGGAGTGTAGAGGTTTGGCAACAGCCTCCACACAGTCCTGACAGACCAGTCTCCTCTATGTGGATCACTCACTTTCCAAGGAATTTTTCGTCGTCTGATCTTTAGATTCCTTTGTGCTTCTGGCCTTTAGATTCTAAAAGAAAAAGAAAACCCATGCAGCAGATGGTCAATCATCTTGAAACATCACATGGGAACATGGCAGGCTATCTGCTCCTTCAGGGGAAGGCTAGGTGTGAAAGGAGAGCCCTACCACAATTCAAGTCAGTGATGGAAAAATGTGCTTTCCTTCTTGGTAAATCCACCACTGCCATGTCACAGGCACCCACACATCTCAAACATTAAGCAATGTTCTTAGGAGCACCTGTCAATAGACATGCAGCAAAGCAGGGAACCACCTACAGCAACAGGGATGGGGGAGGTTTTAAATCACCTGCAGCAGAAAGACATCCCTCAGGACACAGCCACTGTCCCAGCACCAATAAAGGAAGTTCAGGATTGGCATTCAATACCCTCAGGTTGTACTTCCCGTTCCTGTACTCAGAGCTGGGTGACCTTGGACACATCAGTTCTTCCAGAGCAGCAAAGGAACACTGTCTGTGACTCTGCTCCTTGCCATGGCCATGCCATGCATTCCTGTACTCAGCTCAGAAAACCTCACCAGGACACAAATGCAGAAGTACCATCACCATCATTCCAAATACAGTAGATATTGGCATGATTCAGAATTATTTGTCAGAAACAGCAAAACTGAGAGATCATATTTTACCTCTTTCTAATAAAAGTCTCAAGGGACATGTGATATAGAATGTACTCAGGAGTTTTCTCAGAGCAACAAACGCCCCTGGTAGTACTCAGCTCTGATGATTTATCTGATTGTTTTTAAGGAGACACATATGAAATTCATGTTTTCTTGGCAACTAAGTTCTTCAAAAAATAAACACTGCATTACAAAGAGTCAATGAGAACATGCACTGCAGGGAAAGCTGATGGTCTCAGATGAAAAAATTCAAAAGGCTTTGAGACAGGTACTCCTCTGACAGAGAGGAAATCAGAGCAGGCCAAAGAATAGTATTATAGATTTATGGTTGATACACTTGCCTTTTTCAAGAGAGAATTACCCTCTCCTCTGCATGCCAGTGAAGGCTGCAATCCCACTGACAGCCACAGTGCAAGCCATTAAGGATGGCTTTTATGCCACAGCCAGAATCATCATTAGCAAGAGAAACATTTGAGAAAGCCACACAGAGCTTTCTCTTCTAGAAATGCATGAAGGTGGCACAGAGCTGGAGAAGTTCAAAGCAATGCCAGTTTCTACCAGATTCCCTGGGTGGGGACAGCACACAAAGGCTGTGTCTGTGAGCAGCCCGAGGTACAATTCAGTGTAAGAACACGAGCTGAAGCAGGGAGTCTGTGGGAGCTCACAACTCCTCCAGAAGTCAAGGCTGCAGAGGTACTTGGAGAATAGACAGGAGTGACATGGCAGGGTATTAGTCAGAGCCAGACAGCTCATGTGTCTGAACACCGTGACATTACCTCAGAGATTTCAGCAAACTGAGCATTGGCTTGGCAGCATTTCTCTGCTGTCTCCATAGCAACTTCATAGTTATCCACAAAGGCCCGGTACACTCCCAGCTGGCTGGCCTGCAGGAAGCAAAACAAAATATAATAAATGCTGGGAAGAGGGCAGTTTGGGATGGTCAGTCTTGGTATGCAATGATCAGCTTTTCCACACCTAACAACTGCAGGGAATACTGAGCAGGCCCTGAACATTTCTGACCTCTCAACTTTGTCTAACCAGAACTGGTGCCCCCATGCACCCAGTTCCACCCTATGCTGAACAAGTTTACTTGTGAAGGATGTGAAAGCCTACGAGAATGACACATCCTTATTTCTGACATCTATTTTTCCCTTCTGAACTGCCAGATTAGTATCTATTAATATTGCAGCTCATTGATGTAACTGGAGCTGCTGGCTTTTTGCCACAACATATGAATCAGGGAGGAATGATTCAGCCCAACAGCACAAATGTGACCCCAGTAAGCTACTTGTTGGCCTTTGCATGATGGATACTTTGCAGATATTACCCATATCTGCATTAGTGAGCATTATTATAAGGGCAGCAGAGTGCTGAAAATACAGAAGAGAGATGCAGAGCACAATCTGTTTGGATGGAAGTGACTGGGTCACTAGGTGACTGAAAATCAGGGCAGTTTTTCCAGCAGAAGGAATATGGAATTGGTCCAGAAGAGGATGGAACAGGCCTCAGAGTGCAGCAGTAAGTCATTATTATCACAGAGTCTTAGCACTGATCCCGTTTGCTGACTTAGGAATTGCAGCCATATTCACGCCAGAGAACACAAGATCCAGCACGGGAAATCCCTGGGGAGCCTCCAAGCCTGTCTGGAGTGCAGAGCTGGCTTTGTGCTGCAGAGCTGCCAGGCTGGGCTGGGCACACCTCAGCAGCCCCAGCCCACAGGGCAGGACAGCAGCAAGGAGACACTGCCAGGGGGCTGCACCCACCCTGAGCCCTGCCTGAGATGGGCAAGAGGCAGAGCTGGGAACTTCCCCGCTGCTCCTGCCCTCTCCTGCTCTCCCTCATAACCATGGTGCTCCCCATTCTCTGTGGAGCTTTGTGCAAGAGGTGATGGAAGAGAAAAAGCCACTCTCAGGACAACATTCCCTGCACAAACTCTGTTAGCAGGGCTGAGAAACAGTGAGCTATTTCCTAGGTCACATTCCACTGAAAGACCAGAAACCGATCTCAACCCTTATACAACATTACACAGTTGTGACTGAAGCTGAAGAAAACTGTGCTCACTTATATCAGGAGAGAATGAAATCTGTATTGGCCACTGAGGCACAATCCTGTGAAGTCCTTGCTGTCAGAATTACTGACCATTTAGGGCTTATGCCATTCAGATTTTGATGGCACCAGCTAACATGGCAGAACTTTAAAGTTTCTCCTTTCTCATAGAGTTCTTTCATTTCCTGCTACTCCTGAACAGTTTTGCTAAACTTTCATTTTCCTTCTCTGAATATGTCATCACAAAGACATCTTTTGCATTAAAAACTGAGCTTCCAATCAAAACATAATGCTCACACACTGTTTTCATGCTGCTTTAACTTTTTTTTCAATTAAAAAGAGCCCAATGAAAATGAAACAAGAGTTGGTAGAAATGGCTGGCTTTTGGACATACTCTTTTCTGCTTCTGACACCTATAAGTGAGGATGTTTGCTAAATATTTCTTCATTTCTAAAAACAGCTCTAAAGAGTTTCCTTTCTAGCTATAAAAAAATATGTACAATATATTTCCCAAAAATGAGAAGCGTATTTCACTCCCACATGCCTGGCATCTTTTCTTTTTCTCAACAGGAAAAGGTGTAATAACAGTCAAGTTGATGTTGCAAATAGATTGTGCCAGGACACAAGGAATTCTAAAATTCTTTGCATCCACTATCTGTAACTTAAATCTACTATGCTGTTTTTTGCATGTGAGTACAGAAAATTAATGTCACCAGGGACATCTGGGTATTTCAGTGTTTATCATCAGACTGCATGACATGACCACGAGTAAACAGTCTGCTCCAAAAGATTTGATGTACATCCAGAGTAGATGCCTTATAAAGCCTGATGTTCTTGCTGTCTCTCTCATCTAGTTGCTTCCCAGTGCCTGCCAAGAATTATTAGCTTTATCTCATCCAGCAAAGAGTTTGCAATTCCCACCGTTGCTGTACCAAACCACCCGAAACTGAACCTGCTCTGCCAGCTCAAAGCCTCCAGCACTAGGGCAATTTGTTCCTTTGTTTCCAAAGCTAATCCAACAAAATCAACAATTCTGTCACAAATGCAGAAAAATCAGGGGAATGTAAGAGCAGAGGAAGGGCTGAACTCCCGCATGTGAGATCAGCCAGCAAGAAGAAATGGTCTGAAACAAAAGCCTGAGTAGCTGTGCAGTGAGTAGAGGGTTGCTGGACAGCCCTGCTGAGGAATAGGTTCAGATCTTCTCCAATTAGTGCTATTCCCATTGCTGCACCACACGTCCAGGGCAGCTTGTGAGGCTGTCACTTCCATCAGCCTTCTCTGTCCGCTTCAGCACCCAGCAGCAGCTGGGTTTGTCCTCTCAAACCAGCTGCTCAAATTGCATACCATGAACTATTCACCAAGGCACCAACTTGACCCCTCCTGGCTAAAACATGCTGGCAGTGAAAAGCAGATTCCTGCATTTTCATCTTGAGCTGCTGGCATGTCCAGAAAACATCATCTTCCAGGCCAGCTCCCCCTGCTCCATAGGGGATGGGGCTGATGCTGGGCTGCACAGCTGCTAACAACTGATGGACCCTGTAAAGCACACTCCCCAGCCAATAAACCCCTCGCTGGAATGTCACTCCTACCCTGAGAACCAGAGGCACCTCAGGAATGCAGAACTTCTTTTCTAAAAAGGAAAAAACAGCTCCTTTAATCCTTTGCTCTCTGCACATGCTAGGGGAGAGGCTAGAGGGGACAAAAAAACCTCCTAGAATGCAAACAATTTGTCATCTGGCTCAGAAACTCAGCAATTTTAATTCAGCCTCAGGAATATGCTGTATATGTCTTTGTCCTTTTCTGCACTCAGAGAATTTTGTTGAGGTTGCTTGGAGGATTCTCAGCTGTGGGTTGACTGCATCAGCATAACAGCAAGGGGAACAAAAAGGCCAGGAGAGTAGCAGAAAAGCAAAGCCAATGGTGATGACCATAAATCAGCAAAAAGTAGAGCAAAGCACCAGAGAGAGAGGGAAGGGTGTGTGGGGGAGTTCAACAGTAATGAGCAACACTTCACTGTTGCTGTTAAGAAGTTCACTTTGTAATACTGCCACTCTCCCATCTCCATCTAAAGGAAATGCTTTGAGGACTCTGCAGAAACCCTGAAGATTCAACATTTGTGTGAAACTGTATTTATTTTACCACCACAGCTTGCTGCAGTCTTTAATTAAAGACAATGAAAGAGTCACTTTTGCTGTAGGGCCTCCAGAGCAGTGGCAAAGTGAAGAGGTGAGAAACCTCTCATCTATTCCAGCCACAAACTTTTGATCCCTTTGGTCTCTGCAGTCACCAAAGGGAATCTCCAGCTCCTGTGAGACAAGTGAGGGGCACCTGCACCTTTGGTGATGGCAGCTGACTCACCAGCTTTTGGAAGAGGTCCCCGACACGTTGCTGATGACTCCACTGCTGCACTCGGGGAAAGAGCCCATCGTAGAATTCTTTGTGGATCTCATAGAGCTCAGGCACTTTGAAGAATATTGTCTCAATCTGCTGACTGGTCAGCACAGGCTGGGAGGTGGTGGCAGCAGCTTTCAAAGGCTTCATAGGCTGAAATGAGGAAAGAAGGAAATTATTATCACACAAACCATGAACACTCACCTTTACCACACTGCAAACACATCCCTCCATAGAGTTATTTTTCACACTGATAAAAAATGAGATTTGCATTCACACAACTCCTGAAAGCCAGGCATGAACAAGTTCTCTCATGGGGATCAGCCACCCCTGGTAGGTGGATTTCCCTGGATATTAATGCTGCAATTAAAATCTCTTTGCACTCCATTTCCCTAATCTCTGTCCAACTGTACAGCAATGTGCAATAATTAGCACAGGATACTTGAAGACAGAGCTCCTGGATACTGCCACATTAACAACTCCCATACTGCTACATCCAGTCCTTCCTTTAAGCCTCTCTCTCCACTGGAGAAGAGGAGTAATAGCACCTTTTGCACCCAGCAACTTGTAACCCCTGGTATGTGAAGTTCAGGGAAACTGTGGACAGAAGAAGTGAAAATTCAAGTACCAGTGTTTGAACTGGTGTCTGTCCCCAGCCTTACCAGCAGCAGGGCCTCCAGGTGGCTCAGATAGGTTTCCTCACTGGCTAGGATTCCTGACAGGACCCATTTTCTCATCTCCAGGCCTTTCTCCAGGTCTGGCTCACTCTACAAAGAAGTTGTTTAGGAGAAAAAAAAAATATTAAAAAAATAAAGAGCATGTTGCAGGGAAAGCAAGAAAAAACCTGAAGAATGAGGATGGAGAGTAAGAGATCATTCAGTTGACCAGAGCACATTTGTTTTTTTGATTTATTTTCAGACTAAAAACCAAACAAAAACATCCAGCTGTGCTCAGCATCTTGTTTCAAGAAAAATGCAAACATAAAACATTAAAGAAATTTTTATTTACCAGCAACTGATATCACTTAGATTATTTACAGGTCTCAGCTTCAGTCATCCAGCTCTGGTTGGATCAATTAGGTGCCCATACTTCTTCACAAAATTCAAAGCATGGAACTTAAAAATTCATATTTTATCCTCCTAAACAAATCTTAGGGCCCTTGTTCTTTGCAATGCCCTCCCTCCTTCATTCCAAAGCTGTGTTTCTGTGAGCAGACAGGATCTGCACCTCCCCAGATGTGCATGAACACACCACGGTCACAGCCTGACCACAGGGCTGCTCTTCCTCCCACTCTCTACTATTCCCTGAATTATTTTTCAGTGCCAGCTTGCACAGTGTCTATTTTTAGTGAGAGGATGGAATAACCAGCATGTTTTGGAATGCACATGCTGATTTTCTTATTGGGATTCCATGAAGGAGCTCTTAACCAAAACAAGTGAAGAAAGAGAGGGGGAAGTAAGCCCCATATAACTGTGTTCAAGGGCTAATGGGGAAGACTAGCATGAAGTGTTAAGAGAAGCAGTAAATCCCTTCTGCTGAATTTCAATTATCCTTCCTCTCAAAAGTGTTACCTGACAAAGTGTTTAATCTGATAAAGTGAAACCAAGGGTTTCCAAAAACTCTAGAAAAATTTGGTCAAGCAATGAAGGTTATAAATAATGAGAAACATCCCCCTTTTACAGACTCCTATTCCCAGTTCTTTTTATTTCTGTCATTCACAGGAATAGCATTTTAAAACTCCTGCAACCTTTTTATGTTGTTAAATGTCTCTAAGAATAGAATCAGAAGTTGGCTCTGAAAGGGTACATGCTTTTCAAGGGATTTGGGTAGGTTTTTTGGGGCTCCATCCTACTCTTAATATCCAGAGGAATCTTCAGCTTTTGATTTCACAGTGGGAGGATCAGGAAGCAGAGCAGTACACTCTGCTCTAGTGACTGAATATACAGCTCTGTAGCTGCCTTCAAAAAAAGCTCCACTTAGTTTAGGGTCCTCTGCAGATGTACAGATGAGGTACCTGGGCTAGAGGTTCAGTTTGCAGGAACTATCACATCCTGAGTGTGACTCTGAGCCTACGCACAACACAAAGAAAGAAACAGATCCTCACGCTCCCAGATATTTCTGGATTCTGTCTCATCAATAACCATCCTGATTTTTGAACAGTTTCATTAAATTTCACAAGCTATATTCTAGCCTAAAAGACTTGCAGCAACTACTTCATAAAAATTTTGTGAGGTGCCAAATACCACCACCACCTCTTAAATAAAAGTGGCAGACAGAAGCTGCTCTAAGGAAATGAGTAAGATTTACACACTTTAGGTACTACATGGAAAGAACTTCTCTTTGCATCCCACCCTTCAGTGACATTCAATAAGAACCACAGTACCTTTTAAAATCTTGAAAGGGCATCTCGAAGAAGGCAGAAATTTTTAATTTACCAGTTTTCAGAAGACATTAGAAAAACACAAGTGAGAAACTGCATGGTAAAATGAACACTGGACCAGACTGCGTGCATCCATGGAGCACAGTGGGACTGGCACAGAAATGTTCAACAGGGCTGGGACCATGTCTTGTGGTTTCTGTGCCTGCATGCCCAGCTCATGGACCATTTTGTCAGGCATGGCACACACATGTATTCAAGACAGGCAGCCCCAAGGTGGTTAACAAAGATTGCCTTCATCCAAAGAGGAAGGGATGTGGCAGCCCTGGTGCAAGAAAAACACAATTGCTCTTGGTCTCCAACGATATCTTACAACACCTACAAAAGAAAAAGTGCAGCTACACAAAGAAGCATTGAGGAAAACTAACAGTGCTCCAAAGTCCGCATTGCTGAGGATGAGGTAACTGGTCAATATTGACACAGCACCATAATTATCTTTACCAGGTTCTCTTGGAGGAGGTGAGGATTTAAAAAACAGCTGAGTATGTTTGTAACATCTGTAAAGAGCAGCACACAATAACAAGTTATTTAAATGACTTAAATTTCCTCATCATGACAGAGACACAACAGTTTTCCTTACAGCACTGAGAACAGTTTTTCTCTTCACAAGTAAAAGCTTTAATTTACAAGCCAGCTCTTGCTGGGCACCATCAGCTGACGGAGACAGCATTTTCTGCCGGAATGTTAATTTCTTCCCGTTAAAAGAGATGCACTTTCAGAGAGACAAACATCTCCCAGAACACACTGCAGGCCTTCCTTCCTGGCCATTACCACAAGGGCACTGTGCAAAATCCACGGTTTTGTCCTAACCCTTTTTTAACAGGGGCATTTTTCCAAGTGTGAAGTCCAGCCTCGGCCACAGCCAGCCAGGACACAGGGCAGGGCCTGGCTGCTTGATGCTCTGCACAGCAATTGCTCAAGAAACTCTCAGGGGAGTTGATCCAACAATCACAGGGCACATTACAAGATCTCCAATGCAATACCCCAAATTTACATACAGTTTCCTCCAGTGTGAAAAGACGATCCCCTGCTCCTGCTGTGTCAGGGATCAATGCACCAGCCAGGACCTGCTCTGTGCATTGTGCTGCTGCTCCTGCTCCCTCCCGGGAGCTGTGTCCCGACAAGAGCTCCTGCTGAGGGAGGCCTTGGCTCACAGTGTCAGCTGGGGCTGTGTGGAGAACACTGAACATCTGGAAAACATCCCCTGTGCTTCTTCAGCCTCAGGGTCCTTTTAAGTCACACTTGTTACAAAATGTACTCCAAGACTCAGAAATTCACTTGGCGCCAAAATCAGGAGGAAGAAGAGTAAGTTTATTATTTGGTATTACAACATTCCTCACTTACAGACCTGGGAACAGACTCACCTGCTCACCCAGAGCAGGACAGCAGTGAGCAGGTAGAGACAGGGACCATCCTCCCACCCTGCCCACACAGCAGCCAGGCTGTGATGCACTCTGGGCCATGGGCATTTCTGCTTTGCCCGTGTCTGACACAGAAAGAAACAAAGAGCAGCACTGACTCCAACAGCCTGGCTGTCCCTCTGTTCCTGCACTCCAACCAGGACAGAGGGAACATCCTGGGTATCGGTACCAAGCTCCCCACCAGCACAGAGAGACCTGCCAAGGCTGAGGACTCCTTTCCCCTACCCTGGAAAGAAGGGAGCAGTCTGAAATCTTTGAGCTGCTTGTGGCAAATGCAGGAGCTGGTACCACATCTACCAGACCACAGAGGATGGGGAAAATACACCTATTACCAAAGTGCAGATGGGATGTTCCCTGCAGGAAGTGGGAGCAGCCTGTATTGGCAAACTCTAACCACTCAGCAGGGAGTGCCAGGTGGTCAGCAGTCCATCCCATGCTTCCTACCCAGCTCGGCTAGCCTGTTTTCCACTTGTACAAGTCTAACTGGTATTTCATGTCCCTGCCTCTTCAAGGCCAGCATCCATTCCTAGCCTTTCTCCATTGTCCTTTCTCCACTGCCCTCCTGTCTTTTGGCTTCCTCTCTACCCACGTGTTTCAGAATAAACTGCACAGGGCAGCAGTCAGAGTATTCCTGTCTCCCTGCCATGGGAGCTGTGAGAACCCAGCACCCAGCCAGATTTGAACAGACAAGAAATCAGTTCTTTGCTTCCACTCCTCATGAATTACATTTAAAAAACACCAAAACAGTAAGGAAGGTGGAAAGCAGGACGCAGGAAATTACACAGGTATCTCATGTCTGTAAGATCCTGGTGTTCTCTCTTCTCAACTGGGTGGTGATTTTTTCCTATTCCAAAGCCTTAAAAACCAAAAGATTGAGTCACAGTGTAATCTTGCAACCTGAAGCAGGGCCAGTGAGAGGGGTTGGAAGCTCTGGAGATATCAGAGTGCACACACTGGCCCTGAGCCATGGCTGGGTTGAATGTGTTTACAGCTTGTCAGCCCAAGTACTTTAGTTTACTAACCAGCCTGGCGTCGCGTGTTGTGTTCAATTACTGCGAGGCTGACATTCACCAGCTCCAAGGTTTAGACAGATTCAGCTCTTCCTGACTCTGGTTAAAGAATTCAGGGCTTCCTGGTTCTTGTTTAAATTAACAGCAATAATTGTTTTCTTGCAAATGGTAGAAGAGCCCAGATTAAGAATTGAGAAACCACAATACGTAAGATTTTGCAAAGAGGTTGCTGCTGGCACAGCTCTTTAAAGAGAATCAGGGATTCAAAGTGGGCGTATAAAAGGCACTTTAACTCTTCCTTTGGTACAGGGTGTTCATTCACCCTGCAATGAATGTGTTCAAAGGCAAGGTTTCCCATAAGGATAGCTCACAATCTCAAACAGAACCTGACGAAGCCTACAAAGGAGAAAAACATTCAGTTCCATTTTTAAAGTGTAAATATGTTTGAAAGCTTCTGCTGGAGGTTTCTCATTGTCTTGGTGATATTAAATTGGGCAAATTCTGTAATCAAGCCAATCATGCTCCATGTGGGGAGGGGAAGCAGCAGGGAGAGGAGCCAACATTATTTATAACATCAGTACTGGTGTGCCAGCTCTCCTCAGGAAGGGCTGTACATCCAGGCACAGCCCTTAAGGAGCAAAGAACTGGAGAATAAAAAGAAAAAACTGCATCTGTTGGGGGTGCTGAGGGGAAAGGGACAGTAAAACAAAACAAACAAACCAATTCAAATACTGAGAGGAAGAAAGGAGAATGGTTAGGAAATGCTGGAGGGGGAAGGACAAGCTAGCAAGAGTAGTACCAAGAGCAGTAATCCCATTTACTGCTGTAGCTTCAGAGGTCAGCTTCTCTGCATCCCCTTGGGACCAAGCTAGGAGCAAAATCCACAACCTGCTCTGCCACAGCCCTGCTCTTGCTGAGCTGGCAGACAGCAGGAACAAAGGGATCTGATCTGAGGACAGGCAATGGCTGCCAATGCTGCACCAACCATGGATGCACAGCAGAAAAGAGAAATTCTACCTGAAAGTCTGCAAGAACCAGCCAATTTCTCCTCCAAACAGAACAGACAGTAGGAGGTAGTCACACAGCTTTAGCACCCCTGCCTCCCTTGCTTTGACATATGCAAGAATTGGAGAGATCTGTTTTGTCAAAAACTCATCTAAATTCCTGAGAAGGGACTCCCCTCATTTCCTGGGGCAGTGGAATGAGCTTTGCTTTCCCACTGCCTGCCCTGCACCCACCTCCACAGAACCCCCCCAGCCTCTGAGCCTGCCTCTGCTGCTGCTGAGCATCCTGAAAGGCCTTTCCTATTTTATTTCTAAATTCCCAGGGCTGCAAATTCTCCTCCCATGAGGAGCAGCACCAGGACGACAGGGAGTGAGGCTTCCCCCTTATCCCAGCCTTCTTTAGCCTCCAGGCTGCAAGCTACCCACTCCAGAACTCCTGGCAGTAACTCTTCTCTTCTGAAGGGTGTCAGCCCCTGATTTTCCAGCTGTCCCTACACCTTCCTGTGGCCTAAGAATACTGCAGCAAACTCTTCCTCTGTCCTCCTCTGACTTTATCCAGATATTTTCTCTGCTCTTCACCCTCACTGTATGGAAAAGACAGACACATTCTCTCTTTCTGGGAGGGAATTACCTCTATTTTTTACCAATAGTCTAACACCTTCTGAAGCTACCAGCACTGTCTTATTTGGCAAACATTTGGGCTGACATTTTCCAAGAGAGGTTTCCAGAATTTCTGTAAAGTTCAATCACAACAGTTCAGCTGTTACAGAAATGAAGGTCTGGGAAAATTGAATCTCTTCTCAAGTTAAATAAACAAACAACTTGAGCATTAGTGGAACCTATTTCTCTTTTTTCCTCTGTCCCTGTAGGCTTGCTTCAGAGCAAAGTTTGGCAAAAGCACAGGTTTAATGGCAGGACATGCATCAGCAGCCCAGCCTGAGATTCTAGAAGAGCCAGAAGGAATGGAGCAAGTGGGTCAGACACTAAAAACATTTTTTAAGGCCTCCCTTCCACACAAATGACAAGTCAAGGGCTGCTGAGATCCACACTACAAACATCTGTGCTGCTTGTCCCTCTCTGGGTCAGCTGCTGGTGCAGCCTCATCCTCCTCCTTGGACAGCAGCAGTTTGTGCAGTGGCCAGGGAACAAGGGGGACACACAGCAGCCCTGGCTGCAGGGGCAGTGTGGAGGCAGAGCAGGCTCTGCCCCTCATCTGCTCCTGAGATACAGGTGGTAGGAGGGAGTAGAAAACACTGCCCAGGTGGCTGGACAGAGCTGCTGAGCCCCCATGTGCTATCCCCACCAAGGGCTGCTCTAGGGACGTGGAAGAACTCAGTCAAACACCTGGCAGAAAAATACAAAGCCCGGAGCAAGCCCATAAAATGAGTCAAAATAAAAATGCTCTCAGTATTCAGATAGCAACAATGCAGTCCCCAAGAGGTCTCATGGATGAGGCAGATGAACATCACAGCAAAATGCTGCAATGCCTGTGTGATGGTAAGTGTATTACTTAGATTTATATTTATAAAAAGTAAATTTAAAATATCATTGTTTGCTACATTTTCTGTTTTCTGGGTGCCTGACTGGAGGAGTGCTGTTAACTCCCGGTTGCAAAGTGAAATTAAATGGATTTTACTTTAATGTGAAGAAAACTGTGTTAAAAGTCAGAACCTGGTTTTGCAGAACATTACACATCTCAAATTAAACACCCAAAATTAGCAGATGCTTCTCCCAAAACCTGTCTGCCCTGATTACCTGTGGTTAGTGAACATACCATTCTCTTATCTCTCAGGAACACTGCAAGGACAATTAAGACCTGTGTGGCATTCCAGCTGTATTTGGAGTTACTGGAAATGAATACTTTTGTACCCAGACCAGGTAAGGTTCACACTTTAGAGATGAAATATTGAATGCAGTATCATTCACTCTATCCACTGCACAGTGCAGGAGCTCACAGGAAAGATGGGCCAATTGAGTAATTCAAAGTTATCATCAAGATTCAAGACTTCTTAACTTCTGAATGACTTTACAACCTTAATGTTTTGCCACCATGTATGTAGTGTATGCATGGTGCTGCTGCCAACAGTTCACTTCACTTCCAGACTCTGGCCATAAAAACAATCTGAAATTTTCACAAGTAACTGCAGGCACCTTGGCTAAAAGCAGAAAGGCAAGAAGACAACTTTAGAAGCAAACACATCTAAACAAAGCATGTTTTCTGCTAATCAAGTTTAGTACAAAAGAAAATAGAAGAGACATACGTCCTGGTATTTCTGGTCCAACATGTGTTACGTGTTTGGCTCAGTGTGTTTGACAATTTTGTTACTGATGCTTTTTCCACTATAGCTGAAAACATAGCTCAGCAAAAGCCACCTCAGAGCTCATGATGACTGAAAGCTTAACTTGCTTGGGAAATATCTGGAATTAGTCTCTTTTTGCTTGTCACGGACTGTCCAGAGATTGTAATCTGTGGACTGATGACAGACAGGATCAAGTGAAATAGTTGAGATTCATGATTAGAAGTCTAATCTGTATCAGGACATGACTTTCTTTTGGAAGCCATGAAACATCTTTTTGTAGTCAGAAAAAAGAAAATCAATTTATGTTAAAAATTATTTTTGATGAAACAGCCTTCAAACATTATTAAAGTAACTTTTAAATTAACTACTGTTAAATGCTTATGAGGCAATATTCAAACAAATAAAGAACAAGATTAACCATTAGGCAGTGTCCCTTCCAGGCCTCCAGTCACAGGCACTGTCATAACTGGCTCTTTGAAGATAATTCTCAGCCATGTGTAGTCACATGTTTTTCCTTCATCTTGAGAAACAACCTGAGAATCTCAAGCCAATATTAAAATGGTTTTGGAGCTTTTTGAATTTACTAATGATAATTTCTTCATTCAAAAGCCTCTTAAATATCACAAAAATTCTCATCTTGAGAGATAAGAAAGCATCTCAAAATGAATACACTAAAGCCTAAGCGGCTAACTAGATTCCACACTTTATAGTCAAATAAAATTAAGCAAACACCAATAATATATCAACTCCATAATGCTTTAAGAGATCTTGACAATTAATTTTATAAATGAGAGAGAATGAGGACTGTATCAGGAAGGATTCTTAGCCTAGAATTAATCCTGGGAGCAGTAAGCATAGCTGGGACAGTAACCAGCAGAGAGCAGAAGGATGTGTACAATGAACACTGAGCACTGATGGTTTGTGGAACTTCTCAGATTTGCCTTTTGATGCAAGATAAATAAAACTGCCTGATAATGGTGATGGTGTTGATTTACATGTACACTGGTATCTCTAAAATATCCATAATTATCTTCCATGACATCTTAATGAACAGGAAAGAACAATATAAATGCAACACATAAGTTAAAGCACTTGATGAGAGATTTCAAAGTGTCATTTACAATGTGGGAATTCAAGGTTGTTTGGCACATTTTCTTAGAAGTACTGTAGGAAGGAAGTGACAGTTGGCTTTGTGCTATTGAACATTTTTATGAATGATTTGGGAAACCCAAAAGTTTGAAAATGACAAAGATATTCAGGGAAACAGCAACTTGGGACTCAAGTGCTCTGAAATCTATTGCAAAAGGATAAAAAGAAGCAAAAGGTTGAAAAAAGAAAGGACTAATCCAAGCTGAAACTAGGACATTTTGGACTGTGAAAACAGCAGAGTCAGTTGTTCTTCACCAAGGCATGCAGATGACCCACTACCAAGAATATTGTAAAACCAAAAACAGAAATTTTCCTGAAGTTCCAAGTTATAGCCATGCTACTGAACCTGAAGCAAAACCAAAGCAAGGTAGATTGAAGGGCTGTGTTAAGCCCCAGGTTAGGCAAGGCAGTCCCTTCTGTATTTTTAATCTATGATAACTGATTATATAGAAAGCTGTTTAGTGAACAGTCAAATCCATTACAAGTAGTGGCCATCTCCCACCCAAAGTCACCATTTCAGAGCTGGCACTTTTAATTCTTTTTATTTCATTTTCACAGGGTGAAGGAAATAGGTCCTCCAGGTGCTTGATCAAAACCCTTAACCTACCTGAAAATAACTTTTATTTTCCTTGTGAAAAGCAATGACAATTCACATGCAGAGATGTATGAATGTGTTACATTCCACAGTCTCCTTTCCAAAATATCTATTTAGAGACCTTCTCAACTGCAATTAATCACCAATTCTCTCCACTGAATTGCACAAAGGGCTCATATACACACCACTGACCCCTGGAGTTTAGTCCTAGCATGAGCTAAAAGCCTCAGCTGAGCTTTCAGTGTCGAGCAGCAGCCTGGCAGTGCTGCGTTACATGGGCTGATGTCCCACAGCACCCGCAGCCCCCGGCTGAGGCCCTCGCAAACCCCCAGGGCTCTGCTGAGTGCAGGAGGGCAGGGAAGGACTCACAGATTTTGTGGATTCCAGAGAGCCCGAGGACAGCGTGTCCCGGCTGCCGCGGCTCTTGGAGCTGAGGTGTGGAGAGGAGGATGGCGAGTCGTCGATGTAGGGCATCATGTCATGGTGCCGCCTCTGCTCCTCGGCGCGGTCAGCATCGTACGCGTAGCCAGGCGGGGTCCCCCCAAATGGGGCATCTGCAAAACACAACACAGGCTCTGCTCACCCTGCAGGGCACGGGCAACACGGGCAGGGCAGCGCTGCTCACATCACCCGGGGTCAGCGATGGCTAAATACAGACCAAGGACAGGAGTAAATGTAATTAAATTCATGTCGTCACCAGAAGTTCATTTCACTTAGAATAAGTCCTAAAAGACAAAGTCCTTTCTTGCATTAGCGGTCATTTAATTACAGATCCTTCCCTCACATTTTCCTCCAAAGCATTAGCATCAGAATCAATGCTTTTGCTGGCTCCATAAAAGTCACCAGTCTGGGTTTAGGAACCTACTGGGTAACAAACTCTGGCTTTTCTGTCAATCAAGAGCAGATGATGCCCCTGCCAGTTTAGGAAAGACAGGTAATACATAACTCTGGGGTGAACTGTAACTCTCCTCTCAGCAACAGAAAGAATAGGAGAGAAAGGTCCTATGTGCCGAGTGAACCAGCACATTGCCAAAAATAAAATCCTAAAAGGTTCTGTTGGCTGCCTTTCCTTGTATTTTGAGCTTAACCCCTTAAACAAATAAACAAATCACCACACTGTTCCCTTCTCTACAGCCTGTCTCCCCTGCCCCCAAAAACCAAAACCAACACAACCAAAACACAAGCAATAAAGGATGGTGGTATGAGGAGTCAAGTTAACCATTGCTGCATGAGACAGCAACGAACTTCTTCAGGAGAAATGAGCAGCAGAACTGGTTCTGGCATATTTAGTTGCTGCATACAGAGACTGGTCCTGCAGAAAAACCAAGGACATGCACACTGAGCAGCTGCTTCTGTCACAAGCTAAAAGGCTTTTCACCTCTCAGCACAAAGAAATAAACACAGAGGACCCAAATTTGGTGTCTGCACAGTGACACTGCACCACAACTTCCATGGGCCTGTGAAGCACTTTCACCTGCCAAAGCCAACTCCCAGGAGTGTCCTGTGTGTGACAGTAACAGCCATGCAGGGGCCACCCTCCACAAAATGGTAGAGTTGTTCCCCCTCTTTCAGCTACAACTCAATGCCACCCTTCTCCCCAGACTGAAAAATAACCCCAAGGAGATAAGCTAGATCTGCCTTTACAGAAGCCAGTGAGCCTTATGGAAGACAAAGCCATGAAAAAAGGAAAAACAATTAAACTTGAACACAAGCAGAAGCAATTCCTTGTTTTCATAAATACCCAGGTTCTGTGAAAATAATAAGCAGCTGCTGCCAAGCATACTAATAATCCTGTTATACATCACTAAGGCAGGGTGGAGGAGTAACATTTTAAAGCCCACTTTCCTCCCTCACAGTAAACTCAGTTAAAGCATGACTCATTTCAGTAAAAGATGTGAACTTTATGTGGAACAGAATAAAACTTGATCTATGTGGCTTTTTCAGGAGGGAGAGCTGGTCTGGGGAATTTACACAAACAATATACTGAAAACCCAACAATAAACTCACTGTAGATGTGAGCTCTGTCTCAGCTTGTACCAAATGCCACCCAGCTAAGTAACAGCCTGGTACGAGGCCTTTAGGCTGCCGAAGGACTGTGGCAATATTATTTTAACAAACTCACTGAGTTTTATGTCACCCACCTGCTCGAGTCATTACCTTGTGCTCAAGCTCCCAGAGCTCCTCCAAAGATTTGTTAGATTGTGCACAATCACAGCAACAAAGGGCAGAGGGAAGGTGGTATCTGTTCTCTGGAAGGAGCTTTGGTCTAGATGTTAGAGGTTTTCAGAGTCCACAGCCATTTAGAAAACACCATAGAAGTTGATTTGCTGAAGAGCAGCTTGAATGGGAGTTGCTGAAAACGTGAAAACCCAAGGACCCTGTGATACATCACTGACAATTGAACAAGGGGGAACACCAGTACTGGGCACTTCTGCTGGCCCCAAGCCTACTCAAGGATGAGTTCCTTTTTCCTGCAGAAGTCTCTTCAAACTATTCTTATCCAAATCAATTTCTCCACACTCCTGCAATAACAAGACCAAACTGTTGTGTGGAAATTGAGGCAGGATTATTTTTTTCACTCCCAGTGCTCACTCTCAAAATGAATATTTTGCTCCACTTTTGTTAGTGGGGGAGTAAATGCAGACTAAAATACATTAGCAGAAAGGCTTGCAGTGAGTAACAGTATTTCCACTTTCCTCACTTTCTCCAGCTAAAACCAGAAGCTTCACACTTCTACCACCCATAACATGTTCTGTCTCCTACTGCACAGGAAAACCTTTACCTGAAACTGGAGGAAACTCCAGGTGGAGGATCAGCTCTGAGGGATATTTATTCTTAACTTTGCAACAAGATTCAGTCTACCTTTGAATCACTTTGTCTCCCTAGCCATAAAATAGAAAATAAGTCATTTCACCAAGGAATGAATCTATCACTGTCACAGACTGCTGTAAGATCTGTTCATAAAGACCCACACAGAATTTAAAACTTTATTTCTGTATCCTCCAGGGATTCTTCACACGTTAAAAAGCTTAGAAGTAGTTATAATCCCTCTTCTTTCTATTATTGCTGAATACAGCACTGAAATCCACCGATAGAGATTTTAATTATCTCAAAGGCAGAAAGATCTTGCTTTTATTTGCCATTTTTCCCAAGAAAAGCAAAGTACTGCCATAGCCAGATACACTACTCAAGCCTGAACACCAGGAACAGAGGTAGCCTTGTGTCTCTGTGATTAAAGAGCCCGCTGTTGCCAGGGAAACTGAGTTATTCACATCTCCTCAGCGCAGCACAATGCTCACAGGCTGCTCAGCCTCCACCTGAGAGCAAAGGACCAGAGGAAAGAGATCAGAGCCAGGAGCTCACCTGCTCTGACACTTCCAGCTGCTCTGGCTGCTGCTGGGCTCCGTGGCAAGTGGAGACAGCACATGGGCTCAAACAAGAGCACTTGCTTTCTTAGCCAGAGTCTCTGTCAAGGTGAGCATTAAGAGGGTTCTTATTCTCATTTCAGGGCCAGCCAGTCTCAGAGTTACTATCAATAACTTTGCCATCAAGGCCAGAGGAAGATGAATTACAGCAACAAGAGATAACTGCTGACAAAAAAAAAAAGGCAGCAAACAAGGTTGATCTCAACACAGTGTGCTGAGAGAGCACCAGAGAGACACCAAGGATACAGCTCCACATGTGTTCTGCTTCTCATCTCACCACCAGGCACAGCCCTTTCTCCTCCTCATCTTTGGGTAACTTGAAGGAGCTCTCATCCCAGAGAGAAGAGCAGCACCAGGGACTTAGAGAAATGAGCCCTCCCAGCACACAAGAGGAACTATTTCTACCCCTGGCCCTCTGACATTCTCTAACAGCACCACTCTCCTGCAGCAGCACAACGGGCTGTGAACCACCTGGGGCTACAAAGGCTCATCATTAATTCACACATTCTGCAAAAAAACACTCAAGCATTTACTTCCACCTTTGGTTCTGACAGCAACAGCCTGGCCTTGCTTTGCTTCAGCTGATATGAGTCTTTTCTAACATTTCCCTCCTCAGTTACTGCTTCCATCCTCTCATCTTGTTTTTTGTCTCTGTCCCGTTCTCATTTGTTTTTGTTTTTCTCAAACATAATATTCCTTTCCTCTGTGACCTTGTGCCTCCCCCTCTTCTAAACTGCTTCCCTCCCTCAGTGCTTCAAATTTCTCCTGGATGGGGGGTAAGGAAGAATCTAACCAATTTACAGTTACAAATTCACCAGCACTCAGAGAGAGCACAGCAACACTGCTCCCTTGTCCTGTTGCCTACACCCTTCCTGCTGGGTGCCGCATTCATTCTTTGGAAATATGAAATCATAGACCTAATATGAAAGCAGGAAGGGTAAAAGAAATTAACTTCTAAGTAAAAAGAAAGATTATCTGCGTCTAATCCACGGCCACACAATGGTTCAAATGCACGTGTCATACTTTCACAGCAGCACAACATCCATAGCTGCTTGAGAGGCTTAACAGCAGCATGCAGAGAAGATTCTGAGAGAGCTGTGCTCCAGCTAATCCTGCTAAAAGAGCAGTGAAGCCACAGCAGCTCAGACCTGCCTGCCTAAGTAAATACCTAGAATCCTGGAGGGGGAAGGGAGCTGTGCATCCTGCCAAAGCCCCACATCACTGTGGCTTCTTTGTGAATGGTACCAAGGCTTGCACAAGTTTGTAATGCCTACACTCACTCCAAAAACATCCCCACAGCTGCAGAGCAGAACAGAGCTGAGGCAGTTTGCACCCTTGTGTTTCTACGCCAGGGAATGTGTGAGGCCATAGTTTGACAATGCATTGTCTTGGCAGCAGTAGGGTTTTAGGTTTCCCCCACCAAGCCATAAACCACTTCACTGCCCTTTTCCCCTCTTATCCCCTCAGTTCTGCAACCCCACAGATGCCTGTGGTCCAGATAAAGAACTCAGCCAGCTCAAAGAAAAATATCTTTGACGCTTCCCTTCTAAGCTGGATCAGCTCTGTGATCTACTTCATGGCTCAGAAAGCCAAGCTGGAAGGATACACTCACAGTAGATATGGGGTGGGTACACTTAAAAGCTTCTACTGCAACTGAAGAACATATTAGCAAAACGCTGCTTCATTTTCCTTCAGGCTGAAGCTTAGGCAATTCCTGGGATTTACACGTGGCTGCTTTAGGGATAAGTTACTGGAATGCAACATTGCTTCTATTTTTATTTTTCCTTTGTAACATTTGAGTTACTAATGTGCCTTCCAGCCTTAGCTCCAGCTTTTGCATATCACTGTTTACTTGGTGATAAACAATACAGAAACATGTCATTTTATTTCTTAGTGCAGGCCAGGCTACTTGGAGAAGGATCAGGGATCCAGGCCCAGTGCAGAAGTACATCAGTGAGGATGGGCTGTGAATGCAGTTGCCTGGGGAATACAGCACCATTCTCTAAAAGATGTAATAACTAAGCTATGGAAAGCTAAACACCTTGCTTATTTCCTTGACATATCCTGAATCATCGTCTCCAAACTCAGGAAAACAGCACACTCAATATGTATAATTTCACACAAAACTGAGATCCATAAATAATAATTATGGTGTTTACCTATACCAGGAGCCTGTCCCCCAGGCCACAAAGATCAAATATCAAAAGAAAAAGAACAGAGATGTTTGCCATGTCAAATCCCTACAACTTTATTTCTCTTGTATGGATGAAGAAAAGGCTCTGCTAGGATGCTAAGCAAATTCAAAACAAACTATTTTCTTCATCCTTTCTATCTCTTCTCTGTGTAAAGACAGTACACCCACATGTAAGGGTGTTTAGTGAACCCTGAAGCTCCCACTCAAGTACAAAACCAATTCATTTAGCAACAAAAAGTCCCATTAATTTGTAAACTCATTCTTCAGTACGAGGTAAAATCAAAGACAAAACCATGCCAAGTTAGCTCCAAGCCTGCCTATGGCCTCAGAGCGTGCTTCTCCTTTAGGCACATGAAGTGGGAAATAAGTGAAGGCAGCTGTCAGTGCTGACAGACTTTTACCAGGCACCCCATCACTGGCCATTCAAAGTGCCAGAGGATGATCCCTCACACTGCTGAACAAGCTGGCTGGGAGCATGGGCTGCAGAAGCAGAACTGCACTGAAACACAACACAGCCCACCCCAGGAAACAGCCATTAGCTCAAAGCCAGAGCTAAACAAGCACTTTCACACAGGCAGCACTGTCCCTCCTGCAGGAGACCTGAAACCCTCTCCAGGGAACAGAACAAAAGGGAAGCAGCACCCCAGGAAGGGAGGTCTCTAAATACATTGCTGGACACTAGAATGACAACTGCAGATTATGCAGCATGCAAAAAATGAGTTTGTGAATCCAAAATTTCAGCAGATTTTCCCACAATCACCAAGATCCATTCCAGGTTTGCATCCTCTGCTCTCTCACCCCAGTAAGTAATCTCTCGATCATGTGGAGTGGCTGCAGGAACAAGACCTGTCACATGTAAATTTTACACGACGCTTCAATGTCTGCTAAGGAAGGGTAAGGCCCTCACATGCGAGTCAAGTGTGTGTGTGCATGTACAGATCGAGAACTGCATCTTATTTTTGAGCTGGAAGGAGGAGAAAGCAATGTACCTTGCATATGGAAGCAGCAAGACAGCTGGTGGTTTTCTCTACCCTCCCTCCCCCGGGGGATGCCAGGCCATGGATGTTAACCAGCCTCCAAGAAACTTCTGTCTCTCCCACAGATGAGCTTTATCCCCATAGCAGACAGCGCCTTTAAGTCTTTAGGAGATGAATTAACTGCAGTCCACTTTTAATCTTTTAGGTGTGTCAAACCCAGATCATTAAACATCTAAAAAAGAAGATCAGAGTTCTTTAATCTGCCCATATATTCCATCAAGAGTTCATGCAGAGACTAGAGGACAGGTCTGATCTGTTTGTAGCAGTTACTGGGACATGTTGCATTTGCTCTCATTGGCATTTGTGGGGACAGATTAAACACCCAGGCAGATCTAATGTCCATGCAGAAGAGGTTCCTTCATCCACCCCTAATGTCAAAGCAGGGGCTACTGAGGCCATTCTCCACCTCAGGGAAACCTGAGGCATCCTCCCACAGGACAGAAGGAGCTGCTCACTACAGCTACTGAGAGTCATTAGAAAAATCCAGGAAGCTAACCTGATTATCCAGCAGAGTCCAGACAAGACTGCTCTGTAGCATGCAAATTCCGAGGATCTCCCTTCTGCCAGCACAACTTCCCTGCTGCTCATCTTTACTCCCGACAGCTCTGGCCGGCAGCCCCGGTGTGCTGCACGCTGAGGAATCACACACACCTCACAGCCAGCCTGGCCACAGCACGGCAGGCAGCAGGGCAGGAGCTGCAGAGGTGTAAATTCCCATCTCTCCAAGACATCTGACACTCTGAGCAGTTTCAATCCAGCTGAAATACTGGGAGGGAAGCACAACCACTGCACACCACAAACCAGACAGGGGAGTCCAACCGATAACAACGGCTGTGATTAGGAAGAGAACAGGTTACACCTTGAGAAGATGTGGCCTTTCAAATACAGGGTGTCTCCACAGCCATTTGTAAATTTTAGGATATAGTACAAGCAGTGGGGTGTGACTAACATTAGGAGATGAAGTCACACCCACTGCAGAAGGCAAGACTCGAGTGTGTCCCTGTGATAGCTGACAGTGCCTATGTCCCAGTGGCTCCTGCACGTCCTCCCAGACACTTACATGGTTTAATTTCTCCTGCCCAGAGCCCAAAACAGCAAACACACACATACACGAATGAGGAATGTTTCCAGCATGAATGGCTGCAAATATCTTCCCAAGAGGCATAGACAGAGAAATCTGGTCAAGGCTGAATGACACAGGTACCAGCCACTGAGGGAAGAGTGTGAATACTCAGCACAGGCCAGGCCCAAGCAGTGAAACTCCTGTTACCTTTTTTCTTTTTTTTTTTTTTCACTGTTCCTCCCGTTTACCACTGAGTAATAATGGCACAACATTACACCCCATAACATGGATTAATACCTCAGGGTCCTGCCTTAGAGAGAAGAGCAAATGAATCTCTTTCCTTACAGCATCTGTGTATTTAGATTCCTCTGCTGATCTATGTTTTCTCAGGCAGGATGGAAAGGTTTCCATGTTCAGTTCATATTGGCAGTCAGGCCACTGGATGTCCTTGGAAAGGAAATCCCAAAGCACACTGGAACACCTTTGTAGTTTTTTTTTCCACTCCTTGCTCAGGTTTGTGCACCATGTCCTCATTTACTGCAAGTCTAACAGGCAGAAAGCAAATTTTATGCCTGGTTGTTCACATGTAGAGGCTTTTCAGCACAGAGATACATGGACAGGCAGCTACACTCACAAGTACCTGTGGTTTTGTGCCAAAGGCATCAGGAGCTTTAGCACTGACTAGATCAGAGGTGCAAACTGACTGAAAGAGAGCAAAAGTTTCTATGAAAAATAAGGTAAAAAACACCAAGAGCAAAACTGAACAAGTAAACAACCACGAACCATGCACAGCTGTAAGGAGAAGTACCTGGAAAATACCTAAAGTATATCCTAACAAAAGCAGGGCCTTCATTATGAGTGCTGAAGTTTTAGGATTCAAGCAGTTTCCCCTGTGTAGGTTCCCATCTATGTCTACCCACTGTCCCCTAAATCACATTTGCAAGGACCATGACACAGAAGGAGCTGGCTAAGCTAAAAATAACTGGAAAGAGTGTTATTTGATAAGCCCCAGCAATTCCTATCCCATTTCACTGATGTCTCCACACAATGCAGCAGTGTAAGAGCACAGAGGTGGGATGCAGCAAATGTGACTGCTCAGGTCAGCACTACTGCTGTGCTCAAACTACAGCCCTCATTTCAGTGCTAAAAAAAACAACATCAGTAACAAAGGCCAAATGGAAACTGCATGTACTGACTGCACTGGGAGGGCTGCTGCTCTCACACCCAGGTGGCTCTGTCATCTGCCAGGTGAATGGAAGAAAATTCCAACCCTGACCAGCATACTATTTACTATTATGCTCTTCACAGTTGTCTCTGAGTTTTGCAGCCGCTTCAAACAACATTTGGCAACCCGAATCTCCAGAGAAGTAGATGATAAAATTAATTGAAACAAAATAGAGCAATTCTCAGCCCACGATCTCTTAAAACCCCTCCCCAGTTCCATATACACCTTTTCCTGTATTTAACTAGAGCAGACCAACAGTCCTGGCATGTGGAGAGGAAAGGGCCTGTTCAAACAAGAGTTTAACTAAACTGACAGTTCTGTGAGAAGGGAAGGGAGGGTCAGCCCTAGGCAGTGGGGGGTATTAAAGTCTATTTGAAAGAAACAGTAAAATGTCTGATAAGAACACTGTTCTGTTTCTAGATCTTCAACCTCTTTCAGGATGAGTTGCTTTTGCTTTACTTTTTTGCAATATTGTTTTGTTTCCTCACTAGTGCAGCTGGGACACTAAGAAGCCAATAAAGGTAGCTGCCCTCTTCCTGTTTACACTGTAAATCCACCCATTGACATCTTACTCCTAACTGTGAAAAATAAGCTATTGATTTACTATCTTGGCCTAGAAAAAGCAACCCAAGCTAAATGCCTTGCTAGGCAGATGGTTCTGCCTACACCACTGACAACCCTTTCTGAACACAGCTGCTGCCCGAGCTCAGTGTCTTCCTGTCATCCCACTGGAGGAGAAAAAACACTTTTGTGCCATTCATAATCATGGCAAGGTAGTTATAGGAACTTCTTTGAATTAAAGATGCTGAAGGTGGAACACAGCTTCCTACCAGCATTAATAAACACCAAATTCTCTCCATCTCTTTCCCCTTGAAACTACTGGTTTAAGATGAAGGTCAAGGTCTGCTCTGGGTTAGGAAGTTCTCAGGGGACATACCACACCACCTTTTTCACAAACTGTGTGCTTCTGTGTGGAACCTGCTTTTAGAAGTGGAAGTCCTCCTCTAATTTTTAAGAAGAATAAATTTAGAAAAACACGATTCAAGGACAAGCAGCACAGTTGTGCCCGAGTTCTCTGAGAGGCTGAAAACCAGATGAGAGGAAAGACCTCTCAGTCTGAGCTCATGGTGTACTTCATCAGACACCAACAATGCTGGTTTACACTTCAGCATCATTGACTGATTCATTGCTGTTCAGATTTTATTAAACATGGGATAAGAGGGAGCTTATTTTGGTAACACAGATGTGTTACACCACCACTTCATTAAGCCCTGCCATCCCACAGCATGAATGAGCCAACAAGGGATTTTGAAGCCACGCCAAGGGGAAGCACTAAAATGCCAATGAATTTCAGCCAGAGGAAAACAGGACCACATCAGTCCCAACTACAACAAAACAACCTGTGTAGATGATGGTGTCCCCCAGGAGCTGTGTTCTGTCCCCAGACTTGTAGATACAAGGCAGAGCTCCTGCTCAGACAGCAGCTCCCAAAGCAGACCAAGTGTTCTCATGCCCAGCAAGTCACAAAGCAGCTCCACTCAGTAACTTTGCACCAAGGCCAAGAACTGAGCTCTTGCAGCTCCCCAGGATTTCAAGGGGAGTTTGGCTACGCAGGGACACACAGAGCCAGGCAGGACCGAGCCTGGCTGCCTGAACAGACAGCTGTGACTGCCACACACACACACACACACACACCCCCACACACACCCTCACCATTCTTCAAGGGCACCCAGAAGCTGCAATTCAGTTCAGCTGCTGCAGGAGAGGGCAAAGCAGGAGAAGGACTTACCTGTGGTGAAAACAGCTCTGTCCTCTGCGGGCCCCAGAGCAGCCTCTGCACTATTGCTGTACTGCGGGTGATGGAGCCAAGGATTGCCCACAGTGAGGACTCAGCCCCAGGCAAGTCACAAAATAAACAGAGTTTCAGGGCAGTGTGTCTCCACACCCCACATCCCTGCACAAGACCTCTTTCCCTTGAGGTGAAAAAAGCTGGTTAAGGAAACACTCTGGATACAGAGTTAAAAACCACAAAATATATACACCAAGTGTCTGTACATAAACACACACACACACACATATATATCCATATACACCCCACAGAACAAGACTGATCAGTTGTCCCAGCTATCTGTGAGCAGGATTTTGTCTGCCAAAACACAGGCTGAACCCAAGGAATCCCCAGCAGACTCCTACTGAGCAGTCTGCACAGCAGGGTAAGATTTTAAAAGATTAAGCATGGACAGTCACATACAGAGCAGACACAGCCAATGATGATGCTCACTGCTGTTAACACTTTCATTTCCAAATCCCACTGCTTAATAAAAACAGGTGAAGAGTCTGAGCAGCTATTCCAGAGCATAACAGAAGCAGAGAATTCTCACGGGAGCTAGTTTAAAGTAAGAAAACTTTAAAACCAATACAGCAGCAAAAGAAACGCTTTCTCCATATGGTTTTGGAATTACTTTCTCCTTTTATTTCCAGTGGCACACCCCTCCCAAAAGAGCCAGACAACTATCCTTCAAGCTGAAGCACCAAAATTCCAGGAGTGATAATCACGGTAGTCTGACACTGGCACTTAAGGCCTGCTTCTGATTTCAAGCCTGAAAAAAAAAAAATCAATTATTTACCAGAATTACGACCTACTTAGCAGATAATAGCCTGGGATCTCCCCCCTCCCCCCTTTAGAAGCAACATTTTGCTACAGAACAAAGCAGGAAAAAAGGAAAGTATGTGGGAGTAGCAGGAACAGGGGCTGTTTTCAGGAGCTCTCAAGCCCCACCGCACCCACATCAGTGCCCGGGCAGCTCCCCGAGGGTGGCTGGGGATGGGTCCCTTGTGCCAGGGACCCCAAATCCCAGCCCTGGCTTTGGCTGAGCACTGCAGTGAGCTAGCCTGGCACTGGCACCGCATCAGCGCCTTGGAAACCCTGCCTGTGACATGTTCTGCATCAACTGATGCTGCAATCGGTACTGTGAGAGGAGAACAGCTCTGCAAACACAGGAGCACCAAGACAAGCTCTATGGAGGGCAACCTATCACTATGAAGAGAAAAGCTTCAAATATTTGAGATAAGAGCCAAAATCTTCAAGACACCAAGCTTCCAAAACCCTTTATGTCAGGCAAGAAGTAACAGAACTTGGTGCCAACACAAATACACAAATGGTCTTGGCAGCTTAACCAGACACCTTAGAAAGAATATAGAATATAGACCTAATATTAGAATATAGACCTAAAGGACTCTTTGGCTTCATTCAATTCAAATTAACAGAGGTGGAGATAAAGAAATTCACAGCAGAAGGTACTTTAACCCCACCTACCCCCAAGGAACTGATTTAGAAATTATGTCAACCTAAATTCCTTATATAGTCCAGAGGCATGTCCGGAAGCAAACAAAAATCTTAGATGGGATAAACTGCTTACTGGAAGGGGATCAATCACTTGTCCACAGAAGAAATCCTCACAGTTATGCTGCCCCTGTCAGAGGGAGAGGATCCAGACTATGGTTTCTGACTTGACTGGACCATTTTGAAAGGGAAAAAGATTAGCCAGGCCCAGATACTTGCTCTGAACTGAGTAAATTGTATATACAGCTAATTTCTGTGCCAGTAAGGGAGCACACGCCCAGAAGGATGGCTGCACTTCTCCATGCAGCACAGCTGCCTCAAATCTTCATTCCTTTTAAAGGAAACGTATTTATTTATTTTCATCTCTTGCCTTTCATCTCATGTTTGCAGACAGTCAAATATTTTGAGTGAAAACTTCAGAGAAAAGCCTAACCATCTTTAAATGGAATACACGTACAACCAGAAGCAAGTAAAACACAACAGGGGAAAAGAATGGAACACTTGTACATCAGCACTATATTTAGATACTGTTTTACTGGGACTGTTACAGAAACTTGGAAGACGTGTTGTGTTGATGCTTGGTCCAGCCCTAAAAAGCTTCAAGCAATTTACCACAGCCCTGAAATAGAAATTCTGACGTTTCAGACTGCAAGCTGCACAGAGCAGATACTGTTCAACAGCACAGTCACTGTTTTCTACAAAACCTCTGCACGCCGCTACGTTTCCTGCATTAATGCTTCCTTTAATTTTCAGCAGCAATTTTAAACAACAACTACACTGTCTGACAGACTCACACACTTTGATAGGTTGGAAATACTGAAGAATTCATAGGATAAGACAAGATTCCTGTCAATATTACTACAGCAGAAAGACAGAAACACTACTTCTAAGTTGCCATATGGGACTGGCCAGCCAATTATTTCAAGCACAGCATCCACTCACATAAAGCAGAAAGTTTGATCCTGCCCCAAGAAGAGGGTTTGACAGTCCCCAAAAAAGAAACCTTAACCTGGGGATTTGTTTTACTTCCTCAGAGTGGGGCATGCCCCAGTCCAGATTTTATATAGTTCATAAAAGGTACCCACGCAGCTCAGTGGGCACATATTTCACTACAAAAGCTGCATGTGGCAATGGAAACCCCATCCAGGACATCACTACCATAAAACAACAATCACCACCTTCAAGGGGCTCCTTTTCTGTCCCAAATACTAACTTCTCCTTCTAAACCCCAAAACATTAACAGTAAAAAAGAAGGAATCTTGGGAAGGTAAGTTAAAATGGGGAATTTCTGGGACCACACTGGTACCTCACAAGCCCAAGTAACTCATGAAAATAAGACTTAGACTGAAGCTATTTGAGCAAATTTTAGCCTAGATCCTTGGCCAAGAAGCTTTCAATCAAATAAGCGTAGACTATAAAAACAGCAGGTGTTAAAGATGCCACAGAGAATGACATCAAGTTGTAATGGAAGAAACACAGTTCACACAAAAGAGATGACAAATATCCTCGGGCACTTTCTTCCTGTTAATAATCACAACCGTTTAAGTTGTTAGTTTCACATCAGCAGCCCAGGGCTTGGGGACCACAAGTGGCTACACACAGCAGGAGCTGCAGGAAGTGAAGCAAGCCTCTATGTCTCTTCTATCCTAAAATAAAAATGGGCTGGACCTCAGTACTTTATAAAGGCAAAGCTGTCTTCTAACAGCAGCCTGATAGAGATGAAAGACGATGGAATAGCTTCATTTTTGTTTAAGGGTTTGTTTTTAACAGATGGGAACGAAGAGAAGAGAAACAAAACAAGCATAACTCACTCTAACTGCATATTACTCCTGAATGTAACAGCTCAGGAAAAAATGGAAAGTTTCATAATCACCTGCACTGCTGATCCATGTGTATTAATTAACCTAAACACAAATTTTTCAAGAAGCTGAAGGCCAAACTCAGTGAGCAAGGTGAGGATTTCCCAGGTAAAACCAACGTGCCCTTGCGCCCAGCCACTGCGTCTCAAAGGTTACAGCACTCGATCCTCAGTTGTGTGCCAAGCACATGGGTCTCTTGCCTTTGGTTATTACATCCCTCTTCAGCAGGAGCACAAGGATCCTCACACTGTTCAGCTGTTACAAGGCAGCTCTCCAGCACCTATGAACAGCACCTGATGCTGACAAATGGGAAGGGAACAAGAAGAGCAAAACCAAAAAGCACAGCCGAGCCTTATCAAAGGGTGGTGCTGCAATGGCCTGGACATCACATAACCTGCATGTTACCCCAAGGACTTGGGTCCTTAGTCACTGTCCTGTTCTCTACTAATCATGGCAGGACCTTCAACTGCCAGGTCCCTCTTCTCAAGCCTGGAGATTTAGTCTGGGACTAAACCTGACATTACCTTGAAGTCATGCACACCCTGCTCTGCCTCGGAGAGGTACAAAGGGTCACAGGAACAAAGGCAGTGAGAGCCTCAGGATCCAAAGTGCTCACACAAGGGACTATTTTAATTGAGTACCACAAACTATCCCTGCTGCTGTTGAGTCTTGCTTAGGAGGATTTGAGCCTAACATGTGATTCCTCCTTTCAGGGCTGCCTCCCTCTCCTCCCAGGGAAGGGTGAGCACTGCCTGACAGATCCCTAGCAAAGAGCAGCCACTATTCCCTTTCTGTAACTGCTTCTTGGAAACCAAGGTTCCCATGGGACCTGGCAAAAAGCCAAGGGTGAAATGTAAAATTTAGTAACACTGGGCTCTGCAGCACAACACTCACAACACACAGACTTTTCTAAAGGGATTACTGGCTATCAGCCACTCTCAGAGGGGGCTCTACATGAGGCTGGCCCTTGTCCTAGCAGGAGAGATGGCACAGACAGGAGGGAACACAGCCACAACAGCCCAGCTCACTAGGGATGAAGGGCAATGCAGCAGGAGGGCCTTGTCAAATGACAGAATTAACTCTACAGCTACCAAGAGTGCACCTGAAGGGTCTTAACCCTAGAGCAGCCCTCAAACACAGCAGCTTAGGCCCTGCTCCCACACTCCAGAGCAGGCAAATGGCACAGGTGGAACCCTGCAGGGCTTGGCATCCCAAGCACAGCTTCACAAGGACACAAGGGATCGATGCTGCTCTTCACCAGGTGTGATAACAAGCAGCAGATCCCACTGTCCCATGGAAGGAGAGGCAATTCCATCCTGTAACTGGGAATGTGGAGAGACAGGCACGAGGCGGCATTAGGCAGGCTCGTGCCTTCCAAGGACATGAATCCACTCCTCAGCTAAAACTTGGGATGAACACTGCAACATGAGCTTTCCTCTGGATGTACAACTTCTTATTCAAACCCAAACTCACCTTTCAGGCATATGAACAGTCCAGGATTAAAATATCCCTTTCTACCAGTAACAGTACTTTCTCTCTAACCTGCCCTCTGGAGATGACAAGTTTGCCTCTCCTCACTGCTTCTCTCTGAACAGAATGTAAAGCTTTTTCTTGCCTTCCAAAAAGCTGGGACTCCTCTTGCTTAGCCCACAACGTTGGAAAAGGCTGGAAAAGTATTTGGATGTGAACATTCCTCTTTCTTTATCCTTGTTTTACAAAAATGCTGGCAAGAACCAGAAGAGGTTACACCCTATTGCTGCAGAGGCCAGGAAACCTGGCTGCCAGCACAGCAGGTTGCCCTATGCAGCTTGGTAAAAAACTCGGAAGAGGAGACATTCAGTGAAGATCCCACCTCCTTCAAATTCTGTTAATAATCTGCTTTTCCTCCTGAATACTGTCCATACATTACAGAAATCCTAAGAATGCCAGTGTAGGTCGTGCACACAGTCCTCCACATCTGGAGCAAGCAAAGGGCCACAAAACTTCAGGCAGCACTCAGTGAGCTCAGCTCTGTGGTTTAGTTCCCAGCCTCAAAACACCACATTCCCATTTTGAACCTACCAAAACCAGCTCAATTAATAGGGCCAAGGAGAAGACATGAATAGAAGCTTTGATGTCAGGAGCTACTCCCTATCTATTTGTTGGATAATTTAAATCTCTCCCTCTCCACTGTCCATGGTTATTGAGTTTGATAAAAGGGAGGGATGAAACCACCTTGGACAAGCCCCTTCTGCTTAGTTCCTTTAAATGGTAACAACAGGTCTAGTCAAACCTATTTCCCTGTTCCCAGTGCTAGTCCTTCCCTCTGTTCTCATGCCAGGTACAAGGAGTATTATACCAATGGCAACCAATGCCAAAACTTTTTCCATTCTTTAAACAGCAGAGCCCACAAACGTGGTCCTACAGAGCTCTCAGTCAGGGATGAAAAGAGCTTGGACATGGAAAAAGAAGTGGCATTTCTGGGGTGTCATTCCTTGCAAGAAACGGAGCACAGACATCCTGCAGTACTGTCCAGAAGAAATGGAAGAAAAGACTGAAGAAAAAGCGGTTTCAAACAGAAACACATTAAACAACTTTCTTCTGCACAAGCAAACAAATCCCAGTAATTTCTGAATGTTCCTTTGGTATTCCATTCAAAGGGTCAGGAATTCCTGGCTACAGAGATTTTTACCCCATTAAAGGAATTGAAACCTTTTTCTCCCTTACCTGGGAACACATTCAGTGTCACCTTCGTAATAGATTATACACGCATGTAAGTTAATGCCTCTCCTGGCAGTGGCTAATTAATGATCCTGGTAACATCAGAATTATATCAAAATTCCACCACAAAGGATAAAACTGATTTACAGGGAAACAGCTTTATGCTGAACTAGAGCTGCAAACCAGGAGGACTAAAGCCTAATTTAGGTACACTTCTGTCTGCAAGGCTAGGAACAAAAATCTCAGCTGAAGAGACATGGAAGGGTAGAAGAGCTGGTGACAAACAGAGAATTCAATCCAAAAAGACCGGATGGCAAAGAGAAGGTGGATTCTCTGAGAATGACAGCTGGAGAAAAGAAGTCCTGGCATGCAGCAAATCCAAGGCAGAAAGCATTTTCCACGCCTCCAGGACTGCTGGAAATTAGAAGTATTCCAGTAACTTAAATTCAATTGCTTGTAACATCACAGCTTTCTGAGCAGAATCAGACTGCCCTGGAAGCTGGCAAAAAATAGCCCTTCTTCCAGTATCACCTGGGCAGTTCATTTTCATGAGACTGGCACCAGGAACTTGTACTTCTCTGGATCTTCTAGATGTACAGAGCCTGGCTAAGAAAAAAAAAAAAGTCAGTGATTCACAACAAGCACTGGAAAAGTGTGTAGGAAACTCTTCTGCAAGGTCTGACAGTGTGGCACCATGGTTACTAAGACAATACACGGCACAAAATCCTGCTGCACACCAAATCCCTTTGTGTCCAGCCATCTGGGACAGCAATTCCCTTCATGTAATAGGGAAAAGCCATGATATTTTAGAAATATGGCTTTTTAAACAACACCCCAAGCCCTTCCATTGTTTTTTAACTTTCTAACATGTATAGATGTAGTGAATTTACTATTTTAGTCATTATTTTCAGGACATGTTACAGAAAGACAACAGCTGAGATCAGGGTCATTTGTTCTGCAGGTGAACAGTCTGACTCCAGGAAGAGACAGATTATCATCCAGCAATGCCTTGACTTTCTCCTTTTTTAAACTGAGATAACATCTACCTATTCTCAGAGCTGTAAAGTAAAAGCTAGAAAAAAAACATATTTGCAGTTTTTTGAGCAAAAGTCACTTCCTACAGGAACTCTTCTTAGGCTTCTCACTTGCACTTTTCATAGCAGGGAGTGTTTGGTAAGTGAATTAGGATAACCCATACAGTTAAGGGCTGACTTACTCAATTGCAAAGAAGAGAAATTCCAAAGCATCACTCAGGAACAGCTTTTTGAGACAAGGAAAACTAGACAGCTTCAAGTTACTATAGAAACAAGCAACACACACTGCCGTACATAACACAAGACTTGCAGAATTACATAAACCTAGGACCCCCAAAATCTTGCATATTATCCTCTCAATGCCCTATTTTGCAGTCAAGCTCTTCTGGATGCAGTACTTTACCCCTTTTTCACCTTTTCTATTACTAATCCTTTAGTCAAAGCTTCTGCAAGGGCATGGAGAAAAATCTGCCTGGTCTCAACTCCATAATCTTTCCAGTTTTTACCCCTCCACATCCCCCTGACAGATGCCAGTCCCAGCAGCTGGTCCTCAGACAAGCTTACACAGTAATTGACTTGACATCTTCGTGAACACTTATGCATTATTATTTTGAGAGCTTACAGGTAGGAAGGTCATTGTATAAGGGCATGCCTCCCACACAACCTACAGCTCTCCTGAAATCATACCCTGGAATACAACATCACATCTGCTGTCACGGGATTGACATGTGAGGAAGGTTAACAAAGACTGAGCCAGCTCCTGAACATATCCTGCACCACCCCTCTGCTCACACCGAGCAGAGCCTCTGCTCTTCCTTCAGCTGAAACCTGCTGTACATGCTTCTCCAGAATGAAACTTCAAAAAACAAGTAAAAATTAATCTGTGGGATGCTGCTCTGACCTCCAGCACACATAACCAGACTGCTGGTGCTGCTCTGGGAGCTCTGCAGTTGCCACACCTGAGCAGAACACAAATGGAGCTTCAGCCACTTGACGCCCGTCCCAAAGTACTTGCTGGGGTTTTTTTGTTTGTTTGTTTTCTCCAATCAATCATCCCCTTTAAGTCAAATTCGGGTTTTCCTGTTGTTAGGAACGGATTCATTGCTTCAGTCTGGCTTCCTCTAGGACACATGGGGAGGAGAGATAAGCTCTCCCTTTCAGTCAGTGCTGACCACAGATAAGCAGAGGGGCTTTATTATTTTCCACCTGGCTTTACGAGCAGAACACAAGCAAGGATAATCTGAAAACCTGACAGGTTGAGGAGCAGAAGAAGCAAATGCTTCTTCAGCAAGTCTAAGCTTGCTAACAAGGTTTAAGCAGCAGGGCACATTACTTTAGGCACAGGAAGTAACCAAATCTTATAATTCTGCAGGACAGAAAATTAGTTCTCCTCCTCCCCCCGAGGAAAACTGAGGGTGAATAGCTGATGTGCATAACCATTCTTTGGAGAGCAACACTTAACTAGCAAAGCTTTTCAAACCAGCCTTTAGCCACATTAACTCCCTTTAACACCAAGGAATCTGAAGACCACAGTCTAACAGATCAGGGAGCTTTGCCATCTCATCCTTTGCAGGGAGGCACAGGTAGCAGCATCTCTTAAAGAGTATCAAAGACATCACTAGCAAAAAAAGAAGAGGTGGAGGGGCATTTAAAATATCCTGTAGTTCCAGTCCTTCAACAAATGCCAGGAAGTGAAGTCCTGCCTTTTATTTTGTCCCAAAATACAATAGTATGATTTAAGAAGGGTGTGTGAAAACTTACTCGGTGCCCCTTAACTGCGCATGCTGCTGCCCACAGGCAAAGAAAATGTACCCCAAGCATCCTGGCACTGTAAAGCCTGGATTTCTTACACCTCAAGCTAGAACAAAACAGATGCACTTTTAATGCATCCCCTGTACCCCCACCCATCCTTATAGATAATGTTTGTCCCCTGGAACAGAAGAAGACAGACAGCATTTGAAGAAATATAGAAGCAGATTAAGTGAATTCCTAAACTCATTTCAACAACTGTGCTTCTCATTTATGCTCATGTGCTGCATTCTGCAATGTTTTTAGCTGTTGCCACATTCCTAAAGACAGCTATCAGCATGGCAATTGCCATTACAAATCTGGAGTTCCATCTTTAGACTTAACATGAAATAAGGTCACAGAAATGAGAAGCAAGAAAACAAGTCTGTACTATCAAACATTTGGAAACTCTTAGTCAAACAGCTGAGACAATGTTTCTGCACTCAAATAATGTCCTCTGTTGATCAAAATGCTGCCCAGCACTTTAAGTAGATTTTCTCTATGCTTCCACTTCCAAGCTGGTTTCTTCTGTTAACTCAAATCCTATGTGGATGCTTGTCAGCCCTGATCTTCAGCACATAGTCTGCACTTCAGAGACATTTCTAAACTGAGCTCCTGAGGTGATCCCTACACATAATGTACTGAAATATTTGCTACAGTGATTTACTACAGCTTAAAAATGTACATGGTCAGGTCTGAGACCATTTCTTCCCCTCGGTGAAAAGTCTGAGATACCTGTGGGCCAGGAACAAGCAATATGAAAGAAATTGTTACCAGAAAAAGTTTCTTAAAATTCATTTGAGAAAGTTCTTCTCACTGAAGCTAGTGGGACTATATTTCAGAACATTTTGTCAGAAGAAAAACTAAAAAGTGAAGTATTTCAATGCTTTGAAGCACATATTACTTGAGACAAGAAAGTAATTTGCAGAATAATCCAAATTAGAACAACAAAATCACTCCTCCAGAAACACAAAGACAAAGCAAGATGCTCTCAGTATGCACAAGCAGGCACAGCTAAGATCTACAGATCCTCTGACCTATTACAGTTCTTTAAAATGTTTATGTAAAAGCCCAAACAAAACAAACAAAAAAACAAAAGCAAATCCAAATATTTTGTTTAATCAATGGCTCCTAACAGTGTACTACAAGACTGCCTGTCAATTTAGAAAAAAAACATACATCATTTTATTTAAAATAGAAAGAAGAAATACTCATAATTAAAATGAACAGGAAAGTGCCCTTCAGTGAGGAAAAGGAGTAACCCTGGGGCAATGATTGGGGCAAGTAATTGAGCAGGGGCTCAGATTTGACAAGGCACACAGTGAGCTCAGGGGCTGTATGAGCAGCACACTGTGCAGCACACACACACAGCAAAGACCACACTGACACACAGCAATGGGTAACCTACACCATGCAATTAAATATTTAGGGAAATTAGGGCCTGCACAGAGTTCTGCAGCAGCCATTGCCTCCTTACACTGACTCTGGAAGAGAAACTCTGCAGCAGCCTCTGCACAGGCTGAGAAAGGATAATTCTCACCTTTATGGGCAGTCGTGGCAGAGCTGTGATGTTCCAGGTGACCAAACCACTCCACTCAAGGCTTGGACATTTGGCAAGTAGAAAAAAGTTAAGCAGTGCCAAAGCCTTCCAGGGTCAGAGCTCTTTGCTTCCTAAACAAGCAAATTGACATTATGCATACAGACAATAGTGCATGTCAAACCCTGGCATGTCAATGAATGAGATTTTGTATTTTCTGACACAAGAGTTTCAAATGAGCTCACGCTTTATGCACCACGCAAATGTGAAAAGGCCTTACTGCTGAACCATAAAATATTCTGCACATTCCAATATCAAAGAAACCCACAAAAACTATTAACCTTCTCCATAGGACTTTTAAAACATTTGATGGTTGTGTTCACAGCAAACCATAACATGAGAAGCACATCTTTTATAGCACACGTGAAGGAGTCTATCTGCCTTGCTATCAGAACACTGGAAAACCAGATTTCCTAGGGAAGAAGCCTCTTGACTTTGCCACAGCAGAGCAAGTGAGACCAGACTGCAACAGCTATCCTAAAGAACACAGATAAGGACATTATGAATGCACAAAAATGGTGTCAGTCACCAACCTGTACCT
The DNA here is from genome assembly GCF_001522545.3 of Parus major. Lineage (NCBI taxonomy): Eukaryota > Metazoa > Chordata > Aves > Passeriformes > Paridae > Parus > Parus major. The sequence continues at coordinate 11,067,146 of NC_031784.1, read as the reverse complement.
GCATTTATCTGCAATTATAGCTTATTACGCCTGCAGTCATAACACAGTTATTCAACAAATTCTGAAGACATTAGCCTCCTGGAGAGAATGAAGTAGTTTTTCACCAGCAGCAGAACCAGCTGTCTGAGGATTACTGCAGTGATAAAAACCTCTTTCCCTCTGTATCACCTTACAGTGGCAGCAGAGACATCAAAGGAAGGGACAATGAACAAGCCGTGAGTCTGGTTAAGTCAGCACCGCAGAGCAGGAGTGCAGCAAGGAGATGGTTCTGGAAACAGCTACCCCAGAGGAAACACAGCCCAAAATGAATGGATGCCAGCTCCAAGGAAGAACCTGCCTGATGCCAGGCCCATGCACAGTCACAAGTTACACATCACCACAGGGAAAAGAGGCAACATGACATGTTTTATATGCTGCTGCTCTGACATGTGGAATTAAGAAATTATGTAGATATTTCTGCAGGCTGGGATCTGATCACAGCAAAACTGCATCCCCAGAGAGGAGGGGAGGCCAAAAGGCAGGAAGGAGCATCTCCTGCAGCAGAGGACATGGCTTGCCAGTCCAGTGGATAGCACTATGGGAACATCACTCTGCTGTACCAGCAGTCTGACCTCCTGCTCAGAGATAAATCATGACTTCGAAAGCCTCAGTAACAACTCATTTAATAAACTACCCTGTCTCATACCAGTTTTCAGCTTCAGTATAAAATCTAACCTTGACTAAAACAGACTGGGGAAGAAATTACAGAAAAAAGTAAACTGAAAGATACAGATTTTCCATTCAGATGATCCATTAACTTTCATTCTGAAGTCCAGCTCTGCAGCTAGAAGAGGACACAGTCTCCCAAGGACAGTGTATCCCTAACCAAACCTAATCCAAAGGGAACATACTCATTCAGTTGTAACTGTTTAGCACCACGATATTCTGGAATCAGACTTCAATGTATGATGTCACACTCTGTAGACCAATGTCTTTAGAGCAAGAAGAGTTTCTGATATGTTCACATGGACAAATCAGCATGAGACAATGAACAGGATTTCAGAGCCTACAGGGCTTTTCTAAATCATGGAGTTTCACCCAGACAATGCTTCAAAGCCAGGCAGAGCTTTGAGAAACCCTCTTTATCAGATTTCACAGATGTACGTGACACATTTAGATTTTTAAGGTTACAGTACATCCCCAGATACTTCAGCCTCATGCAGGAAAAAAAAATACTCCCCCAAACAAATTTATTGGCACTTTCTGAGCAGTATTTCAGCAGTTAAAGAATTAGGAATGTAAAGTGTGCTCAGACTTGAACTCTGGGTGTGGTTACCACTAAGCCGAAAGAAAGAAACAAGCCAATGCAAGAACCAGCTCATGTTTTGCCAGGGAGATGGAAAAAAGGCTAAATTAAACCCAGAAACCGTGGTAACAGATACCAAGTGTCATTCTGAGTGTCACTGACTTCAGCAGTGCAAAAGTTACAGAATTGACTGCACCTCAGGAGAGCCAGACATTCTGTTCCTGTTGAGCATTAATTTATTGCCAGAAGATGCATGAAGTTTATCAGTGAAAACAAACACAAGAAAAGACAATTTCAGTTTTGTTTCATCTTCACAGCTTTCAACGACTTTTTATCCAAGGAATAATTTTCTCAAGCTTTTTAAATCAAACTATAGTCATGTAATAAGGTGACAGATTCCTATTTAAAACACAAGCAGGAAATTCTGTCACACTTTACACTGTCCTTAAGTCACTCCTTTGTACCTGGAGATGGCACACTCTCAGCAGTACCTGAACACAAAGACTGCAGAGAAAAAGGCTCTTATCAAAGATGAATACTCCTTCACCCCAGCCTTTACACAATGCAGTTCTTTGTATCCCCATCACAATCAAAAATGGTATTGTCTTCCACACTCTTCTCCACTTCTCACCATTCTCCACCTTCCCCATAGGAACAAATATGGAAGGACAAAGTCTGCCTGCACACTTTACAACAGATTCCAAACTGATCCAAAGGGCTGTTAATCAGAGCTGGACAAACAGACGGATTTCTAGGGTAGGTTTCTCAGGAAAGGCTCAGAACTACCCTCACGAATCTCTTTGAAGGTGATGAATATTTTCAAGTGACAGGGTACCACTGAGACAATGCACAGAACTTTCAAAATGCAAATTCTGACACCAAAATCCTCCCCTTAAGAGAGAAATAACCCTTGTTCCAGGCGTGCACAGCAACCTCGGCAAAGGCACTTGTGCTCCAAAAGCAATCCACAGTTCTTTAACAAACTAATCTGTGTGGCAGGCAGAGGAAATCCCATCTTGCTAGACTGGGCAGGAAAAGGCTGAAGATCCTTCAAAGCGTGTTTGTGGAGGATCCCTTTCTGTCACTCCCCATCACAGCAGAAAAAAATTCCGAAATTCCCACCGGTCCCCAAGGAAACAGCAGCAGTGTTCATCCCCCCGCCCAGCACCTGTAGCACAGCACAAGTTTGTGAAGCAGGGCTGAGCCACCAGCTGTCTCCCGAGGCACAGACAGCTTTTGTGCCTCCCTCCCCTGGCAGCTGCAGGGAGAGCCCTGGGGGCTGGGAGCAGGGGGGTTCTCCCCAACACACCCAGGGGAGAGCATCAGCAAAGGACAAAAAAAGGACTCGGGAAAACGGGGCAATGGAGCAAGCACACAGATGCCACGTATTGGCATCCTCTCTTTCCTTCCAGCTTGCAGGTATTTATTCTGAGAGCTAATGTTTAATGCTGGGAAAATTCCAAGTCCACCTAAGGCTGGAGAATTCAAAAATAAATGAATAAAAAAATGAAGTGAAGCACAGTACAATGTCACCTGCCTGCAGCCTTTCTGAGAAAAGGGAGAGAAGCCTGGCTGACAAAGCATCTTAGTCACGCAGAGCTTCCATCAGCCAGGCTTCAGGAAGATGCAGGTGACAAAGGCCAGGAACAAGCCCAAGTGGCAGTGAGTGCTGGCATGTGGCTGGAGAGCCCAGTCCTGCCCCAGAGGCAGCAGCAGATGCCACCCCAGGGCGTGTGACAGCTCCCATTCCACAGGCAACAGCTGGGTCACAACAAGCGGCAAGTGAGAAAGCCACAGAAGGGAAGCAGCAGCTGAACAGGTGACAGCTCTCAGCAGAACCCAGCTGCAGCACAATGCAGGGAGTTTGGAGGGTGGTGGCCACAAGAAAGGGAGTCTAAGCAGCAGGAAAAGCTGCAGCTTTCCCTGGAGCCAAGTCCTCCAAGTTCAGGCCACAAAACGTAAGATAAAAAGCAAACCTGGCAGAGTAAACATAGGAGGGACAATGGGAGAACCAACGAAACATGCCTGGGTAACATTTACCACAGTCAGTGGTAACACGTGAAATGTGTGTTCCCTTTTAAAAACTCTTCTGTGCCTTCCTCTGGTCCTCAGTGTTCCTTCAGCTAAAGAATTGCTGCTCCTCTAAACTCAGGGAAGCAGTGATGCTCAAGTGTAGAAACCTATCACATTCCTCTCAGGCCTATCCTGCAACTTTTAAGCTAAGCATGGAGTTTCACTCCAAAGCACAGCTCAGGTAATGAACATCAGCTCAGCTTTGACAGCACCTTCTGGTTTTTAATGCTGTCACAGCTGGTCCCACCAGCTGTTTTCTGCATGTACTCTTGCAAACTTAAGGGGCAGGCCAGGCAGCAGAAGTTTGTGCACTAAATTCTCAGATTAACAGGGGTTAGATGAAGCAAATGCAGAAGCAGCAGCACTCTGAGGAAGTCCAGAATGGAAGCATAGCTGCAGAGAGGCCACTCAAACAGTATTTCTCAAACTCTTTAAACATCTACAAACATACAAGTTGTGGATGAAACTACCTAAAAATATGCACAGGCAAATTTCTCTAACACTGACTTAATTACATTTAAATTAACACTACTATAGATCCACACCCCACTAACAGAAGTCCTAAGAAAACAAGAAATAAACAGGTGAGTCATGCAACTTTTTCATCTTTCTTGTATCCCTTTATTGAGCCCAGACTCTGCAGCATCCAAGCTGCTGCCACATTTCATGCAACTGTGGCCACCAGTCTTCACCTGGCACTTCCTGGGCACAGGTTTGGGATCGTTTTTCTATTTACATGGGCTCCACTTGGAAACAAAGGGCTCAAAGTACTGATCCATGTCACTTACTTTCTTCCTCCAGCTATTTCAGATGAGATATTACAGAGCTGCTTGAGCTCTCTCATCTTTACAGATTTAGGAAAAAAACAAAAAAAAGGGAAGTTGTGCCCAGCTTGTTTCAGGGAAGGTACTCAAACCAAAATGAACTAGGACATGTGAACCCAGCCAAAGCTTGGCAGTGCCCTTGGCTGTTCCTAATGAAGGGAGTTGCCACAGGGTGCACTTCAGACACATCCACAGGCAGTTCTGCCATGGATTTGGTTTCCCTTAGCAGTAAGTGACATTCAAAACAACTTATGAAGAAAATCCTCACCTTCATCTTCCACAAAAAAGCCCCCTCAACAGTCTCACTTTCTTTCACTGTCCTGTGCTGTTCCAAAGGGATCCTGCTCCCTTCAGGCTTTCCTGTACAACAGCAATCAGCACAGTCAGAAGGCAAATGGCATTTACCATCCCCAGCAAGGTGACAGGAGGCTGGAGCTGGAAAGGCTGGGTGACAGGAGAACCTTGCTTCTCCACAAGCTACGCAGCACCTGCTATTCACAGAGGGTGTAAGAGTGGTCTAGAGATTTCTCTTTCTCCTTTCTTCACTTTCATTCAACCTCAAGAATTTCCCACTGAGGGCATTCCATTCAACACCCACCCAGAGCTATGGCATCAAAAGACCTGTAAGATAAACCACCTGAACTGGTACAATGTCTCTATCTGGCATCTTTGATCAAGTTTTTTGGAAATCTTGTGCCCTCAACCTTGCCAAGCAGTAATGTGATGCCTCCTAAAATGCTCCACTGACAGAGATTTTTGTTGTGCCCACGGTAACTCTTTCTGTCCATCCCTCAAACAGAAACTCTGCTGGGTGTGCAATAAAGTTGTGACACTTCCACCCCGTCTTACACAGCAGAAACAAGAACCAGGGTCAAGACAGCCAAGTGAGAAAACCAGTCTGAGGCAACACAGGTCCTGCTGAGCAGTTCCTCACTGCTCTGAACACCTTCCTCCCTGTGCAGACACAGCTCTGCAGCCAGCTCCCCTCCACCCCTTCTGCTCTCTGTGACCAAATGACAATACAGAAGCAAGGCTGGCATCTCACAGCCAGAGAAACTGAGGGTCTCTGCAGCCTACAACAATGTGTGGATAAAAATCACATCCCAACCAAACCTCACACTGTAGTCAAGACAAGTGGTTCTAAACCTTCTTTTAAAAAAGAAGAAAAACCAAAACAATCAAGAAAAACAACACAGAGCAGACACAGCTCCTCTGCTCTTAGGTCTTCCTCATCCTTCCAGGAGTTCAGAAAGACTCTCTGGTGACCCCAGGGAATATCAGCTCCTTCTTGCTGACAAGCTGCTAGTTGTTCTGTGGAGCTGCCCCATGAAAGCAGGGATTCCTTTATTTACAGTTTCTTTCCTCCTTTCCCACCAGTTATTTTTAAGGGATTATGTTTCCTGTTTTCACTGCTTTGCCTCCATTTGTCATTCAACACTGCCATTAAAGTAGGAGGGAAGTGCAGGGGAGCAGACCAACACAAAGCAAACCTTTAGGGTTCAGCAAGCAAGGGATTAAATGTCAGCTCTTTCCCCCTTCAGCCTCACCTCTCTCTTGCACACCCTCCAAGGTGTTACGTAAACATGGCTTTTCCTCCAGCATATACCCAGATTCTGTGACAGATTACACATTTTAGGATGGATCAGATAAGCAACCTATTCATCCTGGTTTGTGATAGCTACTTACCCTCCCTCTGGCTGGTCCATTTTGGATCATGAACAACTTGTTCTGGAAAACCCCTCCCTGTATGCTGGAGCTAGAAATGGTGCCACAGCATTTTTTAGAGACAAAAGCAGAGCAACAGAACTCAGCTACTTTTTCTTGTTATGCTGTTGATTTGTAGACATTGTCTCCCTACCACCTCAGGACTGGATGTGTGATTATCAGGGAAATGGTAGTCAGAGAAAAAACAAAACAAAAAAGCCCCAAAGGGTCTGGCAACAATTTAAAAAGATGCAATCCACAGAACTACTGCCTTTTCCTTAAGCCTTTGCTTTCAAATGTGCTGGCAGCAGTCTCACAGACCCTCTTGATGCAGGTTGTAACTCAGATGCAGCATGCTCCTACAACTCTGCTCCTCAGCACAGCTCTTCTGCAACTTGTATTAGTATGGTGACCCCTGAGGACAACAAATACAAAGCTATCAAAGGTTAAGGGTAGCACTGGGTTTGAGTAGATAAAGGGCAGTTTTACTGTTTTAACACTTTTTCAGATATCTCAAAGCTCTCTGCTCTCTGTTCATACATTCTTTACTACAGCCTGACTCCCATCCATCACCTGATACTCAAACACACGTGCTCTCTATGAAGGATAAAGAATAACTGTTCTAGCAGAAGCAGAGTCAGAAGCATCTCTGCCAAGTCCATTAGCCCCCTCCAAGAGTTCACATGCTCCTATTCACATGATTCTAGGGTTCCCCAAGGCTGCTGCTGTAATTGCAACCTTCCCAACCTCCTCTCTTCCAGTCACACTGTGGGGCTGACCCAAAGGTGACAATGCATTGCAGTAGAAGCAGATGATGGCCAAGGGATGGAGGGAAATGAAAGATAAAAAACACAGAGTTGAGACAGGCACACAAAGACTCTGAAATAAAAGTTGGTCTTAAGCCAGCTCAGGGTATGGCTAAGCTAGTCTAACAAGGGAGTGTGGGTTTGTGCAGCAGCAAATCATACACAGAAAGAATCCTTACACAGGTATCAGAGAGCAATTAAGGTTTAATTAGGCTCAGGATAGACAAATCAACACCAAAGAGGAAACTAATTACACATGAAACTGAATTATGCATGGCACATAGACACCAGGGATACCAGAAGAGTAAAGGGCATTGAGATGGGAGAAAAGCACCACAACCAAAAACTGTCAACAAGGAGAGAAATCAGTTCTGGAGAAGATTCATTTCTGCTCCCAGACAGATGTAATCTTCACTTTATGGGACTGCAAAAATGAAATATTTCAGCAGTGAAGAAAAAAGCAACTAAAATCATAGCAAAGCTCAATATCAGACAGCTCAGACCACACAGCTGGGCAGAAGGGACAATAACACCAGAACAGCTTTTCAATGCATAAACCAGGTTGTCCTTTTCATAGCAACAGGAAAGGCAGCTATCCCCCCAACACCAGCTAAAAAAGGGTGTTGTCCTCTCCAGCAGTGTGCTACTGTGCAGATGAAAGGCCATGCTGGGGAACAAACACGTGGTGCACATGCAGGAGGACTTAGCTCAGCAGGGCTGTTCTCAGGAGAGCCAAGGGAGCTGTGTAGGTACTGCTCCTCTCAATCCATACATTCCCTGAGGGCTGGGTATTTCTTTTTCCTTTGAACAGTGCCACCTAATTTCTTGATACTCCTGTAAACAGACTCACCGCAGGAACTGGTTTAGGGAGCTGCTGATTTACAGCATCAGCAACTGCAGATTTTAAAGTTCTCCTCAAGAGGTAGAACAAGCAGAGCACACAATAAAGGAGTTTTGGAAAAAATAACATATGCAAAGCATATAAATAGGCAAACACACAGTGAAAAGGCTGGGCAAAGCTGCTGCAAGGAAGATACTGAAAGTTTCTAGGCTTGGTAAGATACCACAGATCACAAGACAGTTGCATTCTTGGCTGAGTACGCCAGCTTCTCTCACAGATCTGGCAAGAGAATGTTAATGAGACCTACCTGGAAGGCTTTAAAATTTAGGGGAGTACTGTTCTGACAGGAACTTACTGGTTAGTAAGTAATTCTGAAACACAAATTACCTTTACTGTAAATGCACCTTTCTAAGCAGTTATAACAAAAACAAACAAACAAACAAACAAATCCAAAGCAAACAAACAAAAACCCCAAACCAAACATCAACCCTAAGAACCCCCAACACAGAGATCTCTGCCTTTGGAGAACTGCAAAGCTGGTTATTCTAGCAGTCAATCCTGTAGCACAGGAAAAATGGAATTTTTTCAATTCCTGTCTCCTTTATTGTTGCCAGCTAAAGGCTTGGCTGATTTTCTTAAGCAAACTCAGTGGGAGAATAGACTGGACTTCCCTGAAATATTCTCCTGCCACAAAATTTCTGTATTGCATAGTACCATTCAATTAACACCAGATATGGTCAAAAGAAGTGTCTCTTGCACTGCAGTAAGTGAACAAAAGTCAGATCCATGGATTTTACCATGCCAAAAGCCACAGAAATGCTGGGAGAAAAAAACAAGGACAAAAGATCTTCCCAGTAAGGAGGAAACACAAACTGCTTTATAGCTTCAGTTCATTTAGATGCATTAGTAATTTAAAAAATAGCTGTTTGGTTGGTTACATAAAAAAAAGATGTGGTCACCAGTATGGTTCTTTATCATCCAAATACTGCAGTGTAAGCCAACAAAAGAGATGACTTTTGAGCTAACTAGGGCCCTTTAGGCCCTATCCACAGCAGTGCTCTGGCAGTAAAAAGAAAGGTGAAACCGTTCTGGTCTGACCACCACAGGCAGAGATGAGAGGGGATAAAGGTAATTTAGCAACAGTGTTAGCACCTCCTATCATGGATGAGATATAGGTAGTAAGTTCTAGAACCAATAACTGAAGTTCAGGGTCAAGATGCCAGATCTATCATTTGTAGATGATCTTGGACAAAAAAAAACCCTCAGTTTCCCTGGATGGACAGGGAATGCACCCATACTGCTGAAACACCTGCAGATCCCAAGAACAAACAAGCCCATATCATTACAGCAGTGCAAGAGAATGTATGGAAAGAAAGCCCCTCTTTTAACAGTGTGTATCCTTCCTCTTTTGTGCAGAAAATCTTAGCCAGAGTTTTCTCCTCCCTATTCCCAGGTATAGGTATATTCCCTCAGGTATAGGATCTTTATGGGCATTTTTTTTAAGCCAACCCCCAGTACAGCACATTGTAACATAAAATGACAACTTATCATTTTAAAAGTAAGAAATGACCCTAATCACAAGTTTCACACAGGTTTTTATACTATTAAAACTTTATTTCAATATACTTAAAACAAAACCCAGGACTTTCTAAGCAGAGGACTCCCAATATCCTTGACACTCTTCCTTTCTCCAGGCCTGCCTCTCTGAAAAACATTCACCCACCCAATTTTTGCCTTATCAGGAACCTGCTACATTCCAAAGGGCTGTGCTCAAGGTTGTAATGTTCTTTTCCAGGCATTTTACTGACTATTTCACTGCCAAATACGGTCCTTTCCGGGATGCACTCATCTACAAGAACTCAAAACTTGGGCATTTCAACAGGGCTGCACAGCACTGCTGACAGAAAGTAGATCACTGTTTATTTCAGTTGAAGAGAAAAAGTGTGTCACTTTGTGTATTTTTAAAAGGGGGAATTAATAATTGATATTTGCCTTCACAGTGTCCTTTGATCCCAAAGCAAATCAAGCTAAAGGGATACATTCAGTAGTACAGCTGCCCCTGGGGTGAGCCACTGGACACCTGCAGGCTGTGCAAGGAGGAGAAGAATGGAAAAAAGAACATGAGTTTGCCTTTGTAACAGGGTGCTGAGTCCTGGCAGAGCAACGAGATTTTCTCAGCACTATCTGAGAGATGGAGCTGTAGACAGCACAGTGTTAAATAGCAGGAATGGTTTGCTACTCCCAGCTTTCCCCTACAAATAGCAACTCCTCCCCACTGCCTACAGCACTGGCTGACATCTCCCAGGCACACTTGGTATGCACACAGAGATAGGACACACTCTGACAGGTTTCATTTGGAGCCATCTTCAAGGACATATTAAACGATGCAGTCAAATCCACTTAAGTACCCAACAGAGAATCAGAATAAACCTGTTAAAAGGATTATTCTACATACCAGTTGATTTCTACAACAGTTGCATTTGTTGCAAAAGCCCTTTAAATGAATACGAGCTACGGAAATCACCTTGGGGCTGAGGCAGAGCACACAGCCAAGAACAAGAAATCAGCTTTTTTCAAAGGTTCGACAGAAGAGAAGCAGACCCAGCTCTGCAGAGTTGCTCAAAGTGCCTCAGATAGTAATCCTATTTCGGGAATATAGGGACTACTCTGGGCTCAGTGAGTCAGCAGGGTGGGGCATTTTTTTTTCCATGTTTGTGGACTGAACAAGAACAGAAAAAGCAAAAGAAGCTGGAAGCCAGAAATGTAGCACCTGGTTGGTGCACAGGCAGGAATTCAGCAGAGTTAACTCAGAAGAGTTCACAAATCTCTGCAGAGCCAGCAGTCCCAGGTAAAAATAGAAGTTTTATCTTGGAGTCACGTAAGCATTCAAAATAAAACTGAACAGAGAAACTGTAAAGATGTTTCAATGCTGGAAGCTATGTGTATTTTCTCCTGGTGGGGACTCCTGCCCTCTCCTTGTTCAAGACTGAGTTTTTTAAGCAAATCACACTATCTGACAAAAATCTTAGTTGCACTATTAGGCCATGTCATGACATTTTATATTTCAAAGCAAACAAATGTAAAAAGGCCTAGGAATGACCTCTAAAACTCTCATCAAGGGAAAATATTCACACAATTATGAGATCTAATACTACAGACGCCTCATTACAGTAATTACATCATAAAAAATGACATAAAACCTTAATCCATGAACACTCACACACACACTCCAAAAAAGCAAACACAAGTTACTGAAGGATGTCCACTCACTCTATAAGCTGTGCTGATCTGGCATCCATCCTGTCCTCCTTCCAGATGATTTAAGACCTAAACAACCTCTTGGCAGAAGCTGGTCATTTTCAAAGTCTCAGTAAAAAAGAATAATTGTATCTTTTTTTCAATTTTCTCCTGGTCATAAGCAGTCAATGTATTTGCTGATGTAATAATTGAAACCACAAAGTACTTACATAGGCAACTGGAAGGGGAGTCACTCATACAGACCAGGATGTCACCAGGTCTGTCTAGCAAATACTTACTGTAAACACTCCCATTTTCAGTGCTAGCATTCCACTTAGGTTTATTTTTACAAAACAATTTCAAATACCCACAAGCTCTCAGGCAGCTTTTGCTCATTCACGCTCCCCCAGCAGCAGAAACAAAGCATCTGCTTGGGGAAGAGGTACTCTGCTCAAAGGACACCCCAAACCTCTTTGTGAAACCCCAAAACAGCTGGATAGTCATAAGTGAAATTGCTGAAGTTAAACAAGACTTCTCAGCATTAACATTCCATTGTTATTTAAATTAAGAGTCACGGACTGCGGGTTTAGGTGTAAATTGTCTTTCATGGTATTTCCCACTCTGCCCCAATCAGTTACTGCTCTACCAACAACCTTTGTAGGATAGATGAGGATCCACGGTTAGAGGGGGTTTCTGCTTTGGTTGGGTGTGAGTCTTGTGATTTTTGTTTGATTGATATTGGCTCAGAAAAAAAAAACAAACAACACCCCCAAAAATGCCACAGATAAATTCCCTGATCCAGTTCTCAGCATGAACCTAGAAATGAGCAGTTGCTGGCACGACTGACAGGGCAGCAGGTCACAGCATGAGGCTTTAGCACCAGAGACAATTTAAATCGAGATTTAGCCTCAAGGGGCATAATATGAAAATACTGGAAGACATACACAGATGCATGTTGTAAGACAAGGCAGCTTGTACTTCAAATTTTAAGCAAATAAACCAAAAAAGGGAAGTAGAAAACCCAGATATTAACACACAAGCAGCAACCACAGCCACAGGCAAGAAATCCAGATTTATTTACTTAGAGAGGAAACTGAATGAGTTAATATGAACACAGAATTAAGTAGAAAAAAAGAAATAGTGGAAGCAAACATATGAATTGTAGCAATCAGCAAGCCCTCCAGCAAGAGAAATCAGGTGTTTCCATTGTGTTTTGTTGGGGTTTTTTTACGGTATTTTCCTTTAAAAATTAAATATGGATATAAACCAATTTCTAAACACATACCTATAGAGGAAGTTAATCAATTTACTAACTAAAGTGTGATCCAGGACAAATGCACCAAATTTGATTCCAGTACATTAGAGCTCACCAAAATTCAGCTAAAACCCTGAGTTTCAACAACTCAAAAGACTGAGCTGCATATTTCCTCATCAACACACTTGCAAATTTATTTATGCAAATCACTATATTAAGATAAAAGCTTGCTATAAACCCAAGGCTGTTTTTCTTTTTAAGTTCCCTTTTCATTCTTTACATGTGTTTGGAAAAAAACTTGCAAATTACTCGTTTCCTTACAAACTAAAAAACACAACCACAAAGCAACCAATTATTAAATACTATTAAACAAACCTGTTTCAAAGTATCAGCCCTACACTGCAAGCGTCTATTAATGGGAAAACCAGTTTTAGCATCAAAATGCTTCCTCACCCAGATGTTGGTATAATTACAAGGAAAAGATCCTTATAAAGTTTAGGCAGAATTCTCTAAATTTGTATCTTTGCATCAGTGCATATTTGCACATATATTGAAACCAGTCTGAAACACCTATATACAGAATAAAATATTCAAGTTAAAAATTCTTCCTCTTCAGATTCTTCTTGTGCACATATATATTCAGAACACATTTACATAACAGATAATCAGGTCTCCTTCTTTAAGTGGAGATGCTGAGATTTCTAACATGCTTTGGAATGGAGGACACTAACTGGAGGAAGATGTGTAACCCTTTATCTGCAGTAGAAATTTTATCAAATTTACCTCTCAGCACAGAGCAAAGCAGAGCTTGGATCACATTAGTACGTGTTTCAGTTTGAGCAGAGACCACAACAAATTATGTATAGGTCAGTGCTCAAGGCTGAGTGAATTTGGGGTAGTCAAGGACAGGCCTAGGGCACGTTTGCTGAGCACACAGGACAGGTCAGTCCCACTGGAACAGCCCCACCACACCAGAGTGTGACACAGCCCCAGCTGCCAGGGGACAATGGCCCAGCAGACAGGAAAGCACCTTCTGCTGCTGTCTCAGATACTCCAGAGACACAATAAACATATTCTTCTCTCCATGAATACTGAAAAAACCCTACCTAACCAAAACTCTTTTTAAGTGAGTCCTACCTCAGAGGACTTGGCAAACTGGAAAAAACATATCTGATGTTTTGATGTAAACACCGTTTTATCCCTTTGTCAGGCCATTTTCCCCTTTAGGATGGCAGATGCAGGACAGCTGAAAGAATTATTAAATAAACATGCTTTCCAAATTGCATTAGTGTTTCCATAGCACCTATCCAGGAGGCATGGCAGATACATATGGCCAGCTAACACAGTTCTCCAAGAGGTACAAGAAACTTCTAAACAAAGTTATAGTTTTGAACTGCCTGCCCAGCATAGCCCTGAGCCAGCTCTCAGCCACATCAGTATTGCTACTGAAACAGCATAACCTGCATGCATGTCAGTTTTAAAACATTTATAATCTAAGCCTGTGAAGACCCTATCAGCTCTTTTGAAATCAGAGCTCAAGTCCAAACTTCAAAACTGAAGTCTCTTGGGAAATCCTGGTTCAGGTAGTTACACAGAAACAAACAGCTACTGCTGTGGAGCTTCACTCACAGCAAAGCAGTCACTAGAAATCCCCTGGCATCAGCAAGACCTCAATCAAGTCATTCTCAAGACACTGTTAGAGGTCTCAAAAGTAGCCAGTGGTGTATTTAACTATTAAACAAAACAAAAACAATAATCCAAGCAAAAAACCCCCAAACAAACAAAAATTTGTTAAGCTCTCTTGCTCCTTCCTCGTTACTTATTCCAAATGCAAACCTTATTTCCTGATATTTTTTCCTATTGAGAACACTGACCCTTTTAGCAATACACAGAAACTGGTAATAGCAAGTTGACTTCAGCGCTGTGACTGCATATTTCACTCAGTGCATTCAGAAGCTGCAAAATCAATTTGGATTAGGAAGGGTCAAAGGGATGTATAAATCCTATGTAAATATTTCTATACAAAGCAGAGTGGTTTCTCAACAACTACCAAAGAAAAGGCTTATGGGTTTGTGGAACTGCCCAGCTGTGTTCAGGAGGACGTTCAAGAAATGCAGCAAGCCAGAGGAAGTGCCTCTCCAAAGCCTAAATGGGGGCAGTGACAGGTCTGCATTCTCTGCATTGTGTGTTAAAACATCACTTAAGAATATAGGAAAGTGAAAAATAATTGTCTTCACTGTGGCCTCATATAAATTCATAAGACATGAGACCTTCTGCTTTCACATGAAGCAGAAACCAGCCCTCATCTGAATGGCAAGAGCACCAGACCGTGTAAATCATCCCAAAATTGCCATCAGTCTCTCATCCCTGTCATGCAGTACAGATCAATTCAAGAAGGCAGTCACATCTGTAGCTCAGTACACCACCTGAAACACCAAAGGAAAACCAGGGAATTTACTTGATCCCTATCATCTGAAAAGAGCATGGGGATCATCAGTCAGGCCTGGCAATGGCCCTTCTGCCAGAAAAAAACCTGAACTGTGAATAAGTGTAAGACAGTGGATGGTTTCCAGGTTCCCTGTTGAGCTGAGCTCTCACTGGCTCTTCTGGATATACTCAAGGACTAAACATGATCCTCCTTGTCACACACCAGCCCCCTCACCTGATCAGACACATGCTCCTCATGAGTTCTGTTTGAGCAGCATCCGGGCCCATTACAGTCAGACGCTGCAAGGCAAAGAGAGCAACAACAGAACTCAAATGAGTTATTCAATGTACTTCATTCCACTGAGTAAGTTCCTCAGGAAAGCTGCCAGTGGAGAAAAGGCTGAACAAGAGATTCACCCAGACAATTATACAGGTGACTGCTAAGCCCAGTGTATTGCTCACATTAAGTGCAGCAGCTTTCTATCAGAGTCTGAAGCAGCTCTTGAGGACCCCTGAGGATCCTGCTTATGTGAGCTGAGAGGCACTTGTTCAGCTCAGGAAGCCTTTGAGACAATACTCTGGATTTGACTAAAGCATTCTCTTGCTGATATCCATTTACCCCATATCAGGAGCCACAGATGATTAATACTAGGACTAGAGCAGTAGTGTATGTCCCCAGGCTAAAGAGAGAATTTTCATCTGACAGCTTGTCAGAGTCTTTTTTCTACTTGCAATTCAGATTTCACTTGTCAGCTTTCTAATCAAGAAAAACAAGAAAAGTAAAACAAGGAATGGACTGTAAGATGTGCTCTCCTCACTTCAGCCACTGATTTAGTGTAGGATGCCCATCACCTATACTTTTAATTCCAGCTAGGCACTGGCTTTGGTATCCATCACAATTAGGGTTAGGTGGGAGAACTGCAGTAGGATTTTGCAACTGGACATTCTCTGCTGGCTAATCTAGACATTTAAGTAAATTACTGATACAGCTGGCAAAGACAAATTTATTCATCCAAATACCATGATTTCCTCAAAGACAGCATTATTGTGTTTTCTCAGAATGAAGTCAGTGATTTCACCCCTGTTAGACTGAGGGGTCCAATGACTACCTCAGGAGAGTGTAAAGCAAAAATGTCCTGCCCAGGGAAGGGACTCCCATACTTGTTCTACCTAAAAGGATTCAAACAAAAGAGACAGTTTATAGAAGTGACAGGAGAAAACACATCCAAGTCTTCCAACAGTAATCTACTGTTCTGAGCCTATTATTTTCTGAAACTTCATGTCTCAATGTCTCTTCAGGCCACAATAAAAAAATTTCCGGAGCAGCTCTAGGTCAGCAGGAAGCAGAACTGAAGATGAGGCAGTGAATTATGAGCTGAGGCAGCTGGACTAACAGTCACAGAAACAAGTGTTCTGTGCCTTGGCTCACTCTAAGCACCATAATGTGACCTCTCCTGGGAAGCCCTGAGCCCAGCCAGGGGCTGTCCTGCTGGGCAGCCGTACCCTGCGATGTAACTGCACCGCAGCAAATCAGCGCTGTGTTTGTACGTGACACCTCCCTGGTGACAACACACACATTACAGTCACTTCTGAGCAGCTCAAATACATTTGGAGCCCGATGCTCCAGGGAACAAGGTCTTTTCCTTCACAACAGATTAGTCTAGGAAGCTGCTGGCCCATTTCAAAAGAACACACAGATGTGACTGTTGGCAACTGAAGGATCTGCTGGTTTTTGGAGGCTTTTTGTGTGTTGGGTTTCTTAAAACTGTTCTAATAACAGCCTGTTCCAGCCTCACCCATTTTGTGGGTTCAAAATGGGCACTCCTTCCTTAGCTCTGCAGCCAAGGGAGTACGTAATCGCTGATAACAGAATAGCTGGTAAATACCCCACCAGAGAAGTAGCTGCATTTCAGTGTGGAGTCTAGAAAATTCCCAAGTTCTTAAGAAGTAAACACACACAGTGAGCCAAGGCTGCACGGTGCACTTCTCCACACCTCAAGGAGAGGAGCTGGAGTCCAAGCACACAAGTTACTCACTATTAAGTAACTCCTCCTGCAAGGACTGCCTGCTTAGATTTCAGGTAATACTGTGTGATCCACAGCAGCCTCCCATAGCTGCTACTGTGCTGTTGTCATAGACCAATCTGCAAGTAATTTGGGGATTTTGGATACTTCAAAATTTGTGCAGAAGCTCCTGAACAGGATGGGGTGGTTGTGAGAGTTTAAAAAAATATATTATTTTTAAAAGAAAGAAGGCTGTGGTGGATCTACTCTTCTGGAAAATAATCCTTATCCTCCACAAGATAAAATAAATAATATTTTTTTAAAAACTCACCCCACCCAGTAGTAACACAGATTGGTGAAATGGTTGCAAATAACAAAATAACATAAGGTAACAACTATGGAAAAGGCCAGCAGGCACAATTCAAGTATTAAAAATCAACACACTGACCTTTAGCAATTCTCTCTTCCTACAGGGCAGTCCTCTAGATTCTCACACACATACTCCTCAAGGATCCATGTACCCATGAGCAACTAACTTGACTCCAGCAGCCACATTTGGGCAGAGCTTTCTCTAAAGCAGAGACTCCAATTACATTTGCAATAATCTGATTACTACATGAGCCATAACCTGGTTAAGAAAGGGTCTCAGAGATACCATTTTGGCACTTAGGAAGAGGACAGGGAGAGAGAGACGTGCTTTGTTGTTTTAGTAACAGACAGATTTGCAAAGTGCAGCCAGATTTTGTGTCAGAAATACACCACGTTGTCCTATACAGGACACTTTTACTGTTTAAAACACATACAGTACAATTTGAAAAAAAATTTAGAGAAGTTATGGATTTGTAAAATTGTCTCAACATTAAGACAGACCAATATTCAAGGATTTACTTACAGCTTATGGTTGCTTTCACATCACTTGTAATTTAAAGATATGATCAGGAAAACAATCCACTTTGTCATCAGTGAGCTGGCCAAAACCTGCTTTGTAACCCAAGACACTGAAATTGGGTTTGGAAGTACTTCATTCACATGCAGCTCACCCAAGCTAATCCATGCCAGCATTTCTCCAGTCACTCACAGCCTACCCCTCCATCCATCTGCCATTCAACCTGGACAGGAACACCACTTCTTTTCCTACATGTGCCAGCAAAAGGTCACTAAAGCCAATGATACTTTACCAGGGCAAGAATAGGATCAGGCCCTTATTATTCTTTCCATGGTTATCTGACTGAGAAGAAAAAATCAAAGAGGAGACAGTAAAAAAAAAACCCTCAAACTGCTGGTCTTGGTTTCTCTGGGGAAAAGCAAGCTCCAGATAAGCCGTGCCTCCAATCACCACTCTGATTTTCATGAGCAGCAATATGCTTCCCTATGGTAATTGAAATGGAGCAATTCTCAAACAGCTTGCCAAGTCTCACCTCATTAACCTTTATGGACTGACCTCCAAAATTCCTTGAAGCTGAAATACAGGTCCCCCTTGCCTCTGCATGATAACTGTTTACCCCTAAGAGGTTGGGGAGCAAGGGAGAGCATTAGAAAGCAAACTGCTAAACATGCTAAAACTGGAAAAAGAACTGTTTCCAGCCTATTACTGGGACCCAAACCTTCACAGGCTTAGGCCTCCTTTGTTGGCCCTTCTTTCAGGTAGCCTGCAAAGCCAAATTTGGATTACAAATCACACCTCCCACCAATAACACTTCTTTCAAGAGTCAGTATATAGCTCTAGTGTGTCGCCCAGTAGTCAAAAATAAACATTTCCTAACCCACGCTTGAAGGTTTAGCAAATTTTCTAATTAAACCTTATTTTTCTTTCATCCCAAATCTGTTACTCAGGATGCCTCCTTGCAATTCCAGTCAACTCATTTTATTACTTTTGCTCAGGTCTCAGTTAAACTTTCTGGTGGCAGTGAAAAGCAAGCTGTCAATGAAGGAGTGACTGAACACAGTACTTAGCATTTTATCCAAATAAAAAACAGAGATATTAGACAAATGGAAGCACTTGGGAAAAAGGGTAGAGCAACTAGTTCCACAAATTAGCAAACTCTTAGCTTTCTTTTTCTCAGCATTAGCTTGAGATAGCACAACTATAAGAATTAAGAGTATAATGTTCCAGTTTTGCATCCTGGAAGTCTGTACATGGGGTCATGTATATTTACACTAAACAATAAAAATCTTCAAGGTTAAAACCACAGCCATTAACTGCTTTGCTAGAGATGAGGAGACACAGGAGAGCAAAGCCCTTCATTCACCAATATAATTCACTGCTTTAAAGTCCATCACCTACAAACAGAGCTAAATCACTTCAAAAGTCACTGCAAAGCTTCTGGGCTGGAGGCCCTGGCTCTGTGAAATCACCGAGCTGGAATCACCTGGGTCTGACTGTTTTGTACCCAGCACAGCATTCCAGTCTGTGCCCATCACACTAAGGATGGATATGGATACCCTGTGGCTCTGGGGCTGCTTGGTGCTAGCTGAGTTCCTACACCACTCCCAAACTTGAATACATTTTACCTGCCCAGCCAAAGGCCACTGCCTGCCTCCAACAGGCCCAAGCCAACCTGCAGCAGTGGCAGCTGCACAAAGTGAGCTCACTGCCACTGCCAGAGACCCCTTTAAACTCTTGGTAAGGGTGCAGGGAGGACAAGCAGCTCTCTGACACTACTTGCAGAATTCCCAGCTCTCTGTCTGCTTACTCCAGGGAAAGGCAGTCCCACTTTGATCTCCCTGTCATGGACCATGAAAATGAGCTTCACACAGTCAGACTGAGGAGACACCAGCAGTCTCCAGGGCTCCCCAGTACCAGACAACTACTGTGTGGATTGGTTTACACTCCCATTTCAAAGGCAGGTGCTTTGTGACTGCAGAAGTACCTGATCTAGGGTGAACCTAAGAAAAGAAAAAAATAAAATCTACCTACATACTATTATTTCTGTCAGGCCTGAGGTAAACATTAGTAACTCTCTGTGGAAGAAGGAACAAAACAAGCACTTCAGAGTCCACTGTAATCATTGGGGACATAAAGCAGCTCCAGAGATTCCATTAAACTCTGCTGGAGGAAAAGAGAAATCTGGAAGAGAGAGGGAGCTCTTCACTCCCGCAGACTAAGAAGAGGGGAGTGGTAATGCAAGCATCCTGATAATCTCCAAAATCTCAAAAGCCACTAAATCACTGAAAAGCAAGGCAGGGTGGGGGGTTGCACTGAAACAGCATCTTGGCATCAATGCTCCTAGGAAATCACTGATCATCACAGGGAAGAATTAAAACATGTTTAAGAAGTAATAGCAAAATGAACCAAACAAGTGTCAGGAAAATTTAAACCACATTATTGATTGAATGTAAATCACAGATGGAAAGCAGGACCTGTGGCCAGCAGGCCTTAAAATTAACAAGCAGTCTGCATATTATAAAAGTTCCTACATTTCAGCTCCTCAGAACGAAGAATCTCTACACAGTGGACTGAAGTCTGTCTCAGCTGCTCAAAGGAAAGTTTTGCTTCTGAACAACAGGACTGGCATTGTTGCCTCAGGTGTCTGCAAAATCCCGCAAAGAACTTTTCAAACGACATCTCAAAGCTAAATTCACAGAATACAACACTGGGTGGAAGAAGTGCAGAGTTAAGGAATTTGTCTAAGATCTCAGAAGATGCAAATATCTTGAGAAGCAAACCCTTGCAGAAACTGGTACAGAACAAGGTCCTTCCAATATGACACACTACATGCTTTCTTGGGGCTTTACAAATAAGTAAAGTTTGCCTTAAAAGCAGGAAAAACAGATGCTTGCTTATCTGCTCGGGCATTTAAGGTACACAAAAACTGAAGAACCTACAGCTCTAGGTAGGCAGGAGTTTTAAAATGGCTTTTTGCTGACATAACAGGAATTGTGAGGTCTGCAGTTCACATGCATAAATTGCACTGCTCTCTCCTCTCTGTACATTAAACTCATAAAAAGACAGAGAATGCTCTCCAAAAAGGGACATTCAGAACTCCCACATTTAGTGAAGGCTAAAATAAGTTAAAACTTCACTCCAATGGAATTAAATGACACATATCCCCAGACTGACCTCATATTGAGCACTGTGGTGGTTGGTGGCTGTCTCAAGAAAGAGCCTGTCACGACTCTCTCAGAGCACCACTTGTCACCTGAACAGAAGCTACTCCTGGGGCACCTTGAGGGAAGCAGCTGTGCAGGTGAATGTTATTTATGTGGACTCCAGATAGTTTCCATGTTATTATGAAGACAGATAAAATCATTTCACACAGAGTGAGAGCACTGATTTTATGCAGCAAGCTCCAAAGCCATGCAACAGCTCCAGTGTGATCGTCATTAACAAACTGCTGTTAGTTAAAAACTGTCCCAGCTGAGGCCATTGCAAGATCCCATCATTCCATACCAGAACTGTGCAACTTTCCCCTTGACCATAAGCAGAAATGTACAATGAGTGGCTTTTGTCACGTCTATTTCTGCAACATTTAACAGAAGGCAAAATTTTAAAAATCTTGTTCTTTCTTCATAATCATAGTAAAGATATTCAAGCTTAATGCAAAGTTAAAATGTGATTTTTTTTCTATTCCCACTACAGGAAATTAGTGATACATAATTAATCCTAATATCAATATCTTTGCCCAGGCTCCATTAAGTACATTTAATAGAAAGTACAGCAATTACCAAATCTCAACCCTGAAGCTCTCACACTGCTTCTTGGAAAAAAACCTGAAAGCCTACTACACCTTGGTTTGCTTTAAGGTCTTTGATAATCTACCTCCAAAAACCCAGATTCAAATTTTGGCTCAGACCCCATCCACTTGAGAGTTACGTCCTTCTTTTGTAATACAAAATCAGGAAAACATCACTTAACTGTGAACTCATGAAATAATTTGGACAGAACAGCACATGTCTGCTGGCCAAGCTCAAGGTGCACTGGGACAGATCCAGATGGAAATTTCACATTGCACCTGTCCACAGCACACTCAGTTTTACTATGGGAAGAGTGATCAAAGGCAAAGCCAGAAAACACACAACAATCTGAATACACAGGGAAATTGAAATAAACCCCACTTGATGCTAATTAACATTAAGGCTGGCCAGAACCTACTGTGATTCAAACTTGCACTCTGTTCAAGCAAAACTTTAGGGAAGCCTGGCAGAACCAGTGAATGAACCACAGGTGCTGGAAAGTCTGTCTGGATCTGTGAATGGCTTTGGTATCACATGGTCATGGAGAACAGCCTGCATCAGAGCAGGGGAGCTGGGAATGGGAGCCAGCCAGATAATCACACAGTGGTCTCTCAGGCCTTTTGTTTGTTTTATGAAAAGGAGGTTCTGCCAACTGGTTTCAGATCAAAAATCATCCCAATTGGGAAAGAAAGAAAATTCCTATAAAATGCTCAGTAGGAATTAATCAGAAACACAGTCCTCCTGAAGGCATAAGCCTTTTTGGTGAAGTAAAAAGTTGCCACCAGCTAATGTGCAAGACGGTACTGATTAGCCATCTGGTGAAAGTTCCTGCTAAGCTTGCCATGTCACCCCCTGAGCTGAGGAAAGCAGAAGGTGGATCAGTTACATTCTGTCCTTGCCTGAAATGTGTGGTCATCCTTAGGAACACGACACAAAGCTTTCCAGCACATCTAGGAATTATAAGTGTTCTGACTTTCCAGCTGCCTTTTTTTTTTTATCACTGTATCCCAGCTAAATTATTTAAAATAAAAATTATCCACTGCCTTTTCGAAAGCTGAATTTATCCTCAAGCTTTATCAACCTTTGTTATTTTTACCCCTTTGTTTCCCTCTGCAAAAACTGAAATTGCCAGGAGGCTTCCCAGTCATCTAAAGAGCATCAGTAAACAAGAGCAGAGACAGATGGCTGAGCTCAGTTCAAATGAGCACAAGACTGAGCCTCTCCCCTAAAACCCAGGAAGAATGCAGCAGTCCCAGAGAGAAAACAGGGATGTACATCCAATCTGATAAGGGAGAAGTCACTGTGAGGAGGTGCAGAGCTTCCATGTACATTGAACATCCACTACAACTGTCCAGCTTTCCAATAAGACAATGGGTAAGAGGATGGCACCAGGGCACAGAAGAGTTGTCCCTCCATTGCTGCCCCCAAAAGTACTGCTGACAAAAACAATCAGCAGGGAAAGTAAAACCAGGGCATCTCCTTTGAGCAAAGTTACTCTTCTGAGAAGTAATAGAGCAAACTCTCACAACCTGAGAAAGTGACACCTCTGACAGGTCTCTGAATTCACCCAATACTACAGGAATTTGGTCCCATTGACAAATAACATGTTAATCCCTTATTAAAATGAGAGATTCAAAGAGACAAAGAAAACCCAAGAGAGAACTCACAGATTTGTAATTAAAGAAATCTGTCAAAACAAACATTCCTATTTTCTTCATTCCTGGATTTGATTTTCATTTACATTTAGGAGACTGCTGGTGTTAGCAGAAGATACTGTTTACATTACATGCCTTGCTAAATAGGTTCAGACATCCACATGCATTCGAAAAAATCCATCTGAATTAATGTAATTCCTTATATGCCTCTTCTACCTATAAACTCACTGTGATTCCACAGACACACCTCCATGCCTGAATGACTTACATAAGAACGGGTCCAAACATTGCCCATTCTTCCCCAAATGAAAAGTTTTATTCTGCTGAAATTTAGTTAACATTTTTTCCCTCAGGGCTTCCTGATATTCCAAGTTCTTCCTTCACTCACAGATAGCAGAAAGCTCCAAGAACAGAGCTGCACAATCATCACCTCCAATCAGCTCTAATTGAAGGCTGACACGAGACAGAACGAGAAACTAGCACTGCAATTAATACAGACAGGAAAAAACAAGACTGTGGGAGCAGCATCATTATCGGTAAAGCTCTGGCAAAACCCTCAGGTTGTGGCTTGTTGGCACACTACCACCTCTGAGGTAGAGTTTAACCACTCCATAGTGCACAAATATGAGGGAGGGAATAAACTCGTGGTGAATTCACCACAGATGGTGAATACCTGGTGAAGTTCTGGCCTTTTTACCTCAGTGTTCAGACTGAAACTTTAAGAAATTATTAATATAGGACTCCATTGATCCTCTGAAGAGAAGCCTGAATCAACCCTTCTGGGAATCCAGATTGAATTCGTAAAATGCAGGCTGACATACACTTCTGTAGGATCTTCCTAAAACAGCAAAACTACAAATTAAACACAGAATTCTCACATGAAATAATTGTCCCCTCACAGTGATTCACCCAGGGTCTCCCATTCATTTCCATGATGCCATTCCCTGCTCAATACATTTAAAAGACTAAGCAAAAAGCTGGTACACACCTGTATCCTCGTGGAAACAGCTGTCCTGGTGACATCTCCCAGAGGGCAAATCCCCATCACTTGGCCAGATCTGTCCTGTTTTTCGTACACCCACAATGGTGGCCTCAGACACGATGACCTGCTGCTGCCGGTGCCGTTTCTGAGACTGGGGGGTTGGTGGGCTGCTGCTGTCAAAGGACTGCTGAGAGTTCTGGGAGGGGGAACGGCTTTTATCCCGATACATGCGGTAAGTGGTGGGGCTGGGGGAGACATGGCTGGACTGTCCTGAGGAGAAGTCTTCCTCACTGGAGGTAAGGTTCTCATTAGAGCTACAGTCAGGAGTATATCCTCCTCCAATATCTTCAAAACTCCTGGGGGAGTAAGATCTCCTGGGCCACGTGAGATGTTTTTCCTGGTCAGGCTGGCCCTGATTTCGCAGAATAGGTCCTTTTCCTTCTCCTTCCCCCATCATTCCACCAACGTAGATACTCTGATACGGCTGAAAGTCCATGGGCTGCCAAGGTGAGCGGTTGCTGCCATTGGCATTAATCAGGTTATCTTTAAGAAACTTGGGGTTCAGTTCAGCATCCTCATATTCTCCATCATAGCCAAAGCTGCTCTCTGAGGACCTTCCCCTGTAGGCAGGCCTCTGGAACTCGCTGAAGCTGGGTACCATGTTAGAAGGGAGGGAGTGCAAAGACTTTTTGCGTTCCATTTGCATGGCTTGGCTACCAAGGGAACTTATTTTATCAGAAACATCTTTATCGTTGACCTTTACTAAACCCTTCTCATGATGATACTCCATGTTCACATAAAAGGGCTTTTCAACAACATCCTTGTTATCTCCAGAAGAATGTGAATTAACCTTTTTCATTCGCTCAAAATTGGACCTTAGGGCTGCCACACTGGTGCTGTTCCCTCTCTCCTTAGGTTCAAATGACCCCTCCTTCTCAGCAGATCCCACCAGTCTGCGGGTGGAAGCTGATCTGTGTTTTGAAGGAGAGCCATCTGTATCACAGCGATTCTCCATGTCTTCCACAACTCTCTTCAGTTTCTCCTCGCCGTAGTACTTACACCTGTCCTGCTCTCCTTCTCCATGGTGGGGGCTGTCCAAAGGTGACAGGTCTGACCCATCACTCTGGGTAGACAGCTTCCGCATAGAGGGTATCCTGGGTTTAAACTTTTCTTCCCCGTGATGTGACTTGCTTTTTTCATATTCATCTTGGTCAGCAGATTGGTGATGATGCAGGTCCTGGATCTGCTGCTCTGCACCCCCTTCAGGCAACTGAGAAACACGTTTAAAACCCCATCTCTGTCTATCATAGCTTTTTTTCTCCTTTGCCAGAAGAGTCTGCAGGTAAATCATGCGGAACCTCTCCTTGTTAACCTCCATCTCCAGTCTCCGGATAGATGCTTTGCACATCTCCAGTTCCTGTTCAATGTCTCCCACAGATTTCAGCTCCATTTTAGGAGGCTCAGAGTCTGCAAATTGTGCTTTCCAAGCCTCTACAAACCCCACAGGGTCCACCATTTTGCATACGGGAGTAAGTGAAGAACACGAGAAGGAGGCTGGAGAGAAAGAGGTGGAAAGAAAAAACCAACCGGATCTCACATGTAGAAGCAGAAACAGCTCGGGCAGGGTCAACTCAGCGCGTCTCTTTCGCGGTCCATGCAGGGCACTGGGAGGCAGGCAGCAATCCTCTCTCGCAATCCTCTCTCCTCCCCGTCCGCTTCTGCTTCTGCCGGCCCCAGCCCCGCGTACACTCGCTACTCTCTCCCCAGCATGACTGATCGTTTGCTGGCGAACAACAATGCTCCCACCCCGGCGATCCCCCAGCACTTCAAAGCGCGTGGACAAAGGAGCGGGCTCGGGGCGGGGGAGGGAAGGTAAATATCGCCCCCCACCCACCTCCTGTCGCCGCCGTCCTGGGCACGGTCCTCAGCGCGGCCACGCTCCGGAGCCCTCCGCTCCGCGCTCCCTCGCCAGCCCCCGTGTTGTGCTTTCTCTTTCTCTCTCCTCCTCTCCCCCTGCCCCTTTCCCTGTCTCCTCCTCCCGGCTATTGTGCTGCGCTCGGGGCGCACACGGTCCCCGCGCGGGGCGGCGATGCGGCGGCGCGTCCCGGCCGAGCTCCGCCGCTACCCGGCGCTGCCCGAGCGCCCCGCGGCCCCGCGGGAGCGCCCCCGGCGGCGCGGCCCCCGCTGCCCACGGCGGCCCATCGCGGCCCGGCTCCGGCGGCGCTGCGGAAGGGGAGGGGAGGGAAGGACCCGGCGCAGGCACTGACACGGCGCTGGGGCCTCTTAAAGGGGCAGCCGGGCCGGCCGGGCCGGGGGAAGCCGCGGGGGTGGGGGAGCCCAGCGCTTTCCTCACGGCTGCCCGTGAGACAAAGGCAAAGTCGTGAGCGGTCCCGCCCGCTCGCCCTTACAGCCACAGGCCTGGGCAGCATCACACCTAACAGACACGGCCGTGGCTAAAGCTGGTTAAGAACGTGCCGTGCCCACAGCCCTCTGTGCATAGGGAGGTATCCATTCCCGTCCATACAGCAGTGCCCTCATATATTATGTATAAACAGCAGCACGTCTCTGTGCTCTCGCTTGTGTTCACAGCGAGGCTCTCCCCCCAGGCACTGATGCAGCTCACCTTCAAAGGTCACGTTTTCCCCCACTCCTCTAAGTGCTGGTGTGTAGCAGGCTTGTCATTCCGTCAATCCTACCTTCTTTGCCAATAAATGACAAGCTGGATTTCTGAGATGGGCAACTGGTCGTCCAAAGTAACCCTTGATACTGACAATAAAGGCTGCTGTGTTTGGGCACGAGTCTCACTTTTGTCCTGCATATTATTTAGCCCCAGCAACTCAGTCCCACATTTCACCTCTGGGTGAAGAGTGGCAAATTATTTCAACAGAATTCTGGCTGCTGGGTATTAATTTCCTCCTGAAATCACACTATCACACTCCATCCTTAGCCCTTCTTAAGGTATGTGTAGTTTTCGTGTATTAATTCATCCTCTGAAAATAGGGTTAAAAATACAACTGAAGTTCCATCTTGCCTGTTTGGAGGACAGGAAAAGGTGATATGTATCCCTCATTATCCCCCATAAAACTGTTTCTTTCATGTTTGTGGTGAAGCATATATTTTCTGGTACATTTTACTAGAAAAGGGAGTAGGATATGGCCCTGACAAGAACTAATAAAATCCCATGAGAATGAAAAGCACAATTCCACAGGAGTAGCTCTCTTACCTTTGAGATATGCACTGTTTCAAAATCCATTAAACAGTTTTCCTCTCCATGCTCCTTTATATGAAAATCAAAATATTTTTGGGTATTTTCAGCTATATCACAGACTCATGTATTGACTTTTGCATAGTTCATCCCTCCTGTCTTTTGTTTCCTGGCTTTAACTGCTTTTCCTGCTCTTGTTTCCTCAGCTTTTAACACAAAACAGGCATTGGTCAACCTATATGGAAAACAGATTATGACCTAAATCATAATAAAACCTATGTGTTTTATAAATAACTCTATAAATTTTTCAAAACTTCTCAATCTGTCACAGAAATAAAATAAATTGCCTTTTCTCTATTGATACTATTTGTTTGCTTAGTGGTAGTTTGACCAACAAAAATCTGACATGCAATGTATTTCTAGGAATGATAAGATTGTACTGGCATGGTTATAAACAATGGCAGGTATGTGACATCACTGGGATACGTTCTGAATTCATACAGAACTTTTACTGAAGGCTCACCATTCTGATTTATAGAGCAGTTTCTATTTCTTTTCTGACATTTGTGTCCTTTCTGGAGGGAGGATGAGTCAGATGAGGGATTTCTGTGTGCACACTTACCAGTGAATAATACATCCTCTTTATGTACTGGGGTAGCACAACTCCCGAAATTGCACTGGGAATTGAAGTGTTCTCTGAATTTTTGCTGATACTTTACGCATTGAACAGAGCAGTATTTTAATTGGATACAAAATTTCTTTAAGACTACGGTGGCAGACACATACCTATGATTTGAGACTGAGAATTCCTGCGATGAGGGGTAAATTGGGGCCGGGCTGCCCGGCACATCCCCTCTGCTGGCCGGCGAGAGATCGCACAGCGCTTCCGAGCCGGCACGGATCTGATCCTGCGGTGACCGCCGGGCTCCCTCTTGTGGGAAGAGAAGCCGCTTGGCTCTGGGTAAAGCTCTCGAGCTGTCACTTTTCTTCAGCATCATCCCACGCGAATGAACCGCCGGTTTTGTAAGGACAAAAACAAACAAACAGCGACAAAAAAACCGTAGGACATAAGCTGAGCTTTTAAAATGAGAAATAAAACATGGTTTCTGATTAATATGTGGCTGAAACTAAAAAATTGTATTTTTGTTAACACAAAGCAGCACTCTTGGTAGAGTTTGACAAAGCTGACAGGCCTTGGGAAGTCCCATCCGGTCTTACTCGTGCTATGAACCCAGGGGAAAAAAAGGATCTCTCCTCTCTGAATTCAGACAATGGCAATTTCTCACTGTGATAACAACTTTAAGGCCAAAAATACAGGAAAGTGATCAGCTCTCTCCACCACTAAATACACATTCTCCTACAACTTGCCAAACATTTATTTTAATTTGCATGCTCAGAGATGTAATACAGAGTGTTCAGAGCATTCACTCACCAGTGTGTTACATTAGAACTACCTCTAACTCTTGATGGAAAGCTGAAAACACACAGAGGGGGACAGATTTATTCATAGAGAATGGACTCCAGTTCCGCCACAATGTAAACCTGAGCTGGGAACCAACAGGATTCAGAAAGTTCTGAATCCCATGACCTCTGTAAATATAAACAATAATACCTTAGGTGTCAAATAATAACTCAAAAGGTGAAATAACACCATTAAAAATTAAAAGAGCAGGCTTTCATAGTAAGAAATTAATTTTGTCAGGTGGCTTTCTTAAATGAATTTTGACCCATTACCAGTGGGTTTGCTCAGCACAAATGCATCCACAATCCCTGAACACATTAACTTTTACTTATTAAAGACAAGAAACAGCACAGCTTTAGTATTTCTTTTGGGAAATGGATTGCTACAATTGCTCTTTACCTTTGCTTCAGACTGACTCCAAAGTTTACTTCAATTTCTTTACTGCAAATTCCACAAGGAAGCTGAAGCTGACTGTTGCCATGATTACTGGGGGATTTCAACTGGTATAGAAATTGTGGTTTAGCTTACCTACAGTTAGAGTTAATAAAACTTTTTCAACACTGTTTTCCAAAATATTAAAGCTTTTTCAAAGTAAATAAAGTTGCTGATAGAATGGATTTACAGAGACAAACCATTGGCCAGATAGAACTCACAAATTTATATTTATTTTCTATAGTTAGTTTCCTTTGTGCTTTCCTAAGCAACTCATCATTTGCAACAAGATCCAAGATTAATTTTAGATGATAAATTATTAATATAGAGTTCTTTGCAGGGGAGGTTTCAGTGGTGCTAAAAACACCCTTAAAACCAAGCAAGCAAGCAAAGAAACCCCAAACACATAAAAAACCCAACAAACCACCAACCAAAAAACACCCAGTCTCAAAGCACCCATCATTTAATAAACAGACTCAGGCTATTGTCCCATGTTAACTGATGACTGACAGAGTATTGCATTTGTATGTGAAGTTTTTGGAGCTCCAGATGATACAAAACAGTAATGACATCATGCAATGTGCTGAATCCCAAGGAAAAAACTGTCCCAGTTGATTTTCCAGGCAACATGATCGTGTTGCTGAAGAGACTGTATCTCTGTGACTTCGTAATTATTACAATAATTGAGCTCAGCAACAGAAGAAACCCTAAGGAGATATATTTCTTGGTGAGAAAAAACCCCAAAACAAGATCTTTTCTTAGATTTGTTCCTGAGTCATTTTGCAGTGTAAACACTGTCTCTCATGTCAGCACTGAAGGCCAGCTAACCTGATTTGCTGCAGCAGAGTGAACCATCTCCACTCTGAGGAAACACAAAGGCCATGGCCACACTGCCCACCCAGCACAACAGGTGCTACAAGCACAGTGTAAATTCACCTCCTTTGTGAAACAGACTCTGGAACTGCACAACTGCATAGAACACCATCAGGTTGAAATATTACACGTTTGGATAAAGAGCTCCTTTTGTACTCTCACAGATTCATTTTTTCCACCAAATGCTACATTTGTGTCCTTGCCAACAGGCAGCACAATTGCCAAAATGAAGATTGTCTGATAAAAAAAGACGCAGAGCTCCTAGATCTCTATTCATCATATTCTAGGAAGCTGCTCTAACTTACGTCAAAAGGAAAAAGTAATAAAAAGCACGTTCAAGCTATCTTTTTTCCACTTTTTTCCATTTCTTATCAAAGTGAGGAAAATGGCAGAAAATTCAGAATATTTTCAGATTTATGCATTTCTTTATTAACAAATATCTTTATTTTTCAGCAGCTCAAATCTGAGTCTTATTATAATTATTTTTAAAGATAATTTTTTTTGTGCAATGATTGAATAAATATCTCAAGAAACTGTACCTTGTAACTCTTCATATGTTTTCTTCTTTCTCTCCATTTAAAATAATTGCAGTATTAAATTTAGAGCATTGTATACATATTTTTAAATTTTTTTTTTTGTCAGCAAGCCTAAAATGCTGGATATGAATCCTAGAAATATGGAATTCTAAGCTAGATACAACAGAGCATTAGACTTCAGAGAGATATTGGAAAAATTAGAGGTAAATAATATGTCTTCCATATTATGCACCTGTGTGACCATTCTTTCTTATTCAAGAGAATGGAAAAGAATAGCATTCTTATCTGGCAACGTTTTCAAAATATTAGGCAGCTGTGTTAAAACAACCAAGTTCCTACCTGGACTTCTTTGGAAATATTTAATACTGGGCTCTGATTCTCAAGTGGAAAATGAAAAGTAATACACATTTTTCCTGGATAGAGAAACCACAGTGGAAACTATGCAGTCTGCATTTGTGTACTTCCAACCTGATACTTAAAAAGATTTGTTTTCAATTAGTTTTAAAATACTTGGAATGCATAAAAGCAAATCAGAATTATTTTACATGATGATTTTTAACGACAAAACCATATTGATGTCACCCTTCATTCTGAACTGCCACTTGTTTCCTGCTGCCATGAGAATGCCACTTCACTAGCTAAGATTTCTAGAGAATTATCAAAAAACAGCAAACTAAAATGACATCATTTTTGACTACAAGCCTTTCTGGCAGATAGGTGAGCCCATGGCACTGGCAATGTCTTCTTGCATTAAGACAAAGATGCTATGTTTCAACTACACAAAGAAAGGTTTACATAACAATTGTACCACCCTGCACAGGGAGCCTGCAGCAGCAAGGGAACTCTGAGCAAGAAAGTTTGGGTAAGTTTTTCCTCCCTCATTTCTAAAATTAAAGCTCTCTAGTTCTGGTTTGAGAGCATTGTTGCAGAGAAGTGTGGCACTTGCAGAAACAGCTGACAGTTAGCAGCAACTCAGGCTGACTTGTGTTTTGTCCTCTGGAACTTCCATACTGTTCTTCTCTACTTCTGTGGAAACAGAAAAGTTACAAAATCAACTTACAAGAAAAGATACCATCTGATAATAAGGGTAACAAAAGCTGGATGCAGGCCCAGTCACTCCCGTAGTGACTAAAACCTGGGC
The DNA here is from genome assembly GCF_001522545.3 of Parus major. Lineage (NCBI taxonomy): Eukaryota > Metazoa > Chordata > Aves > Passeriformes > Paridae > Parus > Parus major. The sequence continues at coordinate 11,035,731 of NC_031784.1, read as the reverse complement.
AGGCAATGACACAAATATGCTTGCAGGTGTTTGAAACTGGCTCTAAGGCTTGAAAAAACCTTTCCAGTCCTTCAGACTATAAACAAAGAAAATGCACATGAAAAGCAAAACTCCACATACTGATGAGATTTCCTGCCCCAATTTGGGCCCTGTGCCCAGGAGTGTTCTCCAGCTCCTTTATCATGGACTGTTCAAAGGCCAAGGCAGCAACACGGGAGAAGAATTCTTTGACATTTTCTCCTAGGAAACAAGAAAGAAATGACGTGTTTTTATAAAGGCACATCAACAGATGATCAAGCCTAACAAGCACATCTGTGAACAGCTGACTGCTCAATATTGGGACAGAACAGGCCTCTCCAACAATCTGTCTCCCATTCTGATCACTGCAATAAGAATTTCTAATTTTCTTGCTCTGGAATACTGTACCCTGTGCTGCACCCTTATTTTTAGCCAGCAACAGAGAAAATTAATTTTGTGGTATAATCTTTTTCCACTGCAAACATTGAGTAGTAGTGCACATGTGTATGTAACTATCTATGAATTAAACATGCTCAGATACTGCAAAGCAGCTTGATTACTTCTTTCTGTAAACACGACAGTGAAAGCACACATACAAATGCTCAAACAAAATCAGTCATTAGTAAGTCTGAACTTCTTAATAGCAACAAAATGCAAGAACAACAACAACAACAAAGAAACTGGCAATGGGGGAATAATAAGTTCCTCCCACTCCAACATCAGGCCTTGTGGTTATACTATCTTTACATTCTTTGCAGTAATTTACCTGTTTTGGCTGAAACCGACCAGTATTCTGCCTGCATCTCCTTGGCAAAACGGATGGCATCCAGCTCTGTCCTTTCACACACAGCATCTGACTGGGCAAACAATGTGCAACAACTTGAACAGAAGTGTTTCTGGGCTGGTAACAGCACAGAGGCACTGCCATAGCACCTACACTGTGATGCTTCCAGTTTTTTCAGTGGCCTTTCTGACCTTGCCTAGACTTGAGCAATCAGACAATTGCAACAAGAACATTGAAGTATTTAGTTCTGGTTTTAGATGGAAGACTCCACTCAGCTCCCACAGCGCTGAGACAAAATGAGAGTTAACAAGTGACCCTTATATCTAACACATTCTCTGGTAAAGAGCTATCAAGTCAGCAGCCCGGTTAATGGTCTTTAAATCCTTGACATCCCATCATTCTCAGCAGAAGAGTTGTGGGACCAACTAGTAACAGAAGAAACAAGTTTGTTTTCAAAGCTTTAAAAACCTTTTTTCTACAAAAAGACAAACACAGGACTGAGAATTGTAGAGAGACTGCATTCACCCTGTTTGTTTGAAAATTATGTGATATTCAGTTGAGTAAGAAACCTTCCCTGTTCCTGAAAAATGAACACAATTATCCCTTTAAAAACCAATTTCCCTTATTTTTCCAATAACTCTCTGAACTCTAATACTCACTTGTGAGTATCTAGATTAGAATTCCATATTTCTAGGATTCATATCCAGCATGTCAGGCTTGCTGGCATAACAAAAAAAACATATAATGCTCTAAATTTCATACTGCAGCTATTTTAAATGGGGTGAAAGAAGAAAACCTATGAACAGTTACAGAACAACAACAAAACCTTCAAGACCACTATGTATGTTTATATATGCTTGAAGAATGTAATGCAAGAAATATTTCATTAACTAACCATTTTTTAAGAAAGCCTCTTCTTAATTGGTTTCAAGTGTGCTGTTCAATTTACCTTTTAAGTTTTTCACTCAAGGTCTATCTCAATGACATTGTGCACAATTTTCAAGAGAAATCATTGAGGAACTAGGGAAAATTTTATTTCCTTATCTGCACTCAATTTACTCACCACCAAATCTTTTTTTGTTCCAACCAGAAAGATGAAGCTGGAATCTGGCTCATTCTCTCTCAATGCATCTTCTAGCCACTGTCTGAAATACAAAAAAGAAATGACAGAATCAGTCAGAGGGAACAAGGAGTACAGGAGAAGATGACAGATAATAGGGTCACAAGAAAAGTGAGTGGAAGAACTTATGTGAGAGTATCAAAAGTCTTTTTTTCTAGACAGGGAGAGCAGTAGCTCTTCCAACTCCTTTGAATGCATGTCTCCAACTAAGGAAAAATCATACCCATGGAGAGTACAAATTCAACAATTGTTTTAGCACCCAGAGTGGTATTTCTCAAAGGGAGAGGGCGAAGTCTGGTGCGAGATAAGGAATAAGAAAGCAAGAAGCAACTGGAAAGGTATGAACCACATAGAAGGTTAGATACAAATGGGAATAAAGAGTGAAATAATCTATTCAGCATTATAAAACAGTTCCCTATGAAGGCTGTATGATTCTTGTCTCACAAGCTTTTATATTCCTGTTACTCTGGCAATCAAGTTTCTCTTGAGTCATCCAACACAAGTCAAGGAGGGAAGGCAGTGTGTGCATGTGTGGGAAATCAGGTTCACAGGCTTCAATTACTTTCAGCCAAGCAGAGACACTAATATATATATTATTTTACAAAGTCCTATGTAAATGAGTTAAGCACCATAGTACACATTCAAATAAGACAGAGTACAGGTTGTAAAGAAGTCTGTACCTGCATCGCAGTCACAACAGCATGTTAGAAATACCTATGCTCTGAGCTGTGACAGCAGTGTGGATCATACAGCCATGCAGGGTTTTGCAGCCTACGCTAAAGCAGGATGAGTTTACTCATAACAATTAGTGTGCTGTTGTAACCAAAGCATTACAAGAATCTGAACTAAGTTTAGTAAGTTTAGCTGTATGTACACATACTTGGAGTTTTTAATTTTCTCTCCTCTTTTTGACAGCCTATCTTCCATCAGAATCACAGAAACTAGATAAAGAAAATGTTGGGATAACAGTGCACCTAAAAAATTAAAGGCTCATGACACATTATGCATGAGATGCATCTCATCTGTTTTATCATTTACATTAGATTCCAGCCTGTTATCCTATTTATAGCAAATGAAGTAAAAAAAAAAAAAAAAAAAAAAAAAAAAAAAAAAAAAAAGAAAGAAAAAAAAAAAAAAGCTTTTGGGCTGCACTTCATCTCTTCCTGCATGTCTAGCTTTGGAAGGATCAAGCTTTTACTGAAGTGCCTCTCTCTGCACAGACTTTAAAGGAAGTCAAGTGTAAGCAATTCAAATTTATGTCCTGCATTTTCTTCAGAAAAATCCCTCAATATGTAATCCAAACTAGTGACTGTCATTTTTAATTTCTTAGCTCAGTAGAAAATACACTCATGATCCAGCAAGTTAACACCTACATATGGAAGGCAATTAAACCTGCTGTAAAAACCTTTAAAAGATAAGCCAAAATGCAGAAACTTACTTGGTGTGATCCAAAGTTTGGATATCAGCCAGATCAAACACTGTTATTATAACTGCAATAAAAGACAAGAACAGAAAAAAAAGTAATTAAATTAGAAAGTGTATTAGAAGTCTCTCCAACCCGTCTTGTTAAATAGAGAGAATGTTTATGTATAAGGTGTAAGAACAGATTTAACACATAGGAGGTGAAAGACTATCCATTTGCTCATTCCTTTTCTTTTTTTAGCACCCAATAAGACCTAAGTCTTCAGTCTTCAATATTATATCTATAGTCTGCAGTCTACAGTGCTATCAACCCTTTCATTTTGGGACCACTAATTCCCATAGGATTGTCTCTTACAAAGGGAAAGCCAGAAACACCCACTTCCAACTCCAGCACTAATCTCACCTAACCTCAAATTCTTTTTCCCCCTAGTCACAAGTGCCACTTTCTATCACTGCATCATCAGAACACTCAGAGCTTGTAGATGTGACAACACATCAAGTCATGAACTCCTTCATCCCTTCTTCCCTGCAATAATGAACAATCCATTCCACCACACTGTGTCTGTAGGTACCTTCCCAAGCAGCATATGTGGATATATGTTGCTGTACAAAATGCAACCTTCCAACAAATGCAGGATCAAATTAATATTGTTCTCACCCTCTGCTCCTCGGTAGTAAGCAGACGCAATGCACTTGAACTTCTCCTGACCTGCTGTGTCCCATCTGTGCAATGAGGGGAAAAAAGAAATTTCAGGTTAATGAAACCCAGGGTAACCTGAGTAAACATGTTAATGAAGCAGCAGACTGGTACAAGGCGGAGAAGAATGTGATACCAGAGAAGTGTCACCATCTGGAACATGTTATTCATTAACTACTGATAGAAATACAGTAAAGCTCTATTAGTCAATGAAGACATGCAAACATCATTTTTACCTTTTCTTAAAAAATACAATTTTGGAGACAATTCAAGTATTTGTATTCTGCATGGTAATATCATTCCCTTAAAACATTTATTTTTTTCACCTGTGTAATTTGCATGCATTTCTAGGGACATCTAGTTTTGTAAATTTTCTCTGCTAATACTAGCTAAGTCATGTATTAGCCCATGTTAGAATCTTGCAACTGCTAGATAAGATATCTGTTCCTACACTACAAATTAGAGACCTGCAGCTCAGTCTGCCAGGTACTAATGACACCATTAAATAAAATCAAGAATGTCCTTCTAATTAATGAACACCATATGCAGTGCCTTCAGCTACTTCAGCACTACAGAGGTTTGGGTTTTGTTTTAGCCTTGTACTGCCAGTCACAGATACTTGCAAATATATCTTGTATGGAAATCTCTCAGCAAGAGGGGGCACTAGTGCTTATCATATGGAAATGTTCTACCCAGATTCTGAAGACTTTGCAGATAATGCAACCTGACCTTATTGCTTCAGCTTGCAAAATGCTGATGCATGAGTCTAGATTTTTAGGGGGACTCAAGTTCCAAAAGGATAACACCTGGCAGAACTTCCCAAACACAATTGCAGTGAAATCAGTGGGAAATGGATTTTTAAGTATTTTTCAATACCACAAGCCATCTATTTACATCAGTGATCTCACCAGAAAAAAATGTTCCTAAGTAAAAAGGTTTTTAAGATTCATGTACTAAAATATCTCATGCAAAGCATTGTATTTCTGCTCTAGGTCACACTACAAATGATTGCATAATGCCCTCTACAGGACAACATTGTTTGCCACCAGAAACACAAAGGGACACCACTGCACAGACCCAAAGCAGGTGGAAGAAGGGAAGGATTCCCACTAGTCTGACATACAAAGGTGAAACTCAAAGCTATTAGGTTCACATTGTAATAAAACCACTCCAGTCTTTTTATGATTTAGGGATAAATAATTAGTTACTAATTAAGAGATGTTAAAATCACTGGACACCTTAACATTAATTTCAATGACTGCAGGAATAAAACCCGCCGTAAAGCCAAGTTCAGTGCTCATTTCTCTACTAAACTCAAATCACAGACTGGGGTTACACTAGCACTGGACAAAGCTGTGGCAAAAGCTTCCATGTCTCTTTCATGAATGTTGAGTAAAAAAAGACAGAAATAAAAGACTCCACTGAAATAATGCAAGACATCCAGGATGAATTTTCACTGACAAGTTTGTAATATGTTTTAGCGATGAGAAATCCAAGAGTAAAATTTCTACTAAAACAGCAAGTCCAGAGACAGAATCTTTTCTTCAGATCACATTATTCTTTGTGCAATTGTATTATATATTTAAAATCTTTATTCCACTACAGCCTGCAGCAATTCAAGCTCTGCTGAGACTGTACTCTGTGCAATGCTTAACCATGCTCTTTCAACTCACATCTGGAGGTTATATGGCATTCCAATTATCTCAAAACGTTCAGTCTCAAAATCTACTCCAATGGTTGCCTTGTAGTCTCGGTCAAATTTATCTTTACAAAATCTGCAATAAAAAAAAAAAGGGGATGAAATACTAGTAGACAATTACAAATAACTGCAAAACTAACACTGTTTTGGGTAAATTAGGAAGAAAAGGGAAAACTAACTGTGGATTTGCTATATAATGTAGAAGCAGACATAAAAACATCAAGACACTAATTTAAAAGAGATACTGTTTAACAAACTAGCTCTCAGGATAGAATGAGACTCAGAATAAAACATCTTTGGGTTCTTAAGGGAGGTACAGTATCTTCTAGTTTTAGTTACAAGGGAATATCTTTTGGGTCATAAATAATGACCCAAAGGAAATCAAGACTCAGACACTGGAATTTTTTTTCCAATTGTTTAGCCTTTAGACTGGATTCCTTAAGAAAACACTGTGTCATATTTGACTGGATAAAAATACCTCAGAATGTAACATATACTGATTGAAGTGCTAGAGCACAACTTTCTGTGTTGATGTATCAAGATTGTCTCATACTCTTGATTTCATTTTGTCTTCATTTAATAACAAAACCACAAAGTACTGGTTCAGGTTAAAACCAGAACCATGAAGCACTGCTCTAAAGCCAAAAATGGAAATGTTATAACATTTACTTGAGAAAGAGGAGAATCAAGCCATCACCTGAGCTATACTGTACCTGTTGATAAGACTGGTTTTCCCAACATACAGGTCTCCTACCACAACCACTTTGGATATTTTCAGCCTGTTATAAATATTTGAAAATATGACATAGTTTTAGTAGTAATTTCAACAGTCTCCTTCTAAAAATTCTGATTTAGATCTCTAAATTGCAAGTCAGGAGCACATATACCTGTGTCTTCAGTTTATCTACGTGCCACTGTGCTGCATGATCCGAGTCTTAAACTGCAAGAAAGAAAGCCACCAAAAACCCAAACCCTTCTGGAGCAGAAATAGTCCATTTCTTATTCTGTTTGTTTTTTTTTTTCCTTAATTTCAATTCAGTAGAACAAATTTTATTCTATTAAAATTGCTTTGACAATAAGTATATGCATTTGGCATAATTTTACATAAGTTTACACATAAGACCATAGTGTGTCTGCATCCTTTGCATTCCAATTTATCTCAAGTTTCTCATTGACTTTAATAGTACAAATGAAGTCCTAAGTGCAGAAATAAGAAATTGCTGATAATAAAAGAACCCACTGCAGAACATGCCTCTGGGAAAAACAACCCACAGGGTTAGAGACAATACATTTTCTGACTATCTGGAATAATATTAATCTGAACCTGGCTTCATGCAAATAATCCTCTTTGCACTAGGTCCTCCCACAGGACACAGCAGATGGACTTTAGCCTGCATTCTTAAAATTGAAACTGTGTCTCTTTTAGGAGATCCAGGTGGATAAGTGAATTAGGGTTTACTTGTTGACCTAAACTTGGATTGACATCTCCTGTGCACATGCTACAAAAATGGCTTAAGAGGTTTAATGTTCTTTTATATCAAGGAATGGCTTTTTAACAAAGGAGTTAATCTTCTATTGAATACTATTTCTGGTTACATCAACTTCCATGTGATGCTGATGTGATGACAAAGTTATCAATTCTAAACAGCTGAAAAATTTAATGGTAAACTGCATGACTAATATTAAAAACAAACAAATAAATAAATATTTACATGCCAGTCAACATTAACTGGGTGACCACAGGCTCCTGTGCTCCTGATTATTGTTACTGTGAAGATACTGAATGAAATCAACAACCTTAAGGGAAAAGCCAAAGAGTAAGAGATGGTTTAGAGGTGTGTGTTCCATTAATTCCTACTGGCAAAAAAAACTCCCTAGATCAGACCATTTAACACAGTGATGGACTATCAGGAGAGCATTAAATACAGCCATTAGCTACTGAATTTTTCAGACTAGCTTTCCAAAGGACAAAGAAATATTTTATTAGTTGGGATAATAGAAAAGGAAGACAATGGTTATTCCTGTCAAGCTTTACAAGTACTGTACAAAACACTCTGGCTGCCCTTCCTACCCCCATTCCACCAAAAAATTACCTAAATCACCAAATAATAATCATACCTAGAAAGCAGTGACAGAAAAGTAGTTCATTCTATTCACAAAGACAAAACACATACCTTTATAGTTATACTCTGTTTCTAGAATAAATTACATAGAGTTGGTTTACTATAGAAATTTTAAAAAAATACTAATAATAAAAAAAAAAAAAAATACATCTTGGAAATGGAAGGAAAAAATACCTCAATTCAATAAGGCATGCCTTACTTGAAAAATTGTCCAGACACTTGTAAAAAATTTACATGAAACTACGACTGTGACTATGTTTCTAAAAAAGGAATAAAGTCACTGATGTCTCCCAGGGTGACATATTTTGGCTTAAAAAGTATTTTTTTAGCAAGACTCCCTAGTGAAATGAATAAAAAATTGCATTTAAAGATGGATATCATGACAAGTCTCATGTCAGCAACTCTAGAGCTGGAGGAATAGTGAGCTAATTGTCAGTATTCATAGGAGCTCCACTTTATGGAGGATCTTTCACACTGAAACCAGAAGCATTTATCACTAAAATGTACAGCTATTTATTTTAACTGAATAGTGATGATTTCAACACAGTTTAGCTTTTTTGCCTTGCTTCAGAGATTAAATCAGTAATAGTAACAGCTCTGGGAGAGATAATGGGGGGGAAACAACTTCAAGATTATTACTAGAGCATAAGCCAGTTTATTTTGATTTTTAAATGTTATATATTTACCAGAATTTTGCTCCTGTTTTGAGGAACCATATAAGAGAACTTCTCAGCATGTATGCTTCAAAAAGATTAAAACCAGATTCCTAGATCTTTAAAGAAACTTAGAACTGCTGCCTTTATATCCCTACAAAGCCTTTATTAACTGTTCCTTTGGAACACCTACAGAGAACACAGCAAGACTGAATCTGTTAGATCTTTTGAACTAAGTGTTTACTTAAAGGGTGCTAAAAACCTTTTCGTTTCTAAACTACTACACCTGTTTTTCAAAGCCACCTATCCCGGAAGAAGAAGAGGCACTCGATTTGTGTACTGTGGAACAGGTAAGTGAATTGCCTCGTGCAGGGGCTTAGTTGCCTTGAAACATACTGGAGTGAGGAACATGAGGAATGAGGGGGGAGAAGCCAATGAAGAAAGGAAGCTATAAAGAGCTTAAAATACTTTCTTCCTTGCATACCTGGGTAATTACAAACTTACCCAGCTGTTCCAGTGCTCTGCTGGCAAGCAGTTCTGACCTGTGCATGGAAATGCTCTTTAAACTGCAGACAGGCTTCAGGCGTGTACCACTGAAAAGAGAGATCAGCTGCTGGGACAAACTGGGTGATAGCTACATGGCAAGAAGTCAGATTGGCAAAGAAAAACAAATAAAATTATTTTTCACAGGATTTATCAAGAACAGAGTTATCCTGGCATAAGAAAAGGGGTAGGTTGGGTTAGAAGGCAGCAAGGTTTCCCCAGAGCTGGGTTTGTAAAAACTCCTTGGGACAACACCATCCTTTGAGCACCTTTCTGAGTGTCAGTGTCCAGCACTGCCTAAGCACCCATGGCCAAATCCATTTGCTCATCATTCTGTACAACAGTAAGTACCTCCAATTATCTCAGTAATCTAAGACACACAAGACAAACATGGATGGGAGCACATCACCAGCAAGTCGTTATTACCGAATAATAATTCATATTATTATTATGAAGTTTTTCAATCTTTTGTATGTGTGAAGCACTGTTTTTATTACTAGCCCTTTAACTGGGAATTAGTTAAAAATGAGGAAAATATATTTTACTTTGCATTTGCTTAAAATACCTGTGTTATTTTTCATAAAATTAAAAGCAAAATACGTGCCTGAGATCAAGAATGGGAAAAAAGTGAACTCCCTTAAAAGAATCTTTTGAACAACTGAAAAAAACAAGTGGTAATTCCTTGCCTTTCCCTGTCTTTAACTGTTCGATTATACTTCAAATACAAAAGTCTTTGGGGACATCAAAGGTATTTTGTCTGTGTTTCTGCAGTGCCTACCACATTTGATCTACTGTATGACTAAGGTTCTTGTACAAACAGAAAATTAAAATTGCCTCAAATTCTTTAACCAAAGCCTCCTAATTAGATTTTTTGGCAAACTTAATGTCAGCTATGGTTCCTCTTTGCCCTCAGTGTTGGAGCTCCTTAAGCATGTAATTATTACTGTTTTGCTGAAAAAAAATATAAATATTGTACTACTGTAACAAGAGTCACTTTTTTAAAAGGTTATCTAGAATGAGGATTATTATTAAAGAGATCAGCATTGGATGGAACTATGAGATCACATTAAACTTTGAAAGAATCTTAAATAATTTGTAATTTTAACAGAAGACAACAAGTATATATTAAATTCAATAAAAAGACCATATTAGCACAATGGAAAGATAGATTGGTGTGGCAGGGGCTACATACTGTGACCAAACAGATAAAAAATGCTTACCTTGGGAAACTTGGAGATTATTCTTTCTCTATTCACTGGTGGAACCAAATGCATTAGGCTGCACTTCATCCTCCAAGTTCAGTTAAATTCTACAGGACTGAAAATACATAAAGAGAAACACGGTATTCAGGAATTACCTCAATACAGGAACAACATGATAAAAACTAACCAAGTTCTTGCAGACTTGTCATCCTTTTTTTTTCCCTTTATTCTTTTTTGTACAACTAGCAGTTCATTTGCATAGAAGGAAAGCTGTTTCTCATGTAAAAATGACCACCTCAGTGTGCATAGTAGCAAACAGTGGCCTTCTGAAACTACAAGGCACCAACTCTAATTCCCTGGGAGGGCAGAGAATTGTTCACTTATTTCAACCCTTGCTTGCAGTTTAGCCCTCAAAGGATTTTGCAGTGTTTAATTTAAAAATTTTGCTCATCATTGTTTCAAATGCCTCTGCACTAAATACATGAATTAATGTTAGGGGATCCCAGATTTCATGTGGTCAGAAGAAGAAGGGAGGAAAGATGAAGGTGCTGCATTTCTTGGCACAACATCAAACTTTCATCCAAGATCAGCTCAGAAAGAATGAAACCCGTCTGACATGGAAAACGAATAATGTTCACATGAAAATCACAAATGCATTCAGATGTCTCACCTGAGATATATCAATTTGGTTATGTAAGGAAACCTCGTGGGTTGCTGGGGGAGGGGACCCTTATTAGGGTACCGATTTCTTACTGGCATTCAAAAGAACATTTCTAATGGGAGCATTTTCATCACGTAGCAAAGTGTAAGGAAGGACTCACCGAGCAGCAGCTGATGCAGCAGGATTACAGCCACACAAGCAGCTCAGCCCCTGCTAGGTGGCCATAGCAACAGGTTTGCAACAGTTCCCTTCCTCCCCTTCTTCCACGGACCGGGAAGGCGGACTTGGAGTAATTGAACTACACAAAGAGCCGTGGTTTTAAAACAACAAACATTTTAGTGGTCATACAAACTCCTCTGATCAGAAACTGCTTCTCGATAAACCAAATGGCCCCTAATCCTGGATAAGGAAACAGTTCAATTTTCTTCAAAAATCACTGTATATGGGTACAAAGAATAGGATTCACCTATTAGACAAGGAACTAATGGAGTGGGGAACTATTACAGTGCTAATATTAAGCATAGCAGCAATTATAAAGAAACTCCCAGGGGATTTTTTCAGCACTTCAACTTGATTTCATCTCAGCTCTAAAGTCAGGATGCGCATGCCACTAATGAGACATTCTGAATTATATAAATGTCTTTCTACTCATTAATAATCTTGCTTTCTAATGCACAAAACACCAAAGACAAGGAATAAGAAATTACGCAGCTCTTTTGCATTACCAAAGAATTGTCAATTAACTCATTAATTTAGACATTATTTAGAAAAGCAGAGTGCAACTTAGGATGCTAAAAGATTTTGCTATGTATTTTATTAGGATTTAAATTTTCAACTTTCAGGAGAAAATAAAGCTCTCCAATTCCAACAGTCATATTTTGATAAAGCTGGAAGAGGCTTTGAACCAGGAGACAAGCCTCTCCAACTTTTGCAGCAGACTAAAATGGTTAAAAGGCACATCAAAGCAGACCAGTAATTTTATACAGTGAGCAAGTACAGAGGAAAAAACCTTACAGTTGTGTTTTACAAAGGCACATAAAGAATAATGTTTAAGAAAATTGCCAGTCCACTACTTAGAATTAATATTTTATTCTCTTCCATGAGGAATTGCTATTAAATCACTTCAGGCAGGAATATGATCTCAACCATAGCAAGACAGCCACTTCCCCACAAAGAACCCGGACTTGTAGCTGATGGGTCATTCACCAAAGAAGGTGACATCATAGTATTTATCTCTTACCATATGGAGAGTTCTGCTTAGGCTACTTGTGACCATACAGAACTTGAGAGATCTAGAGCCGTGTTATAGTGTGCTCCTTCCCTTCTGGCCAACTTGAATGAATTTATGGCAACATTAATGTCTTAATCAATGTCAGAACTATTAGTATCGTTCTGAAAACAACTCCATGGGTTGGTAAGGGTTTCAAACACTAACTTGCTTTGTGCATGTTCTAGTTGTAGTAGTTCAACACCTCCTAAGAATGGTAAACACCTGTCATGTACATACACTGACTCACTGCTCCTCTCCCAGAGCCTTCACAAACAAAGCTAATAAAACCCCAGTTCAACAACCTCAGTGAATGCAAAGTACAGGAGGCAACAAGGCAACCACACAGATATATCTCAAAATTGAGTGGCCATCTTCACTTACACTTAATGTATTTAATCTAAATCTCACACACATAAACATATCCCAATTTACCATATCAACAAATAAGACACACTATTAAAGGAAAATATTTTAAGAAATAAGAAGCTGCTAAAAATACTGAGAATTATCCATATTTTCCCTTCTTAAAGAGCTGAAAGGGGATTCAGTCACCAGGGAGGGCTGGGAACACAGTGTCTCCATGGCATCACAACCCTCGTTATCTCAACATTGCAAGAACAGCAGTGCCAGCAGGTTCTGTGGATAGACAAAGGATGTGAGGAAGGCATTCAGAAGGCATACATAAAATAAGTTAATGTCATGACCACTAACAAAATTGGTATTCCAAGCTAAGGTGAAGGACAAGACAGAACAACTCCCACCAAAATCAGAGGTAACACTGAGGGACAAGTCTCTTATTCGGTCCTGCTCTTTCTACACTGAGAAAAGTTCATGCTTTTCCTATGGAAATCAGGTGAACTTTTAAAAGTACATAGTTAGTGGAAGTCTAAACTAAGTCAGGTAAATCACCTGCAAAGTAAATAATCAGCTCTAAAATGTTGCAGAAAAATTATTCCTTTCCAGAAAATACTTTTTAAAGTAGCAATTTTACTTTATGGATTTTGAAGAGCAACCAACCAGAACCTATTCCTGTGATGCATTTTAATCCGACTGATCAGAATTACTTTGGATTTGCAAAATCCTTTTTAAGAACTTTGATTATTACAATTGTTACTCAGACATAATGAAAAACATCTCAACGACTTCACTATCTGCACTATCCTTTTATATCACAAGCTGTTCAGAGCTTTTTCCTGATGCCAGATAACATCTGACAATCCAGAACACCCTTAAATTGTGCCACAACATTGCAAAGATCCGTTCTTCCCGTGTACCTTCCTCTGAACAGTTATGTGAAACTAAGTAATAATGGAAATCATCACTACACATTCTAGCTGCTCATAGTGACATTCTGGAGAAGATAAGGAAAGAAAACAGCCCAAAACTACTGTGCTCCCTTCAGCCCTTGTACCCCAAGGCACTCGTCTGCTGCATTTCTGCCCCTAACTCGACAACCATTTTGCTGGCTCTGAATTTTCCTCGGTTTTGTTCAATTACTTTGAAAACAGGGGGCGAGGAGAGATACTCCACATTTCAGCAGCAAACCGAAGTAGAACGGCCGCCACTCCGGGACCTCACGGCACCATCGCCGTCCCCTCACGGGTGCCCTCAGCGGTCGTGCCTCAGCCCCCGCCCGCCCCGCTGCTAACTACGCCATTGACGCAAGTCCCTCAGCGCGGGCTCTGCCAAACGCGGTGCTCACGCTGGTGACGCACGGCCGGACCCTGCCCTGCGGCGTTAGTCGCTATTCACGAAGAGGGGCGTACGCAAAGAGCTGGCGCTGTGGCAACCAGGGCACGCGCGCGCCTGAGGGCCGGCCGGCGCTGAGGGGCGGGAGCCGGGGGCTCGGTAATGGCACACGGCGCCTTCGATTCTTTAGTCTATTTCGTTTGCTTTGAAGGGAGAAGTGGAGTTGTTTAGAGGCTGGTTTAACTTTTTTTTTCTTTTGTCTTTGTTGTTAGCAGTTTTCAATATTGGAGGTCGTAGTGTTCATCCCGCTGAGGCGCTCTCCGTCCTGAGGGAAGGACGCGGGGGGGGGGGGGGGGGCGGCGAGCAGCCCTCACGAATTCTATCGAACGTTACCGAATTCTGAGGGCAGGTTTTAAACAGATCCCTTTTTAAAATGCTTTTTTTTTTTTTCCCTTTGAGTAAAAAATGAGGTATTTCTTTTTCCTTTGCTTTAATTTTGTTCTTTTGAGACCCCCTCCGATTTTGGGCATTGGGCTGCACCACTTGAACCCTTTAAAAAGCATTCCTTCTATCAAATTTAACATCTTTCCTTGAAATTTTAAGCTTTCTCTCTCTCTCTCTTTTCTTTACAGTGTTCAGTAAGAATTAAACCAGATTAAGACAATTCAACAGATGAGCACACATTAGTGCTGATGATGCACGATTCCAGCCTCTTTCGCAGCTTCCTGACAGTGTATATCTGCTAAAAGAGCTCCTTGGGGACACAGAGAATTGTTTAAAGTCAGTAGGAGGCTTTATGGTACATTATCTGCCCAGTCACCAAGTACAGCCATTTTGCAGTAATTTTAGGGATAGGGAGAATCTTTCTCAAGAAGATTTAGGATGGCACAACCTCGTATCTCAGCCTACCTGCCCCCTGATATAGACCCCACCAAAGCTGCTCTGGCCTTTGGGAGGAGGGCCCTTCCTAAACTCAATGAGGAGTTGCAGTCTCCCGAGCTGCTGACGCAGCAGCGGGCGCTGATGGCTCTCTGCGATCTGGTCCATGATCCAGAAAAAGTCTACCAGGCAATAGCATTAGGTGAGTGATCTGTTCTCACTAGCTCCTACACAGTGGGGCAGGATGAGGAGGGAACCCCACTTTGCTCTCTTCTATTACTTTTTCCTTATAATATCTTTGATGACACAAGATGCCCAGAAAAAATTTCCTGTTTGTTTTACCTTAGGTAAAGAATATTGTAATACCATATACACGACAGTTATTATAGGAATTATCATCACTTTAGGGTTCATCAATGGCTCACTGTTTTATCAACCCCAAAAATTACAAAAGTAGTGCAGAGTTTTTATTTCTATAGAATCCAAGAATTGTTAAGGTTGGGAAAAACCTCCAAGATAATCCAGTTCCACTGTTAACTCTGCCCTGCCATGATCACCACTAAACCATGTCCCCAGACTTTATTCTGATTTTAGCTAATTCCTATCATAGGCTAATTTAAAAAAAACCCACTTAATTGGTTCAAAGTTATAACCCCATCACATCATCACTTGCTTGCCTAGAACTCAATGAGAAATTAGAAAAGGAAGGAATATAACCAAATTTATCATACTCATAAGGACTACATCTGGCCACCACTTATTTCAAATGCCTGGAAGAATCCTGAGTTTTGATATCGAGGGGGGGAAAAAGCCCCTAACCACAAGATTATTTTTGCAATTTTTAGCAATCTGTGGTGTATCTACACAGGTAGCTCATTAGGTAACAGAAAAAAATCCTTGTTTGCTACTGCTTTTTTCTCCATTTACTTCCTTTGTATTTTTTTCCTCTCATAAAAGAGACTAATCCTGTTTAAAATTTATTTAGTTAGTGTTTGATGAACAGTTTGATTGCCAAAGCAATGTGAGATTTTTAGTTTGGGGTTGTTAGGTTTTTTGGCTTTGGTCAGTGCCATATGTACATACACAATCATTAATGGTTCACCACATTTATTTCTGTTCAGAAAAGACAAGTGAGATTCAACCCTGCAAAAACATGCTTTTCTAAAGACATCAGTAGCTCTACTGGCTTATTTTTAGAGTTATGTCACTTTATATTTGCAGGATTAGGATTTAACTTGATAAGGAGTCAGGAGCTTGTTTGTAGCATGACATTTTTGGCAGTAGGCCTTAACATTGTAAAGTTTCTTCCTCACTTGAGATATGACAATTAGAATTTCACTGTCAGGACAAGCTGAAAATTCTGAGGCACTTCAAATTATGAGATAAATGATGAATATTGCTTGAACGATTGAATAATTTCAAATTAATGCTGGAGGTAAGAAATGTTAAAATGAACTCTGATGTCTCATAGGATTCTTGGATAGCCTGAAGACTTTGCTGGTGCATCAAGACCAAACTGTCCGGCAAAAAACAACAGAAGTTCTCTCTGTAATGGCTTTGCATAGTATTGGCAGGTAGGTGCAATGCCAAAGTGATGTTTCAGTGAGAAATAAAAAGAGAGTTTTGAGTCTTTTCAGACAGATGCAACATAAAGAAGAGCAGTTTAGATTAAATATCTCAAATATATACAAGTTTTATTATATTGTGTTAGATCTGTCCTTCATTGTTGTTTATAGGGAAGGGCTAATACGAAGTGGAGTCATTTCTGCCCTTGCTGGGCTCCTGGATGATCCAGTAGATATCTGTCGGAAGAACACCCATCAGGTTTTTGACAGACTGGCAAAATTACCTCAAGGTAGGAGTTTTTAAGCAGTTAAATGTTCAAGTAGACAACGCAAAGAAATTGGGTAAATTCACCTATGCTCCAGATTTAATTTATTCCGTTTCCCTTGAAACTCGTATTTAAAAGCAGTATCTTGTCTATTTTTGCTTATCACACTTTTCCTTAGTTAACTTTCTTAGGTCTTATGCAAGTTAAGGCTACCTGCTGGAGACAGAGATTCTGTGGACTGCATGCTTGAACTGATATTTCAGAATCTCGCATTAAAATTTCACTTTGTCCCTTCTTTCATCACAGTTTATTAGTCTCATAGGCGTTCTAATCTGAACATAAGTCTTAAACTTCTCTTCCAGTTGAATAAAAACATGGTTTTAAAATTAAAATTTCAATAGAAATTATCAGTTAAAAAGCCATACTGTTTAAATTCATAGCAAAGTATATTTTCTGATAAATTGTTTCATTAATGATGTTTAAAAAGAATTAAATGAATGCTTACAGCCTTCCTAACTGTACATGAATTCTAAAAAAATCTAAAGATGTATTTTTACATGTAAGCAATCCTTTTTAAAATCTCCAATAATTCCATTCATATGAAGGGTATTAATATGTTGGGCCAAACTACTTTGTGAACAACTTTGTTAACAAGTCTGTAAAAGCAGCTCCGAGTAATTACTCTTGGAAAAGGTGTTTTTTTTGAGTCATGTATTTCATTTATTTAGATAAAAATATAATGTATCTATAAAAATATATACATGCCTGTATTTAAGGGCTGGAAGATAAATCCTGGAGCAGAATTGTGACAGTGTAGAACAGACTTACATACAGAGAGCTACTTAAAAGAGAAACGAAGAGATGCAAAACTTCTCTATGAGACAATTTGGGGAAGTATCAGGGATAACCACAAATATTTTCCAATAAGTAGTAAGAGTCACAAGACCTGACATAATTCATTTGACATGTTACAGATACAGAAATAGTCTCTCCTTGGTAATTCATCCCTTTTCAGCTCGCCAGGAAACTGTCTGTCTTTCTCTTCGCATTCACTTCTACACCTCACATCCAGATAATGAGATAGGATGTACCTTGGATCAGCTGGAGGAGGTCAGCAACTCCTGCAGCACTCCAGAGCTCGATTTGTGCTGTTCTCTAGAGCTGAGGTAATTTGCAGGGCCAATAAAGCAATGTGTTCTGTGCTAGGCAGAAAGGAACAGAAGCTGTACACGCCCTTGGCATGAAGTGTAGCTGTTTTAATGGGGAAGTGGTCAGTGACTCCAGCTAGCTCTATGCCAGGCCACCTGGTCTTTCTCCAAACAGGAGTAATTTAGGAAAATATGGTTATTTTGAGTGAATCCACTTATAGAGTATTTTTGATTCCTAAAATTTAAGGATGTGTCCCAGTATCTTCCAGGAACTATGGGATAGTTAAAAACCAAAATGTGAGAGAATGCATAAAGACTGGAAGAACACTGAGAAGTAACATTTCCAGGAAAAAACAGCAACTTAGTGAAAAGAATTAATGGGCAGAAGAAAGACAAAAATAGATATATGTGTTCAGTAGAGGATAGAAAAGGGAGAAGGGACAGCAGGAGGAGAAAATTAAGAACATTGAAGAAATTAATAGCAAAACTTCCTCTCTGTAAAAACAATAAGTTTACATATATAATGCTTGACAATGTTAGTGAAAAGGGTGTTATGCAATGATAAATGACCTCAGAAATAGCAACTGCAAAAATAATTCTAGAAAAAAAAAATCTTTCATTATGATACGATTAACACTGGAAAGGCTTAATAATTCTTACCCATTGCCTATCCTGTCCTTTATGGGTACCTAATCCTTTTAGGCAAAGATTGAGGTGGAATGGATGGTGCAATGGATTTTTAAGCTTGTCAGAACCTCTGTTTGGGAAGAGCCCAAGATACAATATTTCTCCTACACTACTGACTCTTAGTGCCTCCTCTCTTTCACCCTTGAAAAATCATAGCCAATTAAATGTGTGGATAAGGACTCTTTAAGGATACCGTTTTCCCTTCAAAACTTGTTTTGCTGTATAGAGTGCAAATGCTGAAAGGACAGATGGCATTCTTACTGCAGCAGATGGGACATCTCTTCTGTGAATGTCATTGTTGCCCAGGTGAAGTGAAATCCCAGCTGTATTAATGCAGCTCTTTCAGGTGGCAGTGCACTGCATCACTGATAAACCTTAGAACTGAGAAAATAGATGCAAATTTAATTGCATGATATATCCAGGTGGGTGACTAAGAGTCAAGGGATTTAATTTCAGCACCTGTCTTCAACCAACAGGCTTTTTAGTTCTAACTTTGCTGTGCCTCAGTTTTCTTATACACTCAGAATTTTTTGTACAGAAAACTCTGTATAAAACATAGTTTATTTTAACATCTTGAAGACAGAAGACAGAGAATTACTCAGAATACTAAAATCAAAAACATCATAGGAATTAAATTATTAGAGAATAGCAAGAAATTGCTGTTCAGATAATGTGATTATGTGACTTGATTATTTAAACATAATTATTTACTTCTTTGTTGCTCCCCATGCCTCTGATTTAAGTCAAGTAGGAGCACAGGTGGTGCTTCACTTTCTTTTCTCCTTTCCTAGATAGCTTTCACTCAATGAGGAATGGAACTGGCTGCTTTCCCTTAGAAATCCCCTTGGGCCATTGTCAAAATATCCTGGGTTCTCCACTTCTAATACTTATGGTAGAAAGACCTTCTTAGTTGAATAAAGATTTGGTTTTTAATATAAAGTGTCTGTTACCCTCCTGATAATTGACTACACTTTTGGTTTTATTCAGCTTTCTTACCTCAAAGCTATGCTGTAATGAATACTGGTGTTTTCTTGTCACTTCTTTCCCTAATCTATAATAGCCACAGTCCGATGAAAGAAAGAGGTGAAGGAGACACATCCAATAAACCATTCATTGGGAAAGGGAGCTCTGACTCACTTCCCACCTTTTCCACAATTCAACTGGCAAATAATTGGATATTACATGTAAAAAGCAAATTAGATTAGAAATACTGCACGATTTCCCAGGTAAATTATAGCAATTTAATAGTAAGCAAAGTTTAGAGGAACTTGTACTAGCAATTACTGTATACGGATTTTAGTAAACATGCCAAGCAGCCTGAGTGCAAATATCCCAAGTAGGCAGCAGTACTTCCTCACTGCAAGTGAGACCTAAAAACTCTCTGTGTGCCTTGACAGACTTCTTATATCTTGAAGGCACAGCCTCATTTACTCTTTTGCCTCTACTCTTCAGGTGTAACAATTGGCAGGGAATGCTAAAAGGGGCCCCATGTCTTCACTACAGGGATAAAATATCTTGTGCAAAATTAGATTAGAAGAAAACTTCACAAGTATTTTCCAATTAACTGTCATGACACTACTTAATGAACACACTATAGACACGTTTAATATCATTTGAATTATTTATTTTTGAAGTGGACAATTTAAATGTTGATGTTATTAACCATTTTGTTTTAATTTTCTTTGAGCCCTTGGCTGAGATTTCTTGCACTAATTGTAGTACATAAGGGGAACAAAAGTAGAAGGTGATTTTCCAGTGTGCATGTGTGTCTGTGTCTCTGTGTACGTATGTGCTTTACAGTTATCAAACATATATTTACACACCAACTTTACACTGAAGTCTTTAAGAAGTCTTTTCTATGGCAGGGGAAAGAACCAACTGACCAAAGACTTAGGTCTATATAATCCATATGAGATTTTCCAGTACAGTCCCACAGAGCTTCTTATGCATTCAAACTTTTGCCGGAATGTTACTCCATCCAGTAGTGTTTCTTTATGAGATGAAACCTGGAGCTGAGGATTGCATCTCTTCAGTTTCATTAACTTGACTAAACTGTAAATAATTTAAATTATTAAATTGAAATATAAAGACATTTAGTTATTGTTCATATCGCTCATCTTTAACCTTCTAATAACACATCACATTTTAAAAATAATTTAAAAAAACAACAAAAAAAGACTTTGGAGGCTATATACTACACAATCTCCATGGCTCCTGCTTCTTGGGAAATCTGTTACAATATTACGATACCCAGAAGGTATTTGGAGCAGTGGAACAGAATTGTCCGTTGGCAACTTTCACATTCAGCAATCCAGACACTACAACAATAATTTAAAAAATTGCTTTGTGATTTATTTTTTTAATCTGTATTAAAAAAGGAACACTAACCTACTTCTTAAATATAATTTGGTTTTTCATGAAACACCACAAGATTTGGCAAAAAAAGATGTAAAAGAAGACTGTTTGGATGTATAAAACTCCTTATCAGTAGAAGAAACACCGACCTTAATTTGGCCTATTCAAAGATTCATTTCATGTAATTTTGCTGCATATTTGAAGCCATAAAGAGCAGAAAGAGCTGCTAGTCAGTTTGGAAATCACAAAACAGTTGCGCACCAACAATTCCTTTAATAGGCAAGGTGTCCATGAGAAACAGTAAAGTAAAGCAGAGGTGTGTACATAGTATATGCTTAGAGTCATGTGCATGTGCATACATGATGGATGTGTACATACTCTTGACTGTGGATACCAATATTGTGGGTGCATACCCACTCTACAAATTTAAGTAGTATTTTGCTTAAACTCTCTCATTCAGTAGCTTCTGCTTTGAACTACCTTTTCTCCCCAACACAAACATTTTGCTCCACACCCTGCAAACAAGTTCATCTGTCACTCACCAGATTTATATTTTTATGTCAATAAAATTTTAGGACAACTGGATGAACAGTAATTTCTTACACAGAACATGATAACACTCCCACTGTAGGAAATGGAATGAAACAAATGGAATAAAAGTGCAGTGACTGTGGTGAAACATCTCCACAGAGTTAGGCCTCAATCTCTTTTTTTGTTTTTGTTTGGGGGTTTTTGGGTTTTTGGTTGGGTTTTTTTTTTTTTCACTGGGGGTGTTTGGTTTCTTGGAGAGGAGGCTCTCACTCTCCAGAACATATATTTGGGGGAAATGATGTAGCAGGTTAAGGGGGCATAAGAGGAACTGTGTTCATATATCAGATTTCCCCTTTTCTTTCCTTGGGCTATTAAGCATTGCCCAATTTTTTTCCACTAGAAGTGGAAGAGGTTAGCCCCTTTTTTATCACTCCAGGAAAACAGATTAAACCCAAGGATTCTTAGCAGAGGCCAATGTATTTGAGATTGTTCTGAATGATGACATCTGTCACTGCATCAAACACAAACTGTATGTTACTGGTATCAGTGGCACAGGTGAAGTGTGAGTAGATCTCCTTGGTCTCCTTGTTGCGATTCAAGTCCTCAAACTGGCGTTGGATGTAGACTGCTGCCTCCTCATAAGTGTTTTGGCCTTTGTATTCAGGAAAGCAGACTGTTAAGGGGATGCGTCGGATTTTTTCTGCCAGCAGATCTTTCTTATTCAAAAAAAGGATGAGGGAAGTGTTGATAAACCAGTTGTTGTTGCAGATGGAATCAAACAGACGCAAACTTTCTGCCATTCGACTCTGCAGGAGAGGAAACAACAGCATCAGCAATAGTGTTTCAGCAGAGCTGTGGAAAGCTCACAGCTCTGTCTGCTTCCCTGAGCAGGTAAACCCAATTTATGAACAACTGAGCATGATCACCACAATTATGTTTGGCAATTAAAATTCAATGCTGATATAGACTGAAAGAAGAGAGATCCATTAAAAATCAGCAACTGTCTTAAATGTTCCTGAGGTATTGCTGCTACTGTGATGCTTACACTGATGCAGCTGGAGCTATCCATGGTACCAGGCTCTTGGGAGGCTGTGTTTATTGCTTGGTTTACACCTATAAATAGGTGTAAATAGATGTAATGTTTGGAATAGAAAATATTATAGTTTATTAAAATGAATATCACCCAAGTATTGTCAAAAGTAGATACAGAATATGTCTTAATCAGGCAGTTTTGGCAAGGTCAATGTTTTTCCAGCATGTTTAGGTTTCAGAAAATGTTATGCATACATCATGAGTCATGGGAGTGATCCAGGGTAAGTGAAGGGCAGGGATTTGGGATATCAAAAACCAAGGGTATATTTGATTTACAAGGTTATGTGCAAATGTGTATGTGTTCCATTTGTCTGGCTTGTGTTCGGAGGGGATGAAAATGATCAGAGTCTGGGCATTTTTGTTGTTTAACTGTGAAGTATTCTGGCCAGTTCTCCAGTTTGGCAGGAAAAAACAGTGGAGGCAAGAGGATGACTTGGGCTTTTAAAAGAAATAAAGCATTTTGGGCCCAATTCTTCTGAAATTTGTATCAGTTGCATGTAATGCATCTCCCTTGACTTCACTAGAGTCACCTGGTGAGAGCATGCACTGTTTATTACACAAAAATTCATATGAAAATATAATTTATTTAAAATTTACTTTCTATTTTGTTTTATTTGGAAACAAAATTCATTGTATTGTTATTATTTCAAAGGAAATCTACAACTGTTTTGATTATTATTGTTACACTAAAGTTGTATACTGAAAAAATTGCCCCTTAAGAAGGCATAGTTGCTGAAATAGGAGCAGACTGGTTTACATAAACTTTCCAAATTCCCTCTTACACTTTCCTCACTTTGTGTTGTTACTCCTTTTCATTTGCTAAGGATTGGCTTGGTCAGAATTTCATCCTGTGTTCTCCGAGTTCCATGAAGACACTGATTTAGCTGTGTTTACAGTGAAACCCGAGGCTGGTGGCATTTCCTGGTCATTTCCAAAGCCCTGGGAGTGCCGGGAGGGCTGGCACTGCCTCGGCAGCCAGGGGCAGAGCTGACTCACCAGCCTCTTGAGGCACACTGAAACACAAGCTCAGTCAGACGATTCTGATTTGGGGGCTGTTTGTTTGCTTCTTCAATTGTGAGGTGGGGTCTTCTGACACTCCAGCCTACTTTATATATGGACAGATTTATAGGTATAAAAACATAGCTTCAAAAATACATTTGAGCATTTCTTTTCACTAGTGCAAATACTGACACAACAGATAATCCTCTAAAACATCATAGATCTGTTTTCAAATACTCAGGATTTCCTTTCTTGATTTTGTAGCTGATAATAACCAAGCAAGAAATTTTTATCTCAGTCAAAATGCTTTTGCTACTAATAGTCTGAAAAAAAATCTTTTAGAGCTAATACAGATTTTTGGCCAACTCTCAGAACAATCATACCAACAGGATATTGCATTTTAAGAGGTTTGTGTTCATTACTGTATTTTGTAGTGAATCATAACACTGTCCCTCTACTACCAAATCCGCCATTGGAATCTGTAATTCAAGGACAAAAGCAGAGAGTTAAAACTCTTCCATAAATTGGTAGATGTTACAAACATCGTACAAGAGGAAAGACAGTTTCAAATTATTGTAAATGATTGTAAACTTGGCGATCTATTGTGTGATGTAAAGAAAATGCTAGTAAATCGTTGATCTTGACACCTAAGAAATTTCTTCTTGAATGTAATATTATAATACTGACTCAATATCTGAAAGTCACAATATCCATAACTAAACTGAATACAATTTTTTTTTAGTTAAAAGCAAGTAAGTCAACCAAGAATCATTTCCAACAAAGATGCAGGTGATGTTATGCCAGTTGCATGGTACAAATGTGTGATATACCTTGGAAAATGAACCCCCCAAATCCAGGTCATGATTTTAATAGCCAAAGAAGGAAAATGTATCAGAAAGGAAAACCCAAGTCTTCAAATCTTACAGTCATACAGTGGTTTGGGCTGAAAGGGACCTTAAATACCACCTAGTTCCAAATCTCCTGCCATGGCCATGGACACCTTCCACTCTCACCCAGCCTGGCCTTGAGCACTTCCAGGGATGGGGCTTCCAAAGATTCTCTGGGCAACCTGTACCAGTGCCTCATCACTCTCACAGGGAAGAGTTTTTTATTAATCTGATTCTACTGTCCTTCAGTTTGAAGCTATTCCCCCTTGCAGGCTCTTTTGTTTAGTCTCTCTCCATCTTTCTTGTAGGTTCCTTTCATGTACTGGAAAGCCACAATGAGGTCACCCTTAAACTTTGTCTTCTCCAGGCTAAACAATCCAGATTTTCTCAGCCTTTCCTTATAGGAGAGCTTCTCCATCCCACTGATGAACTTGGTGGCCCTCCTCAGGGCTTGCTCCAGCAGCTCTATGTTCTTCCTGTGCTGGGACTCCAGGGCTGGAACAGCTCTGCAGGTGGGGTCTCACCTGAGTGGGGCAGAGGGGTGCCCTCCCCTGCTGCCCATGCTGGGGACTCAGCCCAGCACAGGGAGGTTTGTGGGTCCCAGCACACATGGACAGGGCAGGGCCAGCCCTCACCCACCAGCATCCCTGAGTCCTTCTTCCCAGTACTGCTCCATCTCCCCATCCCACATGATTTCTTGCCATATCTTAAGAACTGATGTGTCCACAGTTAGTCAAGGCTGACACTAAAAATACATGGTATATCCACTCATATACTGCCAGCGTAACAGGCTCATTTCTGCTTTTGGCAATATTGTAAAACTCCTTTACATATCATAGGGAAAGTGAACTTGAGAGGGCTATGGCTTATTATAATAAAAATAGCATAAATTATTGCATGGCTCCCAAAGGTGTAATAAAACATAGTAAAATAATGATAGGCATTCTTTTCCGCAGTGTCTTTTCCAGTTCTGGAATCCTGAAGGGAACATATAGCCAGGTGGTCAGAAAAAAATGTGCTGCTGTAATTTTATAATTATACACAAGCTGAAATATAAGCAAGATAATGCCAGTGCCTTACCCAGATGGCCTTGGTGGGGGCTAATTGCAAATTCTTCTCTGAGCATAAGAACAAGGAATTGGTTGCTTAAGGGAAAGAACATGCTAAGGAACAGATGGCTGCTTCTATGCTTCCAATACTTTGCTGAAGCACAAACATCCCTGGTCATCCTCTGGAACAGTAGAGGTGTACTTAGTAGGAAAGAGTTCTGAACAAGTAAGCATTTTCAAAAGGGAAGACTCAGTTATCAGGATAGCAAGTAATTAATAGAACAGAGTTGGTAAATGGAGCCAAATTGTAATATATCTCCTTACAGATTTCACATTAAAGCTTTCTAGTCACAGCTGGGAAAGCTTTGAAATTTAAAATGAAAAATAATGAAGAGAGAAACTATCACAAATAAGGGAATTAACTGTCATTTGTATTAAAAGCTTAAGAATTTCATCTTTCAGTCATTATATCTCTTTCATCATCATCATAATTTTAAAACTGGTAGGCACTTGGAGATTTGAGAACCTAAACTAAACCAAGTAAAATTTATCTTATGTAAGCCAAAAACAATAATGAATAAACTTTGTGCAGGAATAGTAATATTTGCTTTCCAGAAAAGTTAGAAAATCTTTAAATGTCATTTAATCTTGGAATAACCAATGGAAGCTGTTGCCATTTTCCTGTAGAGACTTTCCTTGCAATAGTGGCTGACATTTAGCATATGCTAGTAGCTATGAGCTATTTCACAAAATGGCATGAAACTCTCTTCAAGTATCTTCTTTAGAGATCTAGGACTTAAGATCTTCTGAAGAAAGCAGATAAAGCTGAAGTATTTGAAGAAGGAGTAGTGGGGTAAAAAGGAATCAGTTGGATGTTTTTCCTTAAGGTTAATAGACCAAAAAAAATGGAATCCATTCTGAAATAAGGCCAGTCTACAAAATAAATCAAGGAGATACTATTGCCCAGGACACTCATAGTCAAAGCAGTTCAGAAATTCAAACTATGCTTGAGTAAAGGCAGAGGGAAAACAGAAGAATTTCACAAACAAAAATACAAAAGCAATTATTGCTTGGGTAAATACAAAGAGACACTCTCTTCTTGTAAAAAAGACTACAATGAGTGCTAGTTGAAATGTCCTTCCTGTGTAGCAGTCAGGCAGTCCTGATTGAGTGCTGGATAAGAGAGGGATACAAAACTATTGTATGATTCATCTTTTGTTCAAAGCAAGAGTGTATATACTCAGGTGGCTGCTGGACTAAATGGGAAAAATTATAATAATGAGTTTTTAACAACTTCTTTCATCTAAAAATCAAAAAGAAGAAACTATCTGTTGGAGAGGAGTAAATAGACTTAATACCGCTCAAAGAAATTAAGAACCCTACTAAGGTAGAATTAAATTGGGATAAGACACATTACCTGGGTTGTCCTGTATATACCTGTTTCTAGCCTTGGCATCTCCCAGGAGGAATGGGTAAGCAATAGGGATTTGACTAGACAAAATTGTTTTGGGTTCAAAACCTTTTTTTCCCAATCCTAGGAGCCCAAAGTTTTCCTGGAAAATGTTGGAATTCTAAACTGTTAAAATTAGAAGAGGTGACATAAAAGAGTAAATCCCACTATGAATTCACTAAGTGTTCTTAAGTCACTTATCAGCTTAACTTTTTCTGCCAGCAGATGAACTCATTATCCCATCACCCAAACAATTTGTTACATTGGTCTAAAACCACTGCAGGAAATCATAAACAGAGAGGAACTTGGGATAATTAGAAGCAGCTCTGTCAATAAAGCACCTCTCATACAGATGCATACATGCATATGCCATATGTTTACGTCCTTCCTACCAAAATGCTTTTCTATGCCCTGCATATATGAGGACTGTGAAGTGTAGAAAGGTAAAAACCTATCCTAACATGTTAGTTTATGCCACCACAATGAAGGGTAATTGAAAAGGATGGTAAAAGGTTCTATATTGTAGGAATATTGAATCTCTACTATGAAATGAGGTTACAGAAGGCTGAGAAACATGTGTATTTTGAAGTGGAGCCCTGAAGCAATCTTGTGGGATTTTTATAGGGAGATATCTATTTATATGGTGAGGGCAAAAAAATTTATTAAGCATGAAACAAATTTGCTTTGAGTTTTTTTAAAATCAGATTCATTCTCAAATCAACAGGAAATAATATATTAGCAAACAAAATTTCTAAGCTACCAGATTAATTCTTTTTTATTTTAAAGATAA
>NC_031784.1:10662605-10707874 GCF_001522545.3 Parus major | reverse complement strand
CGGCGGGGCGGCGCAGCCCCCATGGAGCGGGTGAGCGAGGCCGCCGCCTGCGGCCCCTCGTCGGGCTGCTACACCTACCAGGTGAGCCGGCACAGCGCCGACGTGCTGCACAGCCTCAACCAGCAGCGCAAGAACGGCGGCCGCTTCTGCGACGTGCTCCTACGCGTGGGCGACGAGAGCTTCCCGGCGCACCGCGCCGTGCTGGCCGCTTGCAGCGAGTACTTCGAGTCGGTGTTCAGCGCGCAGCTCGGCGACGGGGCAGGTGGCGGCGGCGGCGGCGCGGAGGGGAGCGCGGCGGAGGCGGCGGCCGGCGGGGCTGCAGCGGCGGCCGGCGGCGCCCCCGGGGGCGGGCGGGAGCTGGAGATGCACACCATCAGCTCCAAGGTGTTCGGAGACATCCTGGACTTCGCCTACACGTCGCGCATCGTGGTGCGGCTGGAGAGCTTCCCGGAGCTCATGACGGCCGCCAAGTTCCTACTGATGCGCTCCGTGATCGACATCTGCCAGGAGGTCATCAAGCAGTCCAACGTGCAGCTCCTCGTGCCCCCTGCACGCCCTGACATTATGCTGTTCCGTCCGGGGGCTGCTGACCTCGGCTTCCCTCTTGACATGACCAACGGTGCCGCTTTGGCACCCAATGGCAATGGCATTGCTGGCATGCCTGAAGACGAGGCCACGAGGGCTGCGCTCACGGCTGCGCAATCTTCCCTACCTGTCCTGCAGGGTGTGGACCGCCTGCCCATGGTGGCGGGACCTCTGTCCCCACCGCTGCTGGCCTCACCCTTCCAGAATGTTGCTGCTAGTGCCCCCACTTTAAGCACCAAGAGGGGCAGAGGGCGTCCCCGTAAAGCCAATCTCTTAGACTCCATGATGTTTGGTACCCCAGGGGGCCTGCGAGAGGCTGGTATCCTGCCTTGTGGTCTCTGTGGGAAAGTATTCACGGATGCTAATCGTCTTCGGCAGCACGAGGCTCAACATGGGGTGACAAGCTTGCAGCTGGGCTACATAGACATCCCACCCCCACGACTGGGTGAAAACGGTGTTCCTGGTCAGGATGACCCCGATGCACCTCGAAAAAGAAGCAGGACGAGGAAACAGGTGGCCTGTGAGATCTGTGGCAAGATTTTTCGGGACGTGTACCACCTGAATCGACACAAGCTGTCACACTCTGGTGAAAAGCCTTACTCTTGTCCGGTGTGTGGCTTGCGGTTCAAGCGAAAAGACAGGATGTCCTATCATGTTCGATCGCATGATGGCTCTGTGGGAAAGCCCTACATCTGCCAGAGCTGTGGAAAAGGCTTTTCCAGGTAAGAGGATGCTTGTATAGACCATTGACACAAAGAGAGACCTATAAAGTTGACTTTCCTATCTCTTGGAAATGTACTTAGGATAGTTTGACTGTTCCGCTTTAAAATGTTTCAAGGAGTGAGACTTCCATCATTTCCTCTGGGATGCTATTCTGCAGTCTCTTGGAAGGGTTTAAAAGTAATTAAGACATTGAACTGGGAGTCAGCTGGCTTCTGGCTAACGTTCCCAGCTTTGTCCCAGAGTTGGTTGTATGCGTGTCCTTGGGCAAATCAGTTAGTCTCTCTCCCTCAAATGACTCTTCTGTGAACTGGGTATTGAAATAATTACCTGCCTCACAGAAGTGTCTTGAGATCGCTGATGTGTAGGTAGTTTGAAGGTGCTGTTGAAGTGCAAAATAATACATCTCAAGATTATTATTTTTCTCGTATCCATTTTAAATTTTCTTTTTCTTAACTTCCCTTCATTTCTCTTAGTTCGTAATGTTTTTTATCACCCAAATGTGAAGGAAGAGGTGAGATTTCAAAGGCTGCAGCATCAAGTGTCTTTTAATACATGATCTTTGTGTCCTTTGGGTTTACATCCTTCTGAAGGGGATCCTGTTTCTGCCCTGCAACATACGTAAGATCTGTGCATTTAATGTTGCTGATTTTTTGTTGTCGCTGTTTGTGGGAGCTAATTTAATAAGTAGTTTGGTACACGTAGTTGTGTTAGTGGTATCTTATAGTCTGAGTAAATGAATTTGAAACTTTTTTGGAATTTTGCCGCTCGCTTTGAGTGTAGAAGTAGTGGGGGGGAGGGGGATGCATACACTGCTATTTCTGTACCAGCAGTCGGTTTTCTACAGCACTTCATTTGCTCTAACATGAGGGAAGGAATAGAGGTCTCAAAACAAATCAAAAGGCCACCAGGCTGTGTAAATTGTGGAACTGTGCCCCTCCTTTCTTTTTGATAGAGGGACTTTCTTTTACTGAAATAAATTATGAAAATGTAGCCCCACCCCCCCTTCTTCTTTTAAATTGGCAGTAATTAGGGATGCATCTTCATAAGGACTGCAGATTCAGTGATGGAAGGTCACAAAATGAAAATTTCATCTGTGGCTAGAAGCGAAAGTACTTTTCTTATAGCACTATCTGGGATCATGTGCCAAGTTTTATTGTTTTTACTGACACTTAAAGATTTCTGCTGTTGCTGAATGAAAGGTTTTTGTCATTAAGGGGAAGTGAGAAATACATGTTGAGTTCTTATTTTCCCCAGTAGGTTAATGTGAACAGGCGGGAATGCTGTTACAAAAATTAACAACAAAACCGTTTGTGTATCTGTAAAACCGAAGTATGAATGAAAACCAGAGACTGTTTAGTTTCAGTATTCAATCTTAGGAGCAGCCAGAGGAAGTTGGAAGTGTGATGTCTCTTTTTAGTGTCCTTTCCTGTATTCAGTAGCGCAGCACGTGAGCTTGCTGGGCTTGAGGTACCCAGAAGGACCCCAACCAGTCTGTCCGGTTACACCGCTCCAGCCCAGCGCTGGAGCATCGGGTGTAAGAGCCTCACTGCAAAGTCCAGCCTATTTTCTGTCTGCAGTGCGTGAATTCCATCCCGTGCCCTCTCATTGGTGCAGCGGGGAAGTTGGGGGAGGAGAGGGTGGAGAAGTTGTTTCCAAGCAGTTTTGGTCTCATACAATGAAAAGCTTTCTTCCCACTAGGAGAAACTCCCACCAGGACAATCTGCAGCTCTTCAGTCCTTTCTCCTTCCAAGTAGGCTTTGCTGGTTGTGAAGAATGGTCTAACTTTTTACAGTAATAATTTGCTCTTCCATTGCACCTTCTAGTTGGAATGTTCAGAGCACTTTATTTGTATTAATGCAGTCTCCCTACCAAGTTGTAAGTTAGGACTATTTTTTCATCTTGCAGGTGGAAAATGTGTCACAGCAACAGAGTTTAGATAGTCTTTTTTTGCAAGAGATGCTTAAAATTGGCTTTTTTTCATCTGTGTTTAGGACATAAACCAAAAGGGTCTGATTTTCAAATATTAAGCAACTGTAAATCAAAATGCCTGATTGTTAAGGTCTAAATAAGATTTTGGATGGGGATGTGCAGGCTTAAAAATCATAATTTGTATTTCCTGTTTCCTCTGATCATTCAGTCATGATTTCTTCCTGAGGAGAAAATGCTGCCTTTTTAGCAAGTTGGAGAGGGTACATAAAGTAGAGTCCCAGTTGTTGGTGATCTGGTTCTTGGAAAGTTAAATATCACTACATTTGTCATAGATACAGCACTTTTCACTTATCACTACATTTGTCATAGATACAGGATTTTTTTTCTTTTCTTGTTAAAACTGTAACTTTATTTTTAGTATTTGTTTTAAGTGTGCTTATGTGTATTTTCCTTTAAGGCCAGACCACTTGAATGGACACATCAAACAGGTGCATACCTCAGAGAGACCTCACAAATGTCAGGTAGGAGCCAGACTGATGTTGTGGGTAATGTTTGGTATTGCATTTATGTGTACAGACAATTTTGAAGTATCAGTAGGAATACCATGTATATGTGATTTGGGATAAATGTTTGTAAAGAACAGTGTTCCACAGTGACATCTTCTTTACCTCCCTCCTGTCCCCCCTTGCCTCATCTACAGCTTTGGTCCTCCTGCCTCCCCACCTTCTACCAGATGTTCTTCCCTACTGTGCTGTCCCAGTCTCACCCTGGATCTCTTATCCAGCCACCTGGGCTTGGAGTCAATGTCACTGATTATTCCCTCCCTCTTTTTTAAATTGCAGTTGTTGCCATCAGGAGGCTCCAATGCTGACTTCATTTTTTTAGAATAACTTCAATAAATAATTAGTAAATTGTAATTATCATAACTTGTCAAGATACTACTTTTTTACATTGCATAGCTGTCAGAACATTGCACTGAGCAAAACTGGAAGCTTTTTTTTATCTCAGAGAGAATATAAATAATGGCATCACAGTATCCTTTGTTGTACAATGTCATAATGTTGTATATACTTTTTTACAGTTAATAAGGTTTGAAAGACCAAATGAAGGAAGACGTTTTATAATCCATTTATAGAGAGATTTAAAAGGTGCCTGGAAGTATCAATTAAAACAAAGCTGAGAATCAGCTTCCACCATCACATATTGCCATCAGAGAGATGTTGGGCAAACTTTCAAAATAGTTGTTGGGCTAACAATCTCCATGCTTGGCTTCTGAATAAATATTTAATATTTATTTTAAGCAGCAGGAGCAAGATTACTTTCTTTTTTTTTTTTTCTTTTGAAGACAGTGAAGGTTAGAGGATTTTTTTCTTCTAAAATATTTAACCATGTTTTATGAACTTGGACAATCCTACATGATTGCTGCCTCCTGATCTGCATTGTTGCATGTTTTGACACACCTATATTTCCTTCAGATTGTGAGAGTATTGATACATTTTGAAATTTTAAGAATCCTGAGAAGTTTTCCACAGCTGGAGCCATCTAAAGGTTTCTGTTGACATCCATATGATCTGTGAAAGCCCAGCACATTTGAAACTCAGGCCATAGAGCTGTCACATTGTCCTAGATAAAGCCTCAGATTGGGTCAAGCTTCTTGAGATGATTTTATGTGTTACAGATTTATACAAACTGGAAAATTCCACTCGTAAAAAAAATTCATAATGTGGGGACAGCAAGGGGTCTATGGATGAACTGAAGGTGAATGTTTATATCCCAGCATGAACTCCTCAGTCATTTGCTACTTGATGCCAAGACTACTGGATGAACACTTTAAAAATTACACAGATAGCTATGAATTGTCCTTTGCCAACTGATGACCAACAATTCTTTTATAGTTTAACATTGATTTAAGAATATTAAATATCAACTCCATGTGAATCAGAGGATACACTAAGAGCTCAGAAGTAAAGGAACATGGAAGCTAAGATGGCACAGCCAAGCTCAGTGCTATTTCCTTGCACACTTGTATTTTGTGATAGCACTTTCCAAGAGCAGTCTTTCTTACTGTGTGTTGTCTAAAGTGCCATAATACTGTATGCACTGTTCATTTCAGTTAAAAGGTACTAGTCTATAGGTTATAATCATCAGGACAGAATTGAGATTGTCCTTCAGGCTTGGTTTGTTCTTGATTTTTGATTGCTAGCCCTGCAAAGTTAATTTTTCATGAATCCTAAGGCACGGAAAATTTGTTAATGACCTGTTGTGTGTCTTTGCAGAAAATGCTTTGTAATATCCTAGCAGATTTAGAAGGTCTTCTTGAATATGCACAGATCTGCTGTACATTGTAGAAACCACGGAAGGGATGCAATCACTCAAAACTTGTTTCAAATCTGAAAACAGATGTGTAAATTGATAAAGTTCTCCCTGTGATTATCTCATAACCAGTTACACATCTGTTCCATTATATATCTAACACAGGATCTGGCCACCAAGAAGGAAAAGAGCTTAATATTGGCATGTTGTTTCCCCTTTTTCCATTCTCTTTTTCCACTGATTTTGTTTGGCAAATTAGCTCCCCCTGAGAGCAGCTTGAACAGCATCGAGCATCCTTTTTGAATCTTTTCAGTTCCTGTTGAAAATTCCTGTTTTGGTCATGCTTTGTTTATGTTTACTGGAAAAGAGAATTAGCCTGTCAGTAAACAGAAGAGCACTCCAGAATCCTCTATTGCAATGGCATTTTTGGAATTTGTGCTCTGTTATGATTTAAACAAACTGGCCATTTACCTGAGCTCTTATGTATCTTTGCAAACCGGTGATATGTATGTAATGTTTCATTGGTGTGGCATCACAGTACACTTTGGAATACCAAAACGAAAGTGGGAAGGTGTCAACCCAACTTAAGAATAAATGAAAGTATGAGAAACAGGACAATTTTAAACTGAACATCCCTGCAACAGCTGTAGTTTTCAGTGCTCAGTTTGTAATCCTACACTCATCCCCCTGAAATAATGGCTGTGCTTCTCAGATCTTTCACAAGCAACCTAATTTCCAGTACCTGTAGTACCTGATGCCAAAGTCTTGACTCCAGCTTTTTCATTACTGTTAAGATAGACTCAGATTAGGGAAGATCTCCAGAGACCAAAGCAGCTGAGAAATCAGATCCAAGGAGTTGTCCAGGTGTCCGGGCAAGTGGCACTCTGGATCTTTTCCCTTGGATGGTTGCACTGGTGAATTTATTTTTTTTCCCCCAGTCTGACAGTTGAGTCCTGGCTATAGGAGAAGGAGTGAGTCAGTTTTGTGGCCAGAATGGGGCAGCTCAGTTACTGACCCCACGGGATGGGGTGAAGCTGCCAGCTTTGGCGTGTCCATGTATGAAAGTCAGGCTGCAGTCTGGGAGCAGTGATCTGAAAATCTGTAGACATGAAAAGAACAAGGGGAGAAAAAAGAAGTTTGCTCCTCTCAGAGACAAGACAGGTTGTTGTGGCAAATTAATTAAGAAAGAAAAATACAGGTTAAATTAAAACACAACTTAATTGGCATCCCAAGTCCAGTGCGTATCCCATTGATTTCAATGCAGAATGAGTTTCTTCCTGTCCTAATTTCTCTTACTTCCTGCCTATTAGCAGGAAAATGGCAGCCACCATGGAATAAGCTCAGAGACATCCACATCCATAGAAAAGTTGAAACTTCAAGAGGTATTTCTTAAACAATGTTTTTTAAACTTTATATATTCTTTTTGATCTATTTATATACCTGTGCATTGTTTGATAGGAAAGCACTGGAGAGTTCTCTTCTGT
This sequence comes from Parus major, assembly GCF_001522545.3. Lineage (NCBI taxonomy): Eukaryota > Metazoa > Chordata > Aves > Passeriformes > Paridae > Parus > Parus major. Next base: position 10,700,840 of record NC_031784.1, on the reverse strand, counting down.
GATTAACAATTAATGATAAATACTTAGCACTCATTTAGCACTTCACATCTTTCATAAAATAAAACTTTTTTTTTCTCTCTACCTTTTATAAATATTAACTATTTGAATATTAACTTTGGGGTTTTCTTTAACCCTAGTCCTGTCTCCCGTTGTTATGATTCAGCTAAACTGGTTCTTGCTTTCTCCACTGGACTTAATTATTGTTTTTAAGCTTTGTTGCAGATATATTTATATATAGCTTATCCAAAGGTGAGCTTTACACAACTCAGCAGCAACAGTGAAAACTCAAACACATAAATTATTATACTGCTTTTCCCTAAGCTTTCAACTTGCTAAGTTCACTGTGGGATAGATTTGGTTTTACGTTGGCATCGCTGTATTTATGTGATTTGTCTCTGGTCTGCTTCTCATCGGCTAATGCACTCCCAGTGCTCGGGTATGGACCCTCCTGCAGCTCCATAGCTTTAGAGTTAATGATGATGGATCTCTTGGCTGTCATTGTTGATAGTCTAGTCATATATCTTTAGCTGATATCCAACAGATTGATTAGTATCAGGGCTGCAATCCTGCCTTAAGAGAGTGCTTACCTCTAAGAACGCTTTAGTAAGTGAAAGCTGCACCTCTTTTGCTCAGCGCTGTGTACTGAGATTACAAAGGAAGAGAAATCTTTCATGTTCAAGAATTTGCCTCTTAAACCTCAATACTTGTAATTTATAAATCTCTGTCTGGTGGGCCTAATTAAACTGTGTATGTCGCAGAAATCCAGATAATTTTACTGTTGCCTTTTAAATTTCATTAAGTTCTGATCCTCTGAGGTGTTAAGTCTTGTACTTGCTGCAGAGCAGCCTCATCTCCATGGGAGTTTTCCACACTTAAGCATCTCATAGGATTGAATGAGTGTAAAGCCTGTTGAAATTGATAGGTGCTTTTCAGCTGCCTTCAATGCTTTTTGGATTAAGCTCTTGCTTAACTGAATTTTATGTAATTACGTTATCCTCTTCTGTATTATCAGTTTCACTTACTTGAATTATAATTTTGGAATTTTATGAAGATTGTTACTTTAACAAGTCTTGTCTCTATTGAAACAGTGATTTGATTACACATTGATATTTAAAAATACAGATTATACCCAGTTCCCAATTGAACAGCCTTATATTATTTCTTTGGGGATTCTGGTTATAGCTCTTAAAACTGTGTTATTTTATATGAAGTTGGTATAAACAAAACACTGTACACTCTTGAATGTCACTGCTCCAGCTTGGTCTGGTCATTCTGATGTATGTTTCCTTTTCTTGCACTTGTGAAATGGTTTAGACTGTAATACCTTGTGCAGCATATTGCTGGTGATTTATTTCCCTTCACACATTAGAGACAGAGCAAGCCTTTCAGAGCTGGCAGGCCACTGTAACAGGCTGTGGGCACAGCCTGCCTGCCCACTGCTGGGGTTATAAAAATGGGAGGGAGCCTTCACTTATCACACAGATTTCAGCTGGAAAGTGGGAAAATAGAATCAATATTATGCGAAATCAAGCTTGTTTTGTGGTAGTAAGTGGAGTATGATACCTTGACCAGGGGTAAGTTCAAACAGATTACAATGTCATGCAGTTACTTTGATACCTGCTCAGTTTTGAGGCTTCACTTCTACATTTTGTCTGCACTGCTGCTCTGGATACCAGGATGACTCTTCTACTGTCTCTTGTCGTTGTCATCCCAGATAATTTTCTGATCCTTTGTGTATCTTCACACTCCAAAATAATTCTGTGTACTGAAGTGAGATTTATCTCATCAAAGAACAGAATTTAGGAAAATGACAGAGAGGACATTTGAGTGGTTTAAAGTGATTGGAATGGCTCAGTGGAATGGCAGAACTTACTGTAAATGGAGCAAGGTGGCTTCTGCTATTTCTTCTGTTAAATATTACTTAAGACTTTAGTATCTTCACCCTCAGAAAGGAGCTAAAGCCTTACAAGTCTATCTTGGTGTAAGTTTTACTGTCTGTAGTGTATCAGAGCTGTTTTCTTGCTGCTTTAATTCTTTTGAGTAGCATTACATCTTGTGCAATGCATTGGCATTCTCAACTTTTTATCTGGGGGAAAAAGGCTTGTGCATCATGTAATTTTTTGTGTTTGCACAGGATCTAAGGTATTTACTCTAAAGAATACTAAATATATTCAACAATATCAGTGCTGTTAGCAGAGTTGATGAGTCACATGGTTCTCGTTATACCTGCAGACTTGTAATGCTTCCTTTGCCACTCGTGACCGGCTGCGCTCACACCTGGCATGTCACGAAGACAAAGTTCCATGCCAGGTGTGTGGGAAGTACTTGAGAGCAGCGTATATGGCAGATCACTTGAAGAAGCATAGCGAAGGACCAAGCAATTTCTGCACTATCTGTAACCGAGGTAATGAAGAAACTATTTTTTTATTCCAGTGGGATGGGACAGCACTTGAGGGGAGCTGTAAGGCTGCGTGACTCTGCAACAGGAGGAGGTTGTACCCTATTTGTGTACATACTCTGCCTTTCCTGCTGACTACTTAACCCTGAAACTGATGGAGTACAGGTCTGGCCTTTTCACATGGCAGATCGTTCCCAAAGAAACTCAGTTTAAATCTGAATCAAATTTTATTTGCTGAATAGCCAGATCCCTATACAAAATAACCATGATAAGTTGCCTTGCTGCCATTCAACATACATTTTTGTTTTTCTATACCTGATTAGATTTAAGCTCTTGCAGTCAGTTTGGAAGAAAAATGTTTTTGTATCTTTGAAATGCACATTAAATTGAAAATCATACACTGAACATAAATCTACATTATATTACCAAGTCTTAACCTCCTGGTGCAATAGAGTCAAGCTGCTTCTCCCTCTTAACACAAAAAACTGTTTTGTACTAATGTACATTTCTAAAACATACTTTGTAAAGAGCACTAGAAATGTGCTTTACCTTTATTTGTACAAATACAGCTTTTCACAGTTGGAAGGGACCCATAACAATCACCGAGTCCAACTCCCTGTTCTGTGCAGCACCATGTAAAACTAAACCATATAACTAAGCTTATGAAGCTTTTCCATCTCTTTGGGGTACTCTTCAGTTGGAGAGAGTTGGAAATTTAGGCTTTGTGGGATGTAAGGCAAGCTGGAAAAATTATTTTGACTTATTGGTGACTTTTTTGTGGGGGATTAATTCACAGGTTCAGAATGCCTTTTTGGCTCACACAGGTATACATTGCTAGTAGGTGTTAGAAGAGACTGCTGTGTTTTGGGATATTTTTTTTTCTGAGTTTTTTTCCTGACATGTGTTCTGTTTTCTAGTTTAAGAGAGGTGAAATCTTTTGAAAAAATTAAGCTCTGCTGTGTTTAATGTGCAGACTGTACAAGGAGCTTTTGGAGTTGATGAGTAATGAGACATTAAATTGCAAGGGAGGTGTTACCACTAGTTGAACAGCCTGTGAATCCTGAAAGTGATGTTATGAGTGTGAGTGGAAAAGGCATCTGGGTTGAAAATCTTAAGGTTTTGAAGCTCTGGGTAGATGGTGTGAAATGAAGCTTGCCCTCCTTTTCAGCTGAAGGCCTGGCTTCTTAAAAACGGCTTAAGCTTATCCTGATTCTTTTTGTGACAACAACATGGATGATACTGTTTGAGATCCAGGTGCTATCCTGCTCTCCTTCCGTTGAATGTGGTGTCAAACAGAAACTCAGATGGGTTGGGAGGAATTGTCTTGTTCCCACGATTTGTAAGCTTGAATTTCAACTTAACTACCAGTGGATGTCACTGCAGCTCTTCAGAAATGGAGCCAGTGTGACAAAGACAGACCTGGTATTCAAACAATAAAATGACTGAGTGATTTATTCACATTTTACAAATCTAAATGTACAGTGGCAATTTAAGTAAAATATATACTTTGCTGTAGAAGGATAGGGAACCTGTTGTACAGGTTCAAACTTAAGCAACTACTTTCTTCTTACAGTTTGTGTATTTCATGGAAGTTGTTGGAATTGTCTGCTGTGAATTTCAGTTCACATCAGGATTTTTAAAATGTTTAATGAATAATGAATTAATGAATAATGTTTAACAGGAAGTGTTAGAGTTCATAGGAAGGGGAAGCTACAGACTGGATTTGTCAAACAATTGTGTTGTAAACTTGTTTTATGCTGTAAATTTTGATTATAGATTTGTGATCAATGACAGCAGAATTTTTAATCCTAGATGTTCTAGAATCGAAGTATAATGCTTATTGTTTTAAACAGTTAATTTTTAAATTGTTGAGCCTGGCAAGATGAAGTCTAATGGAAAATTTATGGATTAGAAATATCTATTTGATAGGCATTGGTGCAGTCAGAAGCCACACACAGTAACCTGATCACAGCTGTGCCATGGCTGAGGTTCTTGTGCAGTGTGATTTTGTTTATTCTTCCCTTGGCTAATATGCTGATGTATTTTTTAATTGAAACTTAGCTGGTTCTGGATATAGTAATTGTCAGCCTCTGGATATAGTAATTGTCAAGCAAGAATGCTCTACAAGCTCAAGCTGCTTGTGGAGAGAATTTTGGATGTTGGCCACTTAAAAAAAAAGTGGATGAAAAGGTGACTCTACACAGCTCAATACTCCCAGTGTTAATAACAGAGCTTGGACTTCCTCAGTTTGTCCTGCTGGGCTGAAGGCTTTCTGTGGAACTTAATGAAGTGTATTACGTTGTTTTTAAGGTTTGATGGGTTTAAGAGATGTGGATGGAACTCAGTACCTGGCAGAAAGCAGTAGTCAATGGTTTGCCATGTCACGTGGCTCATTTGTTTATCATACTTATTTTTACAATGTGGCAGTATAGTTTTAAGGAACTGTGAGCTGTGATTTGATGTTTTATCCAGGTTGTTTCCTTACTTGAGGTTTTTATGCTTGGAGTAATCATGTAAACAATTAAATTTTGTTAAATCAGGGAAACAGTGAAGCAATTTGGAGGGGTTTTGTGTTGGTCTTTTTTTTTCCCCCAGGGATTTTGGGGTTTGTTTTGGTTTCTTTTTCTTTCTTGGTTTGGTATTTTGTTTCGTTTTGGTTTTTTTCTTAAAGAATTTGTCTAAATTGTGCTTAAAAAACTAATCCTCAAGCCTCACTTTTTAAGACAAATTCTCTTTAATCAGTTTAAATAAAGAAGACATGCTCCTGATACGTTGTTACACAATCTTCTATTACCATCCTTAGGAACTTTATTTGCTTGTGTGGGCTTTTTCAAAGAATTCTAGAGATTAATGACTTTGGCAGGTCTAGAGCTGATACTTAGTAATAACATGTACAGTTCAGAAGTTTGGGTTTATGTTTCAAACACATACAGATTGTTTGTTTCACAGAATCAAATTAGTTAGGAAAAGGGTAAATATTCCAATCACAAATGAGAATATATTTTCACAATGAGTTCTTGTACATTTCGTGGTGGCAGAGTCCATTACAGCAAGACACATTCTCCTTATGTTCCAGCTAAATCCAAATTACAATTTTTGAACAAGGAGCATCCTGCAATTATTTCTACAGTTTATCTCCTTATAAATCTTATCTAAGATTTCAAGGGGTAGGTCCCATTTATATAAAGGAGATAATTTCTTCTCTATACATATTTTTTAATATTGGTTGTTCTGGTATGAAAAATAATCTGCCCTGCAAAGTAGAGAGATGTGTATGAGTAAAGTAATAAATACATTCCTTCTCTGGAAGACACTGCCACTTTATCCTCTGGATTAGTCTGACTTTCCTCTGAAAGAGACTTTTAAGAAAGAAGGATTATGGTCTATGAACCCCCATCTTCCTAGGACAGGCATTCATAATTAAAATCTGGTGGAGATAAAAAGACAGTGCTACGTGCTTCAGGAAAAAATTAGGATGAAAACAACCCCAAAAACATCTCTCTTTAAACAGTTTCCCATGAAGCAATTGGCATTCTTACGGTTTTGATGGAAGTTGATGACTCACATGTTCATCTGCCAAGTGCATGAAGGGGAGTTAACACACTTTGCAGCAGTTTTCATTATATAAAACAATGTACTCTACAAAAAGAACTGCAGAGTTCAGAAAAAATACTGTGTGCAGAGATTAAAAGTTCAGATTTTCCTGTGTCAGTTGTGGTGTAGAGAAACACCGAATACCTGCATGTAGTCCTTTTATAATGCTTGGCAGTGAGGTTTTAATGCATTGCTCCATCAAAGAGGTTGATCTCAGCATGCATGTGGTTATTAGCCACACGTGTGAAATAAGGAAAGTATCTCATAGGTGGAAGTGTCACCATTATTATCTGTACACTGTGCCCTTTTCTCTACCAGTCAGAGGATTGTTCTTTCAGGTCTACAGTGGGTTTTTTTTTGTATTTGTAAGAATATATTCTCTTGTTTCATAGTGAGATTTTCAAGGCAACATTTTGTGTCTGAGGGTAGGTCTTGCATTATTTCAGAGGATAATATCCTTACTTTAATTCCCCGGATGACTTGGCCTTGGTGATTCTGCTCCATTGTGTTTTCAGAGTGGTATGATCTTGGTTTCTTCAGTTGAGATGTATCTACTTTTCTGTACTTCTGTCTTCAGCTCAGGGGTCCACAGGAACTACCTCTTGTTCATTCTCAGCAGCCTGCTCCTTTTCCCTTCAGCAGGTTGCTGTGGAGTTCTTGCTTTGCAGGTCCTGTATATATAATTCCTAATAACCCCTGGATGAAAGTCAGGATAGAGGGATATTCTGTGTGCTAGGCACAGGGAAATTTAGTGTATAGCCGCATTCATTATTAAATTCAGCACCTGAAACTAGCAGCTGCAATCAGAAAATCCACCCCAGAGAGGTGTGTAGTATTTGGTTTGCGGCCTTCCTAATATATTATTTTATATTATCAAATGTAAATGCATTTATATCACTACAAAAATGGCTTTATGGCAGAATATCTATTCATATTTTAAGCAAAATATTGTTTTGAAAGTTCTCTTGCAAGGACTTGTGCTGTAAATGCTATATTGGTTTAAAAAAATCTAGGGCTTGGGTTTTCTCTCTCCAGAAAGGGAACCTGCAACTGTGGGTCTGTGATGGTGAACCTTGTGTTGTGTTCTTAGTTTTTAGTGGAAAATGTTTCTAACATGAAAGTGCCATAATACTCTGTTCAAAATAAAATAGAAAATTAAGCTGGTTGGTGGTGGTAGCTTTACCTCTGTAGGAAGTCGTTAAAACTCTGTCCTCTTTGTGCCTCATATATGGTCCAAAGGTACTAGTAGTAATTGCAAATTTTATTGAGGTTGAATTTAAAAACATTCCAAAGTATATGTGAGATAATTTATTGCATTAAAGAGAAACAACATATTTGTGAGACTTTAAAAAAACATTTTAAAAAGTACATGCACAAATGTGAAAAAGTGGTTTGTTTAGAAATCAACTGTTTGATATATATATGTTTTTATTTTCAGTTTTTGGCGCTTACAGATCAGAGCTAATAAAAATAGTGAAATTTATTTTTAATACGTTTTGTTAACTCTAGACAAAATATGAGTTCTAGTATACTTTTTAAAACTCAGGATGAGCTAACTGCAGGAAATGTTTTTCAAAAATTACTATAGAGCAGAACTGTATACCTTAAAAAGTCAATAGTTTCAGCTTTCTGCCTTCTAGAAGTCACTATAAGTGCTAGAAACCTAAAAGAAAAGAACCTATGGCACTAAAAACCAACGAGGTTTGTTACTAGATAGCATTCCTTCAGATCTTAACAGCATAAAATCAACTAATTGGAGCTATCTTCCTAAGTATTATCAGATGAAGAAAGCATTTTTAATTGAAATAGATAAACCAGCACCAAAATGGTGAAGAGACATGGGTGCCTTTTTGTATGATGTCTCTTCTGCCTTTTTTTCCAGAAAGTTTCATGTCACCTGCTAGGTTTGCTTACACAGAATTTGTTTTTTAAGGAGGCTGTTCTCTCTTTGTGACTAACAAAAAGCAAACTCAGTCTGATGAAAAGTGCATTGCATTACTGCCTGACGATGACAGGACTCCTATGTGAGCATGTCAGAGGGAGCTGGTGGAACAGCAGCTCTGCAATAGGGAGCAGGAGCAAGAGAAAGATTAAAGGAACAGGGAAGGCAGATGTGTGTCTTTGCTGGTGGCAGGATCTCATCTCCTTTTATCTTGTTTAGGTTTCTCCTCTGCCTCCTACTTAAAGGTCCATGTTAAAACCCACCACGGTGTTCCCCTTCCCCAGGTCTCCAGGCACCAGGAGTCCATCCCGAATGGGGGAGCAGCGTTCCACTGCGTCAGGACCTATGGCATCAAAGGCAAGAGACTCGCTGCTCTGCACCTTGCTGCTCTGTGCAGAACTTTGTGTTGTGGGGTGTTGGGCTGGGCACGAGAAAGGGGAGGGAGGAAGGACAGGGAAAATACTGGAGAGAAGCTTAGGGAGATGCAGAGAAAGTCCATAGCATCATGTAGGATGTAATACCTGTCATTGGACAGCCAATTTAACAAGTCTAGAGGAAGGAAATGGACACAGAAGAGTATGTGAAGTTTTGGTAGCTTCTTCAATTTGGAAGATTGAAAAAGCCATGCTAGTTCATCTTGAGCATCTTCCTTGGAGCAGTCAGCATCTGAACTTCGCCCGAGGGCAAGTTTGTTAGTCCCACTCTGCTTGAATCTCGCGTCAGTCAAACCCCGTTTCTGGTTTTAATAGGAACCATACTGTACATGCAGCCAGCTGTCTGTAGCTAAACTTACACTTCTAAATGCAGTTGTTGGGGAGGAGAGGTAAAGGGTGATAATAGTACGGGTGCTTTCTTGTTGGTTTTGACATTCATTCAGCTTGGGGGGGCAGAGAAAAAGATGTTATTGTAAGCATAGCTGAGGAGTGTTTAACTTCTGAATAAGTAAAGCAGTGTGTTTACCTGTGTAAAATAGTTTTTTGCTTCTTGGCTTGAGCTGTCAGTATTCCTGGTGAAAGTGAAACAACAGAAAGTTCTTCAGAGCCACAGTTGTTCTGTTTCTTTTCTTGCCCAGGAGAACACAGTGGGCTGGGTTAAACAAAGTGTGTGCCAGCAGAAACCTTGAGTTGTGTAATTTTTTTCTGTTGAAGTCTTGATAGAGTTACTAAGAAGCCCTTTAGTTTTGGGTGGTGTGCTGACTTAACAAGAGATTTATTCCAGCTCAGTGGTGTATTGATTTCATGCATATCCTGTTAGGTTTGTAATGCTGAGTCCAGAGCAGATCTGTCTTTTGGGCTGTGCCAAGTGGTTCTTTGGTGTCTTAGAGTTAATAGTAGGTACAGCCTGTTTGTATTCAGAGACTCCTTTAGTGAGCACGTCTGGGTTTCTCACGCTCATTCACATGCACTGAGCAAAAAAAGTGTGGACAAATTTCCTTGGCATAATGCCAGAGGAGAATGGGGAAGACTCCAAACATACCAATGGCTTTGCCAGGACATATACCCAAATAACTTAGAAACATCCCTAACCTCCCTGCTGTTTCACACTGCAGTATTTAAAGATAGAACAATTTTAGGTTGTGAAGTTAACTTCTAACAGTGTTGCACTTGTAAAAAAGAGTTCCTTGAGACTAAATGGAATTGCACTTCTTAAATTGCAGTAGCGCACTGCTGTTTTGCTGAATGTTTCCAGGTTTCTTCACATCTTGCTGCAGCCTGTTGTGCTTCATGAAGTTTCTAGGCTCTCCCCCAAAATATCAACAGCATTTCAGAAGCGTGCAAGTGAATTGCACAGTTGAAAATTCATCATTAGGTCTGTCCTTTTGTAGTGTCTGAGGTGTAAACATTGTGAGACATCCTTGGGATTCAAGAAGTGAATAAACCAGAGACCCATTATGGTTGCATTCAGTATCATGACAAATCCCTAATGAAACCCCAGCTGTTGCTGTGATAGCAGCCTGGTGGTTTGGAAAGGGTTTTAGAATATGAGGGATTGGATGTTAAGTGTGTATCATTCTGTTGTGACAGGCATTAATGTCATCAGGTGGTAACCAATCTGATTTATTTTAATGCATGTTAAATATCTTCCTTTGGGAGCTAAGATTCTGAAAACTTCTCTCTTTTCTTTTTCCCGTAGAAGGCCAGAAATGTTCACATTCGGACCCGATTGAGAGTTCTGATTCATATGGAGACCTCTCTGACACCAGTGACCTCAAGACTCCTGAGAAACAGAGCACCAATGGGTCCTTCTCGTGTGACCTGGCAGTCAGCAAAAACAAAATGGAGACGGAAGGAGAGAAGAAGTACCCGTGCCCTGAATGCGGCAGCTTTTTCAGATCAAAGTCTTATCTGAACAAACACATACAGAAAGTTCACGTCAGGGCTCTTGGTGGCCCACTGGGGGACCTGGGTCCTGCTCTAGGATCCCCCTTCTCACCCCAACAGAACATGTCTCTCCTGGAGTCGTTTGGGTTTCAGATCGTCCAGTCAGCATTTGCATCATCCCTAGTGGATCCAGAGGTCGACCAGCAACCAATGGGGCCAGAGGGGAAATGAGATCAGTTGGATCTTAACAAAACAGAGCAGCAGTCTGGCTATAATGATAAGATGCTGTGAATGAAAGAGGAAATAATGAAATTTGGTTCTATAGCTGAGAATTTTTTATTCATTTTAGCTTCCCTCTTTGTCTCATGCCCTACCCCACCTTTAAACCTTCACTGGGGAGAGGGAGAAAATGCTTCTTTAGCTGATAAATTACAGAAGATGGTGGCCTTGAATAGGAGATATGACCCAAAACAAATGGAGCATTAGAGGCTGCTGCTGGTGTTTTCTTTGTGTTCTTCAAGAGTAATCACCAGCACTGGTTTGAGAATGAGATAGTCCTAGTAACCGAGGCACCTCGGGAGCTGCAGCTACAGGGAGCTGTGATTTTGTTCTCTCTCTATTCCCCTGCCCTCCCTAAACTCCCCCAGAAAAACAGTAAGTTTAAAAAACAGACCCATTATTGAATATAATGTTGAATAAAATGCCCCATGGTTCCTAGCAGGTTACAATGCAGTTGTCCTTTTAAAACCAGAAACATTTAAAGAAGGTGAGAGAATTTGAACCCCTTCTGCCTTTGTGAGGCTGTGAATGCTGCAGCAGGACTGAACTGCTGAAAAAAATCACCTTTCAGAACAGGTTGTTTTTATTACTTTTGACCATTAAACTTGCTGTCAGGTTTTTAATTCTTTATTATTATTATTTTAGGATCTGTTGTAGTGAATTGCTACTGAAAAGCCAGTCTAAGGCGATACACAGAACACTCATAAAGCAGCAGTCACATTAGGGTTAGTATTAATTTTTTTTTTAGATGTACCATAATTAATAACTTGGCTAGTTGGTTGTTTTAAGTCTATGAAAGAAATAGTTTTTATGAAAAAAAAAAAAAAAAGAAAAAAAAAAGGAAGGAAAAATATCCTTACAGTCTGGTTGACTGGTGCTCATTTTTCATGTGGGGACCTAGGGGATGAACACGATCAGCTATCGGGTTAACACTATGTACCACTGACTTGTTTAGTGTGAATAAACCCAGGGGTTCACAGAGTGATTTTGGTTTAATTGGATTGGACTCTATTAAAGAAGTTAGTATGTTACTTTGCATCCCCTCGTTTTGTCTGGTTTTTGAGCAATTTAGCCACCTGTCCAAAAGGTGTGCAAATGAGAGCCAGTAAATAATTTGTGAATCCCACTCTGCACTGTGCTGTATTCTCAGTGAGCTGGGCTTTTTGGCCACAGTTGTGCTCTCCTGATCTGTCTGTAGTCAGGTTTGCAAAAGCCACTGTTACTCCTTTCTTTTACAAATGAGGTGGGAATTGCAAACAGCGTATCTTTGGAAATTAATTGATTACAAAATGCAAAGAAGCTGCACACCAGGCTGTTGGACATTCCATTTAATCTGAAAATACCACTTGTGCAGAAATAATATCCTTTCATGACCCTCCCTTTCCTTCCATGTAACTAGTCATGGTTTTATGTACCAAACCCAGGTATAAATGTTGTTTAACACAGGGTTAGGAGTTAGGAATACTCTGAGTTTTAATTATGGTTCTGCTGTTGATGCTCAAGGTCACATTTCCTGAATTTATTCCTCAATTTTGTATCTGTGAAGAATCTTCTCTACATCACAATTGTTGAGAGGGTTATTGAGCAAAGGTTTAGCAGTGATTTGGTAAACTGCTTTGTGTCTTGAATGTTTCTAAAGGCCACTCTGAAGAGCCCATGTCCTGCACCAAGCTTGCATCCCATGAAACAATATCTATGTCCATCATTAATACAGTGCTGGAGCAGGACAGGCCTCCTTGGACCAGGTTCTCATTTGCTGCAGGAGATCTGTCTGTGTAAACATGCACAGAGACACAAACTGTTTTACCACAGCCTGCATTGCCCAGGTGCTTGTAATTCAAACGCTGTAGCTGATGCTTGACTGATATTCCCATTTTGTTTTTATGTTAGAATTAGAGAGCCCTTTGTAAGTATATGGATTTTGGAATGACATTCTAAATTCTACAGAGTTAGAAGACCCAGATTCCCTCTTGTAAGAAGCTACTTTTTGTACTTGCTCTCGACTATTATAAATCAAGGATGAATAATCAATGGCTTTCTCTTTATAGCACCAGCACTTTCTAAATTGAAAGCATGTTGCAGTGGACTTGATGTTTTGCTATTAATCTGTGTTGGGAGACTGAAGGACATGTTCTTCTCCAGTCATCTCCTCCCAGAATCCTGGAATAGGTATGAGCCTCATTTAAAAGGAAAAACCAGTGAAACAAACAAACCCCACCACTAAAGCTTCATGGAATTGCTCTTGTTGTACTGGTAAGATTAGCAGACAGGTAAAAACAGAACATCTTAGAAAAGTGACAAAACATTTTAAAATACCTTACAAATCTAGTGCTGAGACAACCTTGTAAGCTGCCAAGCAAATCAGGAGAGAGCAGGTTTTCCAGTCAGCATAACAATTTGTTGGGATTAACAAGTGCAGCTGCAGTCACTGATTTACTAATAGCTCATAATTAATCCACAAGGGATATTTCTGTTGAACTGAGGCTGTATGCTGGAAGACAGAAGGTTTTGTCCCCAGTGTTCCTATATGCACTCAAAGAAGATGCATTAGTCATAAAATTCAACTCCAAAAGTTAAGTCCAGAGTATAGAATAGTTTCATCCTACATTTAGCTCTCTGACTTTAGCGTTACAAGTGGGTTGAATTTTGGCTGTCTCTATCAGAATTTAATTTTGAGTGCTACAGAATTTGACCTGGTGAAACAAAAGAAAAGCCTTTATCTGTAAACAAAGCTTTCTAAAACACTGTGTATTCTGCTTGTCAAAGAAAATGCTTACTAAGTTGTCATGAATACATTGAATGAAAACTACTTACTTCTCAGTCTAGTGGACAGGGAAACAATTAGGCAGGAGGTTAACAATCCTGAAATGACAGTTCTAGATCATCCTAGTGTAAATGGGAGAGATTTGTACCAACACAGGAGGCTGGTGCAGGCTAGTGCCAGTAGGAGGTTGGGCAGATCTTTAGCTTTGGTGTGTTTTCAGTGCTTTTTGCTTCTTTGGGGGCATACCATTCCATTCTGGGCAGTAATTTAATCTACATGCAAATTCTTTTTACTCTCTACTTTGGGAAAGGGCTGTTTCTCATAGAACATGAGACAGATCCAAGCTGAAAACTCAGCCTCACAGTTCAGAGTTCAAAGGGAGGTATGAAGCATGCCCTGAGCTGCAGTTTGTTGCTATTACATTTTATTTTTAATTGGCGTATAAGTGTATAAATGATAGTTCTGATTGGGCCACTCTCCTTTCCTTGCCTTCCCCTTTGGAGGGACTGCAAGCCAATGTTTGAGTTGCTGCACATGTCAAGAAGGAAACTTCAGTTCATGCAAATTTATATAATCAGACTTGTAGTATTTGTATTATAGGAGTCCCATAACCTCTTATCTGAGGCTCAGAGCTTTGTGTATTAGATATGATGAAAACATCTTCAGATATTCATAATCTAAATAAAGACAGACAAGAATGGAATAGATGCTTATAAGAGAACGAGTGAAAGATAAAGGACTAAAAACCACTTGCTGCATGCTTAAGTGTTAAATGTGGGGGCACAAACTTCAGGCTTTGTTTGTTGCCTGAATTTATAAATGTTAATCCAGAACAAATGCAAGGTGAAGCAATTTTAACTGAATTTATTCCATACTGAGTTGAATTAGGTGACACAGCCTTGCATTTGTCATGTCTTAAGTGTGTGCAAATGGTGTGGCTCACCTGACACATTGCAATGTACATGTGAGCTCTCAATCCTAAGTGATTTGCCCATGATGATATGGGAAATTGATAGCAGAACCAGAAATTGAACACAGAATTTTCCTTCTCTCAATCCAGTGCCTTAATTATAGTAGGGCAAAGTATTATATGTTGGGGGGATGGTTTTTTTTTTGGTTTTTAAAGCCTAGAACTATTAAGATGGTGTGGAGTTGGTCTTCCTACCAATCTTTTGAATTATTGTAAATGCCCAGTCACAATTTTAGACCTGTTTGAGTGCCAGTGACTTAGGGAATATTTGTTATTTCCCATGTATTCCCTGAAATTATTGTTCCTCCCTCAACTGCTGTCAGCAGTAAGGAATGACTTGAATAGAAGAGCTGTGTAACTGAATGTCTATAACTCAACTAATTGAATTGCTAGTATGAAAGCTAACCTAGATTTTGTAGGCTCTGTTGTAACTTTAGTGTCTTGTTTTTTCACTAAATCTTTGTTCCTAGAATTCAATATCTAAACTTACGTCTTGAGTCGGGAGTGGGGTACCACTTTCAGCTTTAATTTTTTTTAAGGTGCTTGCTTGAGGAAGTAGATGCCAAAGTAAACTTCAAAGGAACTCCAGACTTCAGTGTTGGAAGAATGAATGGAGAACAAGAGCTCTCCTTGGGTTTCATGAGAGATAAATGGACAAAGTAAAAAAACAGCCACCAAAATTCTAAGTAATGAAACAGGAAAGGCTTTTCTTTACCACTCACAAAAATAATAAAATATTTTCAATTGTCACCATGGTAGAACGTCTGAGAGCGAGTGCCAGACAACACCATGGACTATGCTGGCTTTTTCAGCATTATGATTATACCTTAACAGCATCATCAATACCCAAATGTAAATTAAGCCAGCTTAGTACTGCTCACCTTTTTCTTGGGCACAATACCTGAGTGTTATTTGAACAGACCAGAAGCTCACAGTGAATCTGTGAGCTTAGGCTCTCAGTTCTACCCTGAGGGACCAACCAAATGAGCAAAGAGGGGAGAAAAAAACCACTAGGAAAACTTAAAAACAGATTCTGGAAGGCTCCAGTGTGTCCTGAAAGAGCCATGTTTTTTCATTCTGAACATGCTTTTCAAAACAAGATCTTTCAGCTGTTGTGAATGAGCCCTTGGGAACAGATGTGGATTCCAGCCCAATCTGCTGCAGCTCCCTGTCCCTGTGAGAAGGCAGCATGTTCCAGAGCACCGAGCCTGGGAGCACAGGGAGGGACCAGGCAGTGCTCCTGGGCTGCAGGCACAGGTACTGCTACAGTCAGCACCAGCACTGGCAAAGGGTCGACTGGCTGCTGCCTTCACCCTCATCCTGTGCAGTGTGCTGCCTGCTCAGAGCTGTGCAGCTCTGCAAATAACTGTTGGCTGTAAAACAAAGCAGGGAGCTATTTGGCTAAACAGAAAAAGAGAAAGTACCACTTCAAGAGTGCTATGGTGTAAGTCAGTGATGCAGCCCAGGAGCCCTGGCTGTGAGGGGTTGTGGTGATGGTTGGAATGGTTATGGCACGTCAGTGAGAAACCACAGCTGTGCACTCTGTGGTGGCAGGCAGTGATGGCCTGCTTGCCAAGAATGAACACCCTGTGTCATCTCTAGCCTCTTCCTGTATTGTGTTCCTGTCTGTAAGATGAGATGATGATAACCTTTGGGTAAGAATGTGACATGCTAAATTGTGCTGCACAACTATGCTGCTGAACTCTTACAAATGTTTGGCCTCACTGACTTCAGGTGTAATGAAAAGTTAAACAAACATTTGGCCACATTTTTCCTGAAAGGTGTGATATATAAATTAATTTATAGAGTGCCTGGCACTATTGATCTGCTCTCAGGGTTTATGTGAATGAAGCTTTTCCTGGGTGGCCTCCATACCTGTACTGCAGTTTTGGAGACCTGGAAGTGCTCTGACCTATGCTGAAGGAAGGAGGTAACTGGAGTCTCACTGATGTTCCAGTGACTCCCTCCCAGCTCCTGGGTTCCATGTGGACCATGGAGTCACTTCATGCAGCCACTGGCAGCCATAAATGCTCTTGAGCATCCTGCAGTCACATAGTGACCTTGGGTAAGTGATTTTTTAATAAATCAGT
This sequence comes from Parus major, assembly GCF_001522545.3. Taxonomy (NCBI): domain Eukaryota; kingdom Metazoa; phylum Chordata; class Aves; order Passeriformes; family Paridae; genus Parus; species Parus major. Next base: position 10,684,482 of record NC_031784.1, on the reverse strand, counting down.
CTTATGCTTGCTAATACCTTTTTGGCTGCTGTGTCTACAAACTGGTGCCTTCTCCAGGCAAATTTTACATGCCCTCTGCAAAGTTGTCAGACTGACTGCTGGCTCTTAAGGAATCAACCAAGCCTTGCTCTTGGGCTCAGAATTTTTCTTCGGTACTGTTGTAATCTGAAAGTTTGCTGCAATTAGTGCAAATACCAGAGTAAGAGAGAAAATAAAAGGCTGTTCTTAGATGTCTTGTAGAGTGAACAACTGAAACATGAGTGTGGGATGAGCCAGGAAAACTGGTATTTTATCCCTGGCTGCATGCCATATGGAAGAGACAGTGCCTTGGAAGGGAAGGAGCAGAAAAGTTGGCCATTGGCTCTGATGAATCCCAATCCTGCTTCTACTGAAGTTGTTGGGAATCCTCCCATTGTCTTCAGTGGAGCAAGAAAGGATCTTAGGTGAGGATGGATGACTCTTTCCCTACTTGAATGAAGTCTCTTGCCTATTTATGGGCCTGCTTCTATTGAAACCGAGCCTGTTTTAGCCTTTTTGGGTTCTTAGGGACCTGTTTGTATAAAGCAACTTACCTACCTATCTTTTTTTTTTTTTTTTTCTATTGTGTGTATTTTTTGTATGTTCTGTTGGAAGGTGAAGCCTCTGTAGAAGGGGATACAAAACCTGATTTTTAAATAGTAATAAACCAAAAGAGAATTAAACTCTGCAGGCTGCATGCATTCATTTCCTGAAGATGGAGAGTAGAGACCATGAGTGCACACAGAGATGGCCTGGACTTCTTGTATCTCAAAATCTTCCCCTTTTCAGAGACAGCTCTGTCTTCGCACATTTCCACAGCTCTATGTGAGAATTCATAGTGTGGTTGCAACATTGTCTATCAGGATGGCCTTATTTCCACTAGGAATGCCTTTCTCTGGCACTTTGTGGTGAGATTTCTTGTTTTAGGATAATGGATGGAGTAACAAGTATCTGTAAAATTTGGTATTGTCTTCACTGAATGGCAGTGAAATAAAATTGAGGTCATATAAATAGAGTTTTGCTTCTGGCCTGCCTACCTCAGGTGTTGGTCAAATGCACAGTGTTTTAACTCCACATCCTTATATACTAAAGAAATAAGTGCAAGTATTGAGTGAAATTTTATTAAGCCTTTGTTTCCTCCTGGCTTTTTACCTCCTCCTGGTGTTACCAGTTGGAGCCTTAACTATCTGAAAGAATGGCAAATTCAAGACCAGAATAACAACAAAGGTTTGCCCTGTTCCTTTAAGGAATCACTTAAAGGAACACTGTCTTTGCTTTTGTAAAGAGATGTTAAAAAGTCCACGTGCCTGTGTCAGTCATGAAAAAGGCTATCTCTGCATGCTTATGGCATGTGTGTGACCCAGTGAAAATACAGATTTGCCTTTCTACACAGGAAAGAAAGGGCAACTTCCCAAAAGAAACAACTCCTCCCACAGCCTTCAGACAAACACCTGTGGACAGAGGTCTTTCACAGTACCAGTGTGCCAGTGGTTTTATCTGCTTTCAGGTCAGCTAAGAAAATCCAGAGGTGCCAGCTCTGCATTGTAAATGTCCCTGAATCCTGCACTTTATGAAGAAACAGCAGTAGCTCCCCTGCAAGATTTTGGTCTCTGCTTCTCTGCTCACATGTTGAATTACAGAGACCCATTACAAAATGAGTCTCTGCTTCTGCTCATATGTTGATGACTCCAGTCCTAGTCCCAAAGCCCTAGAGAGAGGAAAAAAATACATGTTTGGCTTTTTTATGTGTTCAAGTTTATAACCTTACAGCCTTTGTGATGGCTTGGGATAGAGGTCACATGAGTGGTTGTGCTATTTAGAGTAGGAGTTTTGCATATTTAAGTGCAACTTTAACCTCATGAAATCTAACTATTACTGTGGTAATAGTCTGTTATTACTGAAGTTTAAACAGCAGAGTTTTGGGCTTTCACTTCTGTTTGACTGTGAAATTGGCTTCCATGGTGAGTGAAAGATTAGTAGAAGGATGTTTCATAATCCCATCCAATTCACTGGAGGTTAATTTGAAAAGATAGCTTTATTCCTTTTGACTGAAATCTCCAGATGTTTTGAGGCTGCCTTTTTACATTTCTCATGTGCAAATAATAAACAACTATTTTTAGATAGGCATTTTCTAACAAGAACAAATTGGGTTATCAGACTGCTTAGCTTTGACAGGTACTGCTGGGCACAACTGTGGTTTGAGAAACAAGAAAGTTACAAAAGTACTTTTATACCTTATAAAACAACCAAACGACCCATTCTCCTATTTTAATTAATTCCTGCATTAATGCTTATTTGTACTTTCATCTAAGTCACCACTACACATGTAGAACTTGAGTATATCTCATGCATATCTGTCTCCAGGATTCCTTCCCCTACAAAACCATTTCATAAGGTAAGTATTGGATGTCTGAATCTTTCAAAGCACTTTGCAGACATATAATATTTCTGCCTCTGTGACAAATAATATTAACATGGAAAACCAAGGCAGAAGCTTGCCTAAGGTCAGGCAAAGATCAGTTAAAGAATTGAGAGTAAGGCTCCTGTTCTTGGCTCAGACTCGTGTTCTCCAAGTAGATCACAGTATCTTTCAAAATAGCTTCCCTTCCTCCACCCTTCGAAATGTGAGCTCTGGCTTTTGTCAGTAGCAGCCTGCATCTGTAGCAAAAAAAAAACCCAATCAAACTAAGCAAAAAAACCAACAAAAATCACTGCAACTGGAGACCAAAACATCTTCAGACAGCTGCACCCAATTGCTAACAATATTGCTATGGTTTGATGGTATCCTGCTACCAGACACACCCACCCACTGGATAGCAGGTAAAGCAGTCTGTGATCCATTGGAATGCTGCAGCCAGGGAAAGAGCTGAGGGATGATCCATGGGGACCTTTGCAACTGCTGCAATGGGCCAGTGTGAACACAGATGTCTGTCAGCACTTGGGCCCTTCACAACTGCTGAGAAAACTGGAAAGGCACTGGGCATTCTTGACAGAAAAGGAAAAAAAAATGATGCTGTTAGAGAGAACTCAGTGTGTGAAATTTCTTAAATCACTGATTGCTGAGAGTATTTAGTGCTAATCTCTTTATGCTGGAGAAGCGTTGCTGCGGTTCTCCCCAGTAAACAATAGGACCTAGATTGCCCTCCCGAGGCCTCTGGCCTTTTATTACAGCCCACACAGAAAACTCATCTGAGAAAGCCCTCTTGAGTTAGTGGAGCAAACTCTGAACCAGTCTGAACCAGTTCAAATATCGCATACGGTTGTTTTGCTTCTGCAGACTTCCTTGTTAGTCCTTGGAGGCTGTGGCTGGCATTTACTTAGCAATAGCTCATGCTGTCAGACTGAAGGGGGAGGAGAAAGCCTCTCCTTGAGCATGTCAGCAGCGCGATGCAACAGTGCCAGCAGATAACTCCTGTCGCTCCACACCGACTCCTTTGTAGTCACTGCCTCTGTCTTGATTTTTTGGTTATACTCGGCTCAGTTTCATAAAGTCAATATCTGATCCTTTTGTTACAGCCCTGATGTTCTTCTATTACATTCAAATTTTATCTAGGTTAGAAATGAAACACATTTATTTCCAACTCCTACGTCATTGCTTACAGAAGGCTTTTTACAGTGAGACCCACAGTTGTTTTCATGATCAAGAGAGAGGTAACAAGGAAATAAAACCCCTGCTTCTGTTGGAGTTGCAAGTACTCAAGTACTTAATAGTGTTTAGTAATATTTGATGCTTGCAGCTTTTTAAGCTTAAGCACAAACTGCTCGAATATTCTGTTCCTGGTGAGGTCTCAGAATTGTACTACCATTAGTCTCAAGCATTTCCATTTATAAAAGAAGCAGAAAATTGAGAAAAATGAGTTTTGGGCAAAACTGGAACAATTATTTTGGTTACCTAGGAAGAAGAAAGGGGAGATTATGGGAACATGACGTATGTGCTGTTACAAGAAGGGCAATGGTCAACTTTTTCCATTTTAAGCAATCCATGTTAATTTGGCTAGGAAAGATTACTCAGATTAGAAAACTCATTTTGTTTACTCCCCTCAGTGTCTTATTTACTAAGATTAAGTAACAAAGCATGTTAGTTCTTGCATAGGAGGTTGGATGAAGTGCCTGGCAAGATCTGAACACACTTGGCTGTGGCCAGAGAAGGAGGGTGGGTTTGATGGCTTCTTGAGGAGTCATTCCAGAGCCATAGATCTGGGGCTGCCTCCCTTGGCACTGAGTGCTGTGCTATATGCTAGATGCTTTTTATTTCTGTTTATTGTTAATAAAAATCTCAAAACACTTTGAATTTTTCCACAGGTGAAAAAGTAGAACAAACAAGAAAGAGCAGCTGACAGACAGGAGAGAGAGAAAGCAGACATTGTTCATTCTGGAACCTGTATAAAGAAAGGTAGCAGCTCACAGCTGAAACTGGTTCACACTGAGTTTAGGGAGAATGCTTAATGTCCCTTATTCATAAATATAGTGTATATATTCTCCTGTAAAATGTGGGGATGTGCTATGATACATGTATGTTTATATACCTACAGACATCTAAGTGTAAACTATGTGAAGTAGTAGTTGCAAAGCTATTAACTTACTTATAGTTTGGGTAGTTTAAAATCAAGTCCTAGGAAATAATGTCATGTTTAATCTCTAAAAGTGTAATAAGCAGAGCAAACCCATTCCCAAGCAGCAGAAAGAGCAATTGAGTCTGTCTCTGACAGCTGCCACCTGGCATCCTATTAAACTGAACTCTGTGAAACTGCCAGGCATAAATCTTCCCTCATCCTGGAGAAAGCTAGAGATGAAAGAAAAATTTATGCTTAGAAGTCAGTTGTGGGAAAGACTTTGATCTTTACCATTAATGTGAAGGTTTTTGCATTTCTCCCAGATTCCCCATTGTCATTCTGTGGACTAGAAACTCAGATTGTTTGCTGGAACTTGGCTGGGTAAAATGAGAAGTGCAAATTTATCTAGTAGGAGAGAGAGCTAAGTAGGTCTGAGATTTGTTTCCACAGAGATTACTGCAGTTCTTGGATCAGTTTGTACAGAAGGAGGTGCTTTCTGTGCTGGGTGGCATGGAAGCATTAGTATCATGAAATGAGCAAAAATAAATTAATTGTGCAGGTTGGCATCCATCTGCAGTTTTGGACAGGCAGTGCCTCTGGATGCATGTGTGGCCTTGCACTTTCTGCTGAATGGAATTTGTTCCATAAAATCTGTGATGAAGAGCTATTACAAACAGGCAGCTTGATTGAATAGCCCTTATTAAAAATTCTTGCTGACTCCAGTTAGCCTTGCCTTTACAGAGAGTAACTGGAGAGCATTAGGAATGCAGTAACAGGGTGTCTGTGCAGACAATGAGTATAGTGGCACAAAGGCTGCATCTTAGCTGGTGATGTCAGTAGCACTGGCACATACAGTTGGTTTTTGGTTTCCTGTTTTGATTTTTTGCAACCATTTTTTTTTAAATCTGACATTACTAAACTAAATTTTCTGTAGTGGTAAATCATGTTGTTAAAGTGTGAATCACACAAATGTGTGCTAAGACCTGTGGTTTCATACTTGGCGGTAGTGCTGCTTAATTGACCAGTTCCCTCATTACCCATCTATCATGCTGGTACATCTATGTTTTTGTGGCTCCAATGTGGACTGGATGCAGCAGGTGACCTGGCTGTAAAGGGCTTGAAGTGTTCATGACCTGGTGGAAAAGGAGCAAAAGTTGGGTTAGGTCAGAAACTTGCACAAGTTTGTTATACAATTACCTGTAGCTGCCTGACAGAGAGCACTGCCAGGATGGAAACATCTGGGAGTGGAAGGGAAAGACCACTGCTCCAGCCAGGACTGCCTTAAAAAGTGATTCATCAAACACTGAAGCAGCTTTCCTGGCATAGAAATACTTCTTACGTGTTCAGTGGTTTCCATGTGATTTCAAAAAACTTTAAAAGAAGGGAACTTCCCTGTCCTATTCTAAGAAGGAAGATTTGATTGTACCTCATGTAACAGAAAGGAAGGGAAAGCACAAAGAAGTGAAGCAGACAGGTTGGCCAAGGTCAGGAAGAACTCTGTGGGAAAGCCAGAAATAGCACCTTGTGCTGCAGGCCTGTGCCTTGGCTACAAACCCATCAGTTTCCCAGGCTGCCTTTGCAAGTTCATTGTTGAACATGACCAGCTATTCAGTGGCTTGCTTTTCACTGGTGTAAAATAGAAACAGTGCTGAGGACTCCAGATGCTTGTGTACAGGCACTGGAACTGCACTGTCTGAAACCCTTGGCATGTTCAGAAACAGAAGTATCTATTGTAAGCTGTGTGAAATGTCTGCAGAGAGGCTTTATCACAGTGGCTGGATGCCTGCAATACAACTACTCTAAACCATCTTCATGCCGTTTACCTTGTATTTTTCTATAAGCAGGCACAGCTCTTAGAGTAAGTACATGGAGTCAGTGAGAAGTAATGGATTAGCAGAGGCAAGAATATAAACTCCTTTAAGGTGGAGGTGCACAGTCTCCGTGGCAGTGTGTAACCTCCACAACTTCTCTTTAGAGCTAAAAGGGAACCCAAAGGCAGAATAAGGACAGCAGGATTTAGTCCTTTGTGATAATCCTCTAGGAGAGAGAGCAGTTTTAGGTCTCTGAAGATAAACACTTTTCCTGCCACAGGCAGTGTGGTTCAAGCGTAGTTCCGTGTGGAAAGTCTTCTCTTCTGGTTTAAGACTTTTCCTGCGACTGTAGGAGAAAAGCACAGGGACGCGGAGTTCTCGAGCCAAAGAGCCCCGAAGCACCGAGCACCCAGCCCTCTGCTCGGTCCCGGGGCCAAGGAACCTCTGCGGCAGCAGGTTCCCGGCTGCCCCAGCCCTGCCCCGCGGCAGCCGCCCCTTCCCCTCCTGGGGGCGGGCGGGCGGCGGCGGCAGCGTTAGGACCCGGCGGCGGCTGCGGGGCGGGGGGGGAAGCGCAGCCCGGCGGTTGTTTACCGGGGAGGGGAGCGCTGGGGCAGGTCTCGCCGCGGCGCCGAGCGGAGCCGAGCTGCGCGGCCGGGCTGGCGGCGGCTCCTCGCCCTCCGCGCCGAGGATGCTGCGCGCCGTGCTGCTGCTGGGCTCGCTGCTGCTGGGGGCCGCCCGCGGCGCCGAGGGTGAGTGGCGGCCCGGCTTTGTGGGGGACAAAGGCCCGTCTCGGGAGGGGGAACACCCCCGCGGGGAAGGCGGGGGCCGTGCTGGGGAACGGCTCGGAGCGGCGGGGGCTGCCCGGGCCGCCCGCAAGGCTCGGCTCGTCTCTCCGCAGAGTGCCTCCGCGGCAACGGCGCGTCCTACCGCGGCAGCCGGCAAGTGGCCTCCGGCGGCGCCCCGTGCCTCAACTGGCTGACGGTGCGGAGCGGCCCCGGCGCCGCGCTCCCGGCAGGTGGGTCCGGGGGACGCGCCGGGGGGGGCTCTCGGGGGAGCGGAGGGAGCCGCGGCCGCGCTGACGGCCCCGCTGCTCCCTAGCAGTCGATGAGGACCACAACAGCTGCAGGAACCCCGACGGGGACGCCGCGCCCTGGTGCTACATCCAAGGCGCTACCGGGATCCCCGAGCGGCGATCCTGCGACATCGCCCAGTGCTCAGGTAAGAGCGGCCGCCGCCGGCCCCCCTCTCTTCCTGGCCTCCCTGCTGCGGGGGGCTTGCTTTGTCACCAGGGTGGGGGCCCCCCTGAGCACAAACAACCCCGGGCTACGCCAGCACCTCCCTCGGAAACATCGCGTACCCAGGGCTCCCCTCCAGCCCCCGCCTGTGTGTGCACATCTGCCTCCCAGCTATGCCGTGCTCCGCCCCTAGAGCTTTTCCATTAGTGCCAGAAGAGGCCTGTGAAAAGCCCCCACTCCCCCGTAATTCACTTATCACTGTAGCGCTCTCTAGCCGTGTTGCAAAAGGCTGAGGTCTGGACATCCAGGAGCTGCTGAGCTGTGGGTAGACTGTTGCTGTGGGGCATGTTACGGCTGACTAAAGAAGCTTCCTGCTGTTAAAGGATTGCCAGTGGGAATTCGAGTGTGGGGTGCAGGGGAAGAACGCGGAAAAAATGAGAACTAGAAGGGAGGACAGTGAGAAATGGAAACACTGGCATCCTCCTGGATAGTCACAGTGAGAAACAGTTTGCCAAAAGAACGGTAGCTGAAGCCTATTTCAGGGAGAGGAGGTGTCAGTATTGACTGACACCAGAGTAACCACTTGGGGTTTTTTGAACTGTTTACTACTTTCTGAGCCCTGCAAGATTTACTCACACCACTATCCCTCGAGACTGCTATCCTTGCATGTAAATACTTTTCCCACGCCCATACGCCCTCCCCTTTTTTTCACTTTGCTCTTTTTGCCTTCTTTTCACTAAAGATGAAGCAAAAAAAAAAGTTCTGCTGCCAAGATCCTTACTCAAAACACTCTTGCAGCTTTAGGTTCAGAAGAGTTATCTGACGTTTCAGCCATTTGCATGTTTAATAGGTTTCATATTTTTGTGTCTCAGGGTGGGGACCTCTTCATGGCCCAACAGTTCAGATTAGTTCAGTTGTCCTGGCTGACCCTACGTGAAGTTACTGTGCAGGACCCCTGATTTCCTGTCTGACTCCCTTCTGTTACTTCCATTTCACATTCCACTGAGGACTCAAAATGGCTGCAGATAGAAAATCCACATGGAGTTACTGCCTGCTGTGGGGAGACATGCAGGTGGAGTGAGTTTTCAGGTGTGGATGCATACTGTGAATAGCATTTCCAAAAAGGAGGGGGTTGTGTAGAACAGGAAATAGATACCTACTTTCTTGCCTTTCTTACTTGCTGTCACAGCTTTTACAGTGCTCCAGCTTCCATTTAAACTATGTCATGAGAGAAGGAGCTACCTTGAAAGTCTTTCAATGTTGTTGACTAGAAAGAGCATTGATAAAAAACAGGGCTGGGAAGGAACGTGTATCCTTGTGTGCTTTTTCGGGGCCTTGACTGAGGAGGAGCTTGTCCTTTAGTGGCTGTGCTGCCTGAGGGCTGCTCTGACTTAGCCTGTCCAATGGTATCCCAGACTATCAGAGTTTAGTACACCACTGCAAAGAGGGGCCAGGCAAGCATATCCCCAGGTTGTTTTCATACCAGCTGGAGTCTCCTGTCAGACTTTCCTGTGTCAGGAAGATTGAGGCAGAAGAGAGATAAATAGGCTCCTGGGAGATTTGGGATGGAGATTCTCATAATCTTGTTCACATCTGTTCAGCATGATTGAAGCTGCAGCCTGTATATCGATCTATATGCTAAACGAAGTCATTGTGCATCCTCTGGACTCACGCCCTGAACCTGGGTTTCATTCTGCTGTCTGACTTCTCTCATCTGTGGTGGTGCCTTGGACTCTTAGTTAAATAGGTTCATGTCAAAGGAAAGTGGGGGAAGGAGTACATTTCTCGTCTGCTTTGGTAGAATTTCTGGCAACAACTTAAGGGGAAACAAGTGTTTTTCAGGGTGCTTTGAAGGCAGTTCAGTGATACCAGTCTAGAGCTGTCTCACTCCCAAGGCACACATTGTTTTGAAGCACTCATAAATACTTGGTATGTTGTGTATATATATATATATATATATATATTTTTTTTCCCCACTCTCAACAGATGCTACAGCTACCACAGCCCCAGTGCCTACAGCAGAAGTTGGTACTTCCCAGGAGGATGAGCAGGTGTTTGAACCAGCTGATACCTTGCCCTCCCGGAGCGAGGCAGCTGCGGTGCAGCCCGTCATTGGCATCAGTCAGAGAGTACAGATGAACTCCAAAGAAAAGAAGGACTTAGGGACACTAGGTACAAACCCAGGATCACGTGATGGATCCAGTCCTGTAATTCTGGCAAGACAGGCTCTGAAAGCAACATTATAGCTGGATCTGCTACCTCTAATTTAGGCTCTTTTTTTTCCCTTTTCACAGGTTATGTGCTGGGGCTGATCATGATGGTGATAATCATTGCCATTGGAGCTGGCATTGTCCTGGGATACATCTATAAGAGGTAAGTGGCTGTTTTGTGTTCAAAACCTGGTGTTTATAGAGCAGGAATGTCAGAGCACCAGATCCCAAGGAAATGGGAGAGAAGCATGTGTTTGGTAATGGCACATTGAGCAAGTTTGCTTGTCACACTGAGGAAAGAACTACTGAACAGTTAATTCTGTTCTCCAGTTTCTGCCATTATTATGATATTTTGTCTCACTTAAAGTTTCAAATTTCGCTATTTAATATTTGTGTGTGCATGTGCATCTTGATATGGCTTTTTCAGATGTATCCAGAGGAGCTGGATTTTGTCAGAACTGGAAAGAGCAGATCCCAGGTGCCCTCACAGGAAGTTTCTTTTGATCAGAAAAAGAACAATCCTTCTAGCAGGCCACCTGTTCCCCTGATTTCTCTAGTCTATCTTTAGAAGAAAAACAATTGGCAAATTTTATTTTGCTTTTCATGCATTGTATCCTATGAAGCTGACTATCAGGTAGCACATTTTTTTTTTGGTCAAAGTTAATTTTAGCAAAGCTCCTGTATATTTTAAGGTCAGTTTTGATTTGGACTTCAGTTACTATATTTTCAGGCACTTCACTCTGTTGGACAGAAATGTTTCTGTAGCTCAGCAGCATTTGAGGGTAGTGGCAGTAGAAAGCTGCTTAGTTGTAAGAGAGGGCAGGATTAACAAATAGCAGTGATTGTCACTGCAGCAAGCAAAGGGCCAGGCTCCCTCCTCTGGGAGGGTTTGTTCTATGTTTTGGCTGTTTGACAACAGTCTGACACAACCAAGCAGAAGGAGCCCTTTCCCAAGCTGGGACATGTCCTTATGTAAGTGTTTATAATAAATGCTGATAGAAAAAAAGCAGAGGGAGGAGTGTTACATAAGGGGCAAAACACAGAGCGCTGCTTGTCGAGGAATGTGATTTGAGGTGTCACTTCAGAGAATGCTGTCTTGTGTGCTGGCAGGAACGGCAGCCACTGCTGCACGCTTGTAGGCAGCTTTGAAAAGCAGCCAAAACGCTGACAGGAAACCCCAGCAGCTTTGCCTGCTCGAGATCACGAGCCTCAGGAGGAGTGAGTGGTGCCTGTCCCACCTCTCTCCCATCCTCAGCAGGAGGAAGCAATAGACCAATGCTGGGCTTTGTCCAAATTCAGTTTTGTTTTTCCAGTCACAGAGAGCTCACAGCAGGGCTGTAGTGCAGGTTTACTGTCTCCCTCCTTGCCTTGATCTCAAAATTGCATGTGCAAGCTGGCAGGTTTGGGTAGTAGGTGTGGTGAGAAACCTTTAATGGGTTTAGTAGTTTTTGATATACATAACTCTTCTGGAGACAACATGCTATTAATGCCAAATCCATTTTTAAAGCAAGGCAGTTCTTCTGCAGCACAAATTACAGAGGTGTTCCTTCCCTTAGCAACAGGCTGGAGACTGAGGTGGGTTTGAGGAGCTAGTTGTGGCATTACGCTGTTATAGCTACAGTGACAGAAGATGAGGCCAGCTCTGAAGTCAACTTTAATACTTTCTGGAGAGCTTAATTTGCTGCAACAAAAGGCAGAAGCTGTCACCACCTCCAGCATTTGTTTCAGATGAAGCAGGTTACAGAAGCTCCTTTCCACAGCAGTGGCCTCTGCACTGTCTCACTTCTCCCCGGGGCCTGCACCAGGCAGTGTTGTGGGACTGTAAAGGATAAGAAAACATATGGCAGCTTTGTGGTTTGAAGGAGGGGCCTGGCTTGACAGTAATTCATTAGCAGCAATGTCAGTGAACAGGCCAGTTTGAGAGAGGGATGGACTTCACATGGCTTGTCTTTCAAAGATGCTCAGCTGTGGTCCTCTGCTTACAGTGGGGAATATTTCTGGCCCTTTGCATGCAGCCAAAACCTTTGTTTATCTTAAAGAGCAGAGTCCCTTCTTCCCTACTCTATCAGCTTTACTGAATCTGTCCCTCCAAGCAGCAGCACTCACTCCATGTGTGTATTTTGTTTTTTTAATGCAGGGGTAAAGACCTGAAGGAGAAGCACGAACAGAAGGTTTATGAGCGTGAAATGCAGCGCATCACGCTGCCCCTGTCAGCATTCACCAACCCCACGTGCGAGCTCGTGGATGAGAACACCATTGTGGTGCACACCAACCAGACACCCGTGGAGGACACGCGGGACGGCAGCGGCCCCCTCATGGGGCAGGCGGGGACTCCTGGTGCCTGAGCAGCTCAGGCAGGAGCGCTACAGGCTGAGCAAAGCCTCCAGCTTCCCACTGTGAGTGCAGGGGGTGCGTGTGTTCATTTCTATTTTGTTTTCTTTTTGATGAACGCCGGATGAAGGTGATGCAGAGGAACAGAACAATGGGCTATTCATCATCTCTTTGTGGGGCACCATTCAGTGCATGACCAGCTGGGGACTGGTGTGGTGGACCCTGCTGCTTCCTCCCACCTATCTCCATGGTGTGCCAAGGAGCTGGGGGGGACGATGGGCCAGGCTTACAACTGGCCACAGAACCCATAGCCCGGAGTGTGGTCGTGGCTTCCTCTTTTTCTCTTCTTTTCCTATTTAACGGTGTGCACTGTTACTTAAGTTTCAGCCTGGAACCTCAGGAGAGAACAGTACTGCAGGGACTGAGGGGAGCTTTATGTCAGATTTAGCTAGATAATTACACTCTGATTATAGTTCCTGCCTTTTTGCTTTAGTGGCTGAGAGCTGGAAGCACTGTCCAGAATCCTGCTACTGGATCAGGTTTTTTTTCCAAGGAAGAGCTTATTTGAGGGATGTCTTTGGCCAGAAGCAGTATGTTTAGCCCCAGTGCTCTCCTCAAGCTCTTGACAAATCCAGGTCTTCCAGGGCTGAGGCCACTTCTCCATTCCCCTGTGGTGCTACATGCACAGCCACAGTTGTAGATGTCCAGGGGGTCTGTCTGTGCCTCCTGCTCACTTACACAGATCAGGAAGGCAAGGGTGAGTGGTAGATAGTTGTGAAGAAAACAAACTGCCCTTCAGTTACTTACAGCAGGTTAAATACTGAGGATAGATAACATCCTCTTTTGAACTCCCTTGGCTTCCTACAGAGCCAGTGTTGGACAGAGTGGCCAAGCTGTGGAGGTCACCCTGATCACACTGCAGCAGTTCTGGCTCTAAGGGCAGAACAGGGCAGCTGCTCTGTAAGATACTGAAGTTCTGGCGTGGCTCCTGGCCCAGCCTCTGTCACACTCAGCTTGTGCAGCAAGACTACTTACTTACAGAGCCTGGTCCTATTAGAGAGGTTTTGTAACAACTTTTATTAGCATTTCAGGGGGTTTGGAAAGGATGGTTGCTGCAGTGTCTCCCTAATGGCAGCAAGGCAAGGCCAGTTCAGGGAAACATCTGTCCCCGCTTCAGGGGATTCAAGCCATTCAAGTAAGTTTTCCAGCCATCTGCTTTATAGCTGTGGGCCTAAAAGGGAGCAGCACTTGGCAACAGGGGTTTTAGTGTTAATGTTTGATTCAGAAAAGGGAAATATTTTATTTTTAAATGCCTTTGAATACCATTTCTTTGTAAAATGTTTTAAATACCTCATTATGAGAAGGTGCAGACTGTGCTACCTTGTATTAAAGCTTAAAAGAAGAATGCTCTGTAGACGTGTGTGGACTGTGGCTCATCTGTGCATTCCTCCTGCCAGAGCAGCATCCTTTGCTTGTTTCAGACTTTGAACTGAGGAGAAGGGAAGATGCCACTTCAGTTTGCTAGGCCCAAAGGTAAATTCCTACAAGCAGTGCCTGCACTCACCAGCACTGACAAGGGGCATACAGCTTGTCTCCCTGCTACCAGCAGCTGCTCTTGGACTGGGACACTGTTCCTGAAAAGCATCTGTGGGGGTGTGAGCTGTGGGTGACTCAGCAGGCTGGCCCATGGAAACACAGTCCTGGTTGCAGCCCCTTCCTGTGCTGACCTGAGTCAGTTCTGCTTTGGTGCTGCTCAACAGCAGCTCCATCCCTTGAGAGCTGCAATGGAGACAGAGCACAGCAGGTTACAGGAGGTACTACCAGAGCCAGCACCTTGGTTCAGTTGTTCTCTTAACACAAATGTCCCCTGAACTACATATTTCAGAATGAGATATTTCCAAGGACAGGCTGTATTTTTATTCCTGGGTTAGAAAAGGAAAATGGAGAGAGGCTTCATGATCTGCTGACTCTGGTCCACCCTTAAAAACCGACCAATGAATGAACTTCTTCCCGTCCCCTCATTCCAGGTAAATCGTCCTACAGAGCCCTGCACTGTGATTTCTGCAGTTCTGTGAATGTGGCAGAGTTCACTGACTCAAAAAGGGTGTTCTACATGGTACCTCAATCTGGGCAGTTTCGATGTTGCCATTTTGTGACTACAATAGAAACCCGAGAAAGTTACAGCTTCCGGCTTTATTTAACAGAGACCACAAAATCTTGTTCTCAATAGCATACAGTTACTGCTTTTTAATTTAGTTAGAATGTGGAGCTGTGCAAATCACAGTTCATAAACCCCACCCACAAATCACCCAGGACTCTCCCTTCAGGGGTCCCCTCACAAACCAGCCTGGGAGGGGGAATGAAAGGGCAAATCCTATTAACAATCCTGGATCCACTGGACCCAGTTTAGAGAGGCTCCTGCCTGACTCACAGCACAGGGAGTCCCCAGTGTTTCTAAAACACCACTACACAGACTAAAAACACCCCCCTTGCATACCTGATATCAGGTGATGGCTGGTCCCATGTTACTTTACATAATACTTTAAACTCATGGGTAGGGGGAGGAAACCAAATAATCAGCAAAGACTAACACCCATTCCCCACCTCCATGCTGAAGGGAGGAGGAGGGAAAAAGGAGCACACTAAAAATCCAGTTAAACTGTGATGTTTGTGAGACGAGCAGAACTTGATCCAGATTTTTGTTCAGTTCTGCCAACCACGTGAGCTACTGCAGCAGTAGCTTTCTTCCTTCCCCCTCCACCAAGGGAGGAAGAAGAGAAGTACTGGAAGAAAATATACCTCTACCCACCTCCCAATGACTCCAAGACCTTTTTTTTCCCCCCAGAGCATGGAATGACCCTGAGGAAAAACTCTGTTTGGAGAATCAGCTCAGGTGCTGCAGCAGCAGCAGCTGCAAGAAGGACCTTCAAAGGGAGCAGCTTGCACAATCTGCAGGGAAGGATGAGGTAGTGGCAACTGAATTATTAGTTCTCCAGCTGCCACTCCAGGGAGGATGGGACATTTCTCCATCACTTTTCTATTCATGACAAGTCCATCCTTTAATTAACCTTGGGCAAGTCCCCTTTTGCCATTGTCCATGCCCAAGGTCTGAGCCACTTCAAACCTTTGGCTTTCTGACAAGCACCTTCTGTCACCATTTCTATCACCTCACACCCACAGGCCAAGAGCTCAAGCACTCAGGAATGTCCACACCCAGTGCAGAACTACACATTCAGGTTCAAATACTTTCACCCAGGTTAAGGTTTTGGGCAGGCAAACTCACTGCAGGCGCAGGGTCTCCAGTGGCTCCAGTGGCTCATTTGCTGCCTGCCTCATTTGCCATCAGGAGGGGCAAGCAGAGCTCAGTCTTAGTGTTTCTAGGCAGGCTTTTGGAGGTATTCAGAGACAGAGAAGGAATAAAAGCCCACAAAACCAAAACAACAATTCGTATGTGCTTCCCCATAGACAAGGTATTTCAGGAGAGCTGCCCAACTCCTGGGGCTTTTTACTCCTTCCTCTGATGCATGTCAGAGGCCAAAATCTCAGTGGGCTGTTCTGGGAAACACATGCAAATACATACATGGGCTGTCATGGTGGGACATGTTGCTGGATGTCAGATTTCCCCAGCTTTCTGGGCAGGGCAGTCAGTGGGAGAAGCTGTTCCAGAAGTGCTGGTCCTTACCTAGGAGAGTCTCCTATAGCAACTCCCTCCCTGGCAGACAGGCCAGGGTGGCTTCACAGCTTGCAGCCAAGTTCTAAGGCACCACAGTAAAGAAGCCTGAAAAGGCCAGAGAAGTATTTCTCAAGCCAGAAATATAGTGTTCAGAGGCTTTCCTAGGTGCAGCTGGCAGGAGATGGTCCTTTTTGCTTCTGAAACATGCCAGAAATCCACAGTGAATCAGGATATCCAAGAGGAGGGAGGCTGGGTGGGGAGAGAGAGGCAGTGCAGCAGATGCACAGTGTGGTGCCCCGTTAATGCCCTGGAAGTGGCTGAAGTGCATCTCCCTCCCTGACGCTCATCCCAGCTCCAATGGAAGTGATGCAGGCAGCAGGACGAGCAGACTAGGTTGTGTTTTCAGGTAGCTTGTCACGGTTCAGCCCATACTGCACACTCACATTGTGGTCCAGCTCCTCCAGCTCAGATGGAAGGGGGATGGCAAGTTCTCCCAGGTACAGAGACAGAGCTTCAAAGGAGTCTTCCAGCTTGGAAAAAGGGGGCCTAGAAGCAGCAGTGAGGAAACATGAGCAGGAAAGAGGAAGCAGAACAGCATCTGGAAAGGCTGAGGTAGTCATCCATCCAGGTCCCTTTACAGAGTGGTGAACAGGGCCATAATTTCCTCCCCATTCAGCTTCCAAGACTGCAAAGCCCTCATTTCTCTGGGCTACCCATTTTTACAGCCAGTGAGTGATCAGGGAGGTCTGGCTCTTTGGAACCTACTTGGCAGCAACACTGTTCTGAAGCTAAAAGTTTCATAATTGAAATCAAATTAAGTGTTTACCTTACTGTCAAAGTCTGTCTCTACTCTTTGTACCTCAGAAATCCTGAACAATCATTCCTCCTTTACTCTCTCTGTCTTGGAATTGTTCATACATCTCCACCATACAGCAGTCTTTCTCCCAAACAGCTGAGTCTGAGGTCTCTCACTCATGGAAGCCTTTGAGCATTCCCATAGAAGGCTGGAACTGCCCTCTGTGCAGAGCCGTTCTGCTATGGGAATACAGACACATCCTGCAGGCTTCCAAAGAGGAGTCCACCAGACCCCAAACCTACCTGCTCTCTGGTTCCAGTCTGCAGCAAATAGCAGCCAGAGGGAAAAAGGCTGGAGGACAATCAGCAGGAACAAACTTCTCCCAGAACAGCTTGACATTAAGGCCAAAATCCAGTGTGCGTGGGAGACAGTCTGGGTCAGCATAAACCTGGCCTATGATCTAGGGAAAAATGAGAGAAGTACTTAAATACTGCAACAGTTCTAGAGTGTTAACAAACAGGGAACTTCTGCATCAGGCAAGGGCTCCTTCAAAGTATTATGGTGGAGAGAACAGAAACACTGTTCTTCCTTTCCAATGAAGCCTTTAGCTCATGGCAGTATGTACAGACAAACTTCACTTTTCAAGACCTCCTGATGTGTCCATGGCTGTGGAAGAAGTCCCAGATGCCTTCTCCTCCTACCCAGGGTCTCTTTCCCAGAAGACACAGCATGATGTGCCCCTCTCAGGGAGCTCCACAGTGTCTTGCAGCTGGGGATGATGCAGCCCCTCTGATTGCAGGTAATCAAGGCAATGTTCACCATCCCATCCCTTCCTTCTCTAACCATCTTACCACACCATAGGCAAAGCCCCTTGGTACAGAGCCTGTCCTAAACAACGCTGGGAAGGCAAAAGCACCTCTGAGTTGTTCTGCCAGTAACAGATTCAACCATCACCACAGCCAGAGGGCTGGGACAGAAAAGAACAACCATTACTGACACCCAGGAGGCTGCAGTAAAGGAGAGCCAGTAAAGAGCTGGGTGGACAAGGAAGCCCTGCCTGAGCATTGCCCCAGTGCTCACCACCTCCAGCACAAATGTGGGAGGGAAGGAGCCCTCAGAGCTGTGGGGTGAGCTAGACTCACAAGGTCAATACAAACTTTCACATGGACAGAGCATTAGGTTTAAAGCCTCACTGGGTATCATAGAAGGGGTGTTATTTATAACCACCCAGGCTTTTCTATGCCAATAACTCAGCAGGACAGCCACATCCTGTAGACAGAAACACCCATTATGTATTTTGGCAGGTTTATTTCCTTATCTGTTTGAGTGTTTAATTTTATTTTTTTTTTTTTTAGCATCATTGTTTTGGTGACAAGGAGAATGTTCATATGCCACTACCCTTTTATATGTCTTTTTTCTAGATGAAACAATTGTTTAATGCCACATACAGATTTTTCAAGTTCCTAAATCCATCACTCACAACCACAACATTCTCTGAGAGGAGGGACCAGTGTAAACAGAGCTCCAGATGAGGCCACAAAGATTTATGCACAGACATTTTCTTTGTCCCCTTCATCCAAACACTGAAAATGAAACTCTGCTCTCCTGGTGTTCCTGCAACTGCTGTGCTACACATAATACCCTACCTTTCATCTGTATTTCCACTGTCATACCCACCTTTTAAACTGAAAATACCTTGCAGCTTTCAAGGGCTGCTTTTTATTCTGCAGATAGAAAAGCCTGATATAACAGTCAGATTCTGCATTGGCTCAGAAATAAACTAAGCCAACAGACTTCAGGGTGCAAGCTTCATTAATCGACCTGCAAAGAGGTTTTTGTTTCCACTTCTTTGAAGTTAAGTGCCATCCCCAGTGGAGGCTCTGAATTTGCTGAGATTATGCAGCTGATTGTTCCTTTAATGAGGCAGAAAAAGAAAAAAGGATTACAGTTCTAGGGAATATATGTACTTTCAAATGGATACCAGGCTCAGTCAGAACCTGATAACTTTTTTACAGCTTCTTTCAGTCCAGGAAGAAATCAGGACCAGAAAACTACAAGACAGTTATCTTCCTTGAGGAACCAGAGACAGGGTAAGCTTGTTCTCCCAGTCTAATTCACTAATAATGTGCTGTTAGGTCACAGGCTGCACACTCAGATGCAGAGATCTGGGTGATAGCATGTGTGCACAGAGATGGGGACAAGGTCCATTAAATATGCCATGTAATGTCCTCATCTTACCTCACAGAGAACAATCCCAAATGAAAAAATGTCCACCATCTCATCGTAGCTCTGTCCTGTAGGAAACATGAGACATTCAGTTCTGTAAAGAGAGAGTTACCCATCCAGCTATTTCAGGAGCTGCCAGTACAAAAATTAACTAAAACTATCCCCTGGAGGGCCCTAAAACAGGAGACAAAGCAAGGCTTAAACCTGAGCAGGGTTAGTCACCCCAAAATCTCTATAGACCAAGTGCATTACATTGCCATTACAGATTTTAAGCTTGCTTCTCTCTTGTACTTAGAAATTACAGGACAACACTGTATTAGGTCTGAACAAATGCTAAGGATGACTGTGGAAAGCTTCTGCCCATTTCCATTGATTGCTGTTCTTGTGCATCTCTACAGTGCATGGAGCCAGCTCTCAGCTCAGCTTCCGCAGCAGCCAGCGAGTCCCTGCTGCAGTGACTGCAGAGATAATAAATTACACACCGGCAGCACTTTGATCCTGGGAAAGCTGGCAGGCTCCAGCATGCCATGCTCTGCTTACAGACACGCCCCTCCCAAGCCAGTAGCTGGTAAACAGCCTTGCTTTCAGAGGTGATGTCAGACTATGCTTTTGCTGTTCTCTTCACAAATGCCAGGACTGAGACAAACTCTGAGAAGCAGCCTCAGACTCCTTTAGGGCTGGAGGCCTTGAGGAAAGGCAAACAGAACAGTGCACAAGAAAGCAACATGGAGAACTGAGCTGGGGGAGAGGAGCCCAGTCCTCCCTTCCCAAGTAGGCTGTGCTGGTCAGTGCTGATATCTCAGCCTGCCCAACCTGGTCAGAGAGACCTGTTTGTTACGAGGAAATTGTATCCTCTGTATTTCACCCTCACCTCAACTCCTGCAGGGGCAGCTTTTCCTCTAAGGATCTCAGCTCAACCTTAATGCAGCTGAGGGCTGCATGTCAAAACCCAGATTTCCCTGCACTTGGACAACTCCCACCTGAATCCTGAGGCTTCAGCAAACCTGGCAGCAGATGGCCTCTGCCTAGATCTATGCAACAGCACATGTAAACACCTCATCCCAGAGAGTAATGATTCCCTGTTTCAAGGGGCAGTTCCAAAGCATGAGGCTATAATAAAACTTGATCTTGGGTTCAGTTTTATCTCAAGCCTCTTTTGTCTTCCCTTTTATTTGGATTGTAGAAAGTTTACTTCCACTGCCCTCCTGAATCCTGTTGGCAAGCCAGAAACCTTACCTGGGGTGGCAGAAAGGCTTTCCATGTCAGGTACTGCAGGACTGCACCTATGACCTCTGTGTGTATAAAAAACCTTCCACCTTAGCAGGTCTAAAACCACAGACTCAGATTTGGCTGTTACTGTGGCACAGAAAATTTCAGTAATCCTGTCATCTCTGTACCCTGTCTCAGGCTTCTTCCTTGCCTTCTCCCTGCTGCTGGACTCTTACCATTCAGCATCTCTGGGGCCATCCAGTACGGGTTCCCAACCACCGTGTAGCGCTTCTTCCTGTCGCTCTTGCGCAGCGTCCGTTTCTTGGCAGATGGCTTCTCCAACATGGGCTTCTTCCTCTCCTCCACAATCAGCCGAGACAGACCAAAGTCAGCCACCACCACTGTCTTATCCTGCACAGGGGATTTAGTACAAGCCATTGATTACTCCTTTTAGGAGCAAAGAGGCTGCAATTCCTGTTCAATACCAACTGTAGTCTAAGTGCAACCATGCAGGTTTCCTGCAGACACATGAGCACAGCAAGATGTCCAGACAGGTGTAAGGCACCCAGTTCGTGATCCCAACTCATCACTTCCTCCCTTCATCATCTTATTTCCTGTGTGGTTGCTAGCACTTATCCCATCAATTTGGCTACACTTGACCTGGACTTTTCCTTTTAGATCTTCCTCTTTTACCTGGTCAGGAATTAACTTAGAGTTTCATCCTGGGTTGTCTGAAGTCAAGTGAAAAAAGGGCAGGCTTGAGAGAATGAAGGAATGAAACTACACAAAAATCTTGTGACTCAGCATTTAAAAAAAAAAAAGAAAAAAAAAAAAAGAGAGAACACCCATGTGCACACACCTACACACTTGTCTGAATCCTGAGTGCCAATAAAAGTCATCAAGTGGCTAAAAAACCAAAAACAGCTACAAAGAACATCTTATAGTTGAGATAAAGAACAGAGCTGGACTAACTCTGAGAAGGTGACTCTTACAGGAGTTGTGAGCAGAGGAAGGGTAGTAAGAGAACAGAGCATAGAAACAGTGAAAGCTAGATCAGTCTGGAAAATCCTGTGTCAGAATAAAGCTCCTTTGCTTGGGGCACAAAGCCTCTCTGAAATCAGTTCTACCCTGACAAAAGAGGGAACATCATGCGGAGAAAACCAAGAGAGAAAGATGCCAAGGAGAGGAGCAGTGTGCTGTGGGAACTGAGGTGTAACTCACCAGCTTGATCAGGCAATTGTGTGAATTCAGGTCTCTGTGAATGATGCACATGGAGTGCAAGTAAGCCTGGAACAGAAGGAGAAAAGCTCGTGTTAGGGATTCCCAGTTGAGCATTTACAGACTCAACAATCCAACTCCAGTAGTCAGACAGCATCCACAGCCCCTCATACACCATGCTCCAGAAAGCACTAACTCTGACCCCAGAGTTTGCTCTGTTATGAAGCAACAGAGCAGCAGTCCAACTCACCATTCCAGAGGCAATCCCTTTGGCAAAGCTGACCTTCTGCTGCCAGGGGAATGGGTCCTGAAAGACAAATCCTCAGTGGTCAGGGACCATCTTACAAGCCAGCTGGTGACAGCAGTTCCTTCCCAACAGGGACTCTTACAGCAGTCAGCAACACACGATACAGCCCCAGAAAGAAGAGGCTTCCTGCCTCAAGCTCACCCTCAGCTATGAAGCATCTTTACTACACAGCTCCAAAGAGCAAGACTAATAACAAGTACATAGGGCTGGTACAATCATCAGCACAGTCAGGCTCACTGAGTACAGGTCTCCCAGGTGTCCATACTCACTGAGTACAGGTCTCCCAGGTG